>NC_037352.1:35322386-35625416 GCF_002263795.3 Bos taurus | reverse complement strand
CTGGAGAAGTCACCGCCCCAGAGGCGGCAGGCCCGTGGCCTCTGCTCATGGCCGTGGGCCTGTCTGCAAGTGGCCAGGCCGCAGACTCTGCAGGGTGGGGAAGTGGGGCCGTGTCACAGGCCAGGCACACAGCTGGACAGATGGTCACAGCATCATTCTTCATCACTGAGGTCGGGGGAGTAGGGCTCTGGCGTCTTGCTTTTGCTTCCGGGTCAACTCAGAAAATGTCTCTTCCTCTTCAGAAAGAGCAGCATCTATTTTCTCTGCCTTGAACCCTACATTAGGGACAGGCTCATTGGAAGAAAAGAGCCAAAGCAAGGAGCCAGCGATCAGGCCTCGAAACCCAGCGTGGAGGCCGGAGGTCCACGCGCAGGATGGCTGCATTCAGACCGCTCGCTTCTCCCCTCCAGCGCCCGCTTCCCACCCATCTCTGGTCGCCCTGACCACTTTCTCACCTCGATTATTCACACACATCCTCACCTGCAAAACCCTTCAGGTCAAGAACTTCTGATTCACACGGAACATTCCATAATCAGGTGTTCTGTAAATACCGGTGAGTGAAAAGACCAAATGAGTGAATTTGTGCTAAAACCTCATCCCTATCACTCACATGGTTGGATGGAACAAGGGGAGGAGCTGGAAATGCTGGGGCAGGCCCGAAGGCAAAAAGAATTTATCCCTTTTCCTTAGGAGTGAAGCGTGAGTAACAGTGAAATGATCCAAACTCTGGGAAAAAAAGATGGTAATCTCACTCCTCTGTACTTTTTCTTTGTTTCAGAGCACTTTGACCTCCCAACACGCTGTTTCATAGGATTATTTATCCTGCTTATGGTTTATTGTTTTGTCTCCTTCCCTGGTTTCTACCCCAGGTACAAAGCAAGCCCCACGACAGGACAATTTGCCTGTTTTGTGCACTAATACATCCTATGCCTGTAGAATATTGTGTGAGAAGCAGTAGACTCTGAATGAACGAATGAATGCAGAAATGAATGAAGCTTATGTTTGGACATTTACTCTGAGAGGCAGTTCTCTCTCCATCCGCTCTGCATTTACCTGTATTAATAAAGTCCAGCAGGTACATTTTATTATCACCCTTGATTTAAAGACGGGAATGGTGAAGTTACATTATGTAAATGGGGTCACAAGGAGCTGGGCAGAGGTCAATGCCAGCCATGGCTGGCTTGGGGCCAACTCTCTACCACTCCCTGGCGAGGCGAGGCACACGGCACCTTCCTGGGAGTCACATCTATTGCTGGCCAAAATCTTGGCTTTCTCTGCCCACTGAAGCCAAATGAAAAATATGGAGACGGGCTTTGGAGGAAATAGAAAGGTGGTTTTAACTCTCAGCCAGCAGAGAGGGGAACCCAGAAGGCTCATGTGCCTCAAGAACTGTGCCCACGTTCCATGAGGAGTCTCTCTGTGTGTGTTAGTCGCTCAGTCCTGGCCCGATTCTTTCCAACTCCACAGACTGTAGCCTGACAGGCTCCTCTGTCCACGTGATTCTCCAGGCAAGAACACTGGAGTGGCTTGTCATTCCCTTCTCCGGGGGATCTTCCCGACCTAGTGATCGAACCCTGGTCTCCTGCATTGCAGGCAGATTCTTTACCCGTTTGAGCTACAGGGACGTCCTTTAGGGGAGAAGTCTAGGGGCTTATGTAAGATGAGGGCTCGCAGTTGGGGGTCAGTGAAGAGGACCAAAGGTGTTTGGAGCTTGTCAAAAAACAGTCACAGGCCGATGTCAGTAACCCAGTAATTGAGTCCAGCAGTTCCGTGGCTCTGTGGCCTCCTTTCTGTCATGTAACTACAAGAGGAAGGGTGTCGTAAGGGTAAACACCAGGTGCAGGATGCATTGGGCATAGAGTCAAAGGAAAATAGGTGCGAAGTGTAGCTCCTGCAGAAAAGCAAACTTAGTTATAGACATGCTGAGTTAGGAGCAGCATGGACTGTAGCCTGTCAGGTTGCTCTGTTCATGGGATTCTCCCAGCAAGAATACTGGAGTGGGTTGCCATTTCCTTCTCCAGGGGCTCTTCCTGACTCAGGAATTGAACCTGGGTCTCCTTCATTGCAGGCAGATTCTTTACCGTCTGAGCCACTAGCCAAAGTAAAAAAAAAAACAACAAAAAACTAGGAATATTCAGGCCTGCTCATTGTTCTCTTTATCGTCTTTGTTCTCAGGAAAGGGAAAGAAAAAAACAACTCATTTCTCTTTTTTTCCATGTAACTGCAAAACATCCCAGTCCATCTTTCCTGGGTGAGGCTTTTTTTCTTTCTCTCCATTTCCACCAACTTCCTGCACGACTCCATTCCCACCCAAAGTACAGCTTCTTGTCAGCAGATAGACTTTTCCTGGCCGGAGAACCATGGAAACATGGGAGCAGAGGGCGGGCCATGGGGGAACCTGGTTCTGGCTCTCCCTGCCTGGGACCTGCAGACCTGGTCCAGGGCTGTACTGTTCCTGCAGCTGGCCCCCACCACCGACACCCCACAGACCACATGGGAGGCTCCTAGGCCCAAGCCCAGGGCAGCTGGAACTCCCCGGGTCACTCATCTGTGGGAGCTGAGCTAGAACCTAGGAAAGGGCCTATGCAACCCTAGGCATGAGGGCTCCAGGCACTGTCTCCTTTCCAGGCCGGCCCTGCAGGGCTCAGGCAGGGGGAACCATGCTCCCCAGTTTCCTTCTCAGCTCCTGTGTCTCCGTGGTTCTCTTCCAGAAAAAGCCTTTTACAGCTGAGAAGACGCTGTACTCTGGGGCAAAGGTATCTCTTGGAGGGGTGCAATGGTGTCATGTGGGAAGTTAGTGGAAAGGGAGACAGAAAGTAAAACATCTCCCCGGAGAGGTGGACTGGGGGGTGGTTCCCGAGAAAGCATTCTGAGCATCATCGCCCCCGGGGAAAGTGCTGGGAGCTGGCCCCAGGCCAGATGGTGGCTCCTGTGTGATCCCAGGAGAAGAGAATAGAGACCGAAGAACACCAGGCAGCAGGAGCAAGGCTGCAGAGACTTGAGAACACGCACATTCATGCTCAGGGAGACCCTGTGTCATTGGTCTCCTCCATCTGAGGCCTGGGGGAGGCAGCGGGAGAGGAAGGGAAGGAGGCTGGGATGTCTGAGCATCAGCTGGAAGTGGTCCATCGGGGGAGACAGAAGCTGGATTGGGGTTTGTTAGGGAGAATCTGTGCCCAGATGTTGAGAAGCAGTGAGTGCCACGCCCCACGTGTGGGTTTGTGCCTGTGGCTGGGCCCACCGGGCATCTGTGCCAGTTTGTTTAGGTGAGGTGTATGCCTGCTCTCTAGCAAAGCACACGGGTGTGGGGGACTTGCTGTCAGGGTGTTCCTGGGAAGAGCATCATGCCAACTTTTGCCTCATTAGAGAATCAAGCCTGGAATTTCCCTGAAGCTCATTTCCTACCACTTAATCCTTAGCACAGGATCACAGTGGCCAAGTCTGTCCCCCACCCCGAGGGCAGATGCTGGGCGTGGGCAAGCAGCAGAGCCCTCCAGGAGTGCCCTGATGTCCCGTCCACCTCTCCCCCCCACAGGCCCCTCTCCTAACACACAGTCACATGTGCCTTCCCCCCTGGCTTCTTCCTCCCTCTCCTAAAAGAACAGGAGTCAAGGCGAGGAGATCCCCATTTAACCCCAGCTGCACCGCTGGCTAAGCAGGTGACCTCTGCAGAGGCTCCTTCACCTCTCTGAACCGTCATCCCTCATCTGTAAAATGGGTGTGGTAAAACAGCACGAGGGCTCTCGGATGAACAAGCAAGATGAAGAACGTGTAAAAATTAACAAATAAAATAGATGACCAACAAGGACCTACTGTATAGCACAGGGAATGCTGCTGAATAGTCTGTAATAACCTAAAGGGGAAACGAATTTGGAAAGAAGAGATACATGTATAACTGAATCACTTTGCTGTACGCTTGAGACTGACACAACATTATTAAATAGCTATGCTCCAATATAATATATTAATAAACAATTTTTAAAAATAAAAAAAGATGAAGGATGTAAACGCACTCAGACAGTGCCTGGCATGTAGACATGTTTGATCCAAGGCCACCCATTCCCTCCTTCTGTCACCCACCCCTTGGGATCACGGGTCTTCTCTCGATCCTTTTAGAGACAAAACACCCCTTGCACCCGTCACTCAGGCCACCATGCAGCGGGAGGCAATGGCACCCCACTCCAGTACTTGTGCCTGGAAAATCCCATGGACGGAGGAGCCTGGTAGGCTGCAGTCCATGGGGTCGCTAAGAGTCGGACTCGACTGAGTGACTTCACTTTCACTTTCCACTTTCATGCATTGGAGAAGGAAATGGCAACCCACTCCAGTGTTCTTGCCTTGAGAATCCCAGGGACGGGGAGCCTGGTGGGCTGCCGTCTCTGGGGTCGCACAGAGTCGGACACGACTGAAGCGACTTAGCAGCAGCAGCCTCTAAGTAACTAGTGCAAACAGCAAGTGCAAAAATGTCTGGGAATGGGATTTCCCTGGAGGTCCAGTGGCTAAGACTCTGCATTTCCAGTGCAGGGGGCCCAGGGTTCGATCCCTGAGGGGAACTAGACCCCACATGCCGAAACGAGAGATTCCGCATGCCCCAACTAAGACCTGGTGCAGCCAAAAAATTAGTTTAAAAAAAGAAGTGTCCAGGGAAGGCGTGACCGGGGGGAAGGCTGACCTGCCACCCAGACAGTGGCTTTAACACGGTGCTTCATCACAGCCCAGCAACTGCTTCTTGGCTACACGTGTGCACCCTGGACCAGTCAATCTCAGGTGCCCGCAAGGCAGGAGACCTGGGTTCAATCCCTGGGTCAGGAAGATCCCCTGGAGAAGGAAATGGCAAGCCACCCCAGTATTCAAGACTGGAGAGTCCCATGGACAGAAGAGCCTGACAGGCTACAGTCCACGGGATCGCAAAGAGTCGGACACGACTGAGGAACTAACACTTTCACTTTCAACATAAAGTGGACGCGCAAAGAATAGCTCACAGACCCCAAATGCTGGCTTGGACACCCCCAGGCACGTGGACTCATCTCTCCCGGGAACCTCAGCGTGTGGCTTTAGCGTGGAAGCAGAAGAAAGCCGGGGTGCCAGATGAGCTTAATGGCTGGATGACAGCCTGGGGCACCCTTGCCACCTCTGGGCTCACCCGTCCTGGGTCCTGGCCACTGCAGTTGTGGGAAAGTGAAAAGTGAAAGTGTTAGTTCCTCAGTCGTGCCCGACTCTTGCCCACCCCTTGCCCACCCCATGGACTGTAGCCCACCAGGCTTCTCTGTCTATGGGATTCTCCAGGCAGCAACTTTGGAGTGGGTTGCCATTCCCTTCTCCAGGGGATCTTCCCGACCCAGGGATCAAACCCGTGCTGCAGGCAGATTCTTTACTGTCTGAGCCACCAGGGAAGCAGTTTGTGGAATGTGACACCAATTCTCCTGCACGGCCTGGAGACCTGGCACCAAGCTGGGTCTCCTTGGACCTGCCTTTATATGAGAAGGAACTTTCCCCTCGTCTTGGCATCTTCCTTTGGGCAGAAGACAATGCAGTTACCTCGCTTAAATGCAATCACAACCTTATCTGCTCCTCTGAGGTTTCACCCAGGTCTCCTTAATTGGATTTGGGATATTCACAGACAGACAGTCTCCTAGGTAATTTCTACAGAGGGCTAATATCCTCTCCTAAACTGAGTTTCTTCCTAATTGAATTCTCAGAAGGCGATGTTAACTTTATGGTACTTGGCTATCCGGCCCAAGTCCCGCCCACGTGCGGCAGTATCACAGGACACAGGCGGAAAGTTTATACCCAAACAGTCCCTACCTCTAAACGATGTACAAGCCTGTCGGGGAAAACAATGCTAACGCATGTGAATAATCCAGTGCTGAGTGTGTGGTTGTGTGGGTCCTACGAGGGAGCCACTTCAAAGGAGAGATAGCCCAGGGTGGCCTGGAGGAGGCTGGGAAGTCTTCGGGGAAGAAGCAGAAGCTGAGGCATCTTGGGAGTCTCTGTGGACAGCTGGCTTTCGTAAGAAAAGCAGGGGAGGTGGAACATTCCAGAGGCAAGAAATGGGTGGGAAGAATGGAAATCAGATGGTCTAGATGGAAAGGAGACAGATGTGGCCGGTTCAGATCCCAGCCCCCGAGACAAACGCCTTCCCGGCTCCCTCTCTCATTCCCATTGCTCTGGGTCCTCTTCCCCATCCTTGAGCTGGGCTTGCTGAGAGTGTCAGGGAGGCTGGGGGCGGGGGGGGCCCTGGCTGAGGCCTATCTCCTCCCCCCCACCAACATACACAAACGCACGCGTGTCCAGACGCAGCAGAACTAACGGTCTGCCAGACAGGAAAGCCCTGTCAGAGGGCAGGGAACCTCCACCCCAGGCCCCGAGGGACAGCCCTGGGCCGTCCACCTGCTGCACAGCTCACCACCTGATTCAGCCCGGAAACCAGCCCCCGCCCCTCCCCCACCCCCTGGCGCTAGACACAACACGACCTCTTCGCCTCACCTACCAGCCCCTTGGGATTCTCAGAAGTGGTAACAGGGAGTTCCCGAGTCAGGGGCTTTCCATCTAGCTCCCACCTCCACCCCCATTTCCCTGAGTAAGCTACCAGCACAGGGAAGATGGAGGCCATTTCTGGAAAGAGGGAAGGCTGGAGGAGAAAACCCCTCGGAGCCCCGCTCTGTTGGTTCAGCTTTATGTCCAGACATTGACACACCCAGAACAGAATGGTTTCTAAAGCAGGAACTCAGAGGAACTTCCCTAGTGGTCCAGTGGTTAAGAATCCCCCTTCCAATGCAGGAAATGCAGGTTTGATCCCTGGGTGAGGAACTAAGATCCCACATGCCTCAGGAGCAACTAAGCTCATGCTCCGAAAGAGAAGCCAGTGTGCCACAATGAAGAAGTCAGAAAAAAAAAAAACAATTAAAAAAATGGGAGCTCAGGATGAGAAGGGATGCCACCTAATTTTCTGGTGTCCCCTCTGAAGGAGCTAGACCCTGAAACAAGACAACGGCTCCTCTGCTTCCCCAGACTGCCTGGTCCTTAGACAGAGCTGGCCCGTGTGGAGCTGAGGACTCAGGAGGAGGGCGAGGTCTCTGCCTGCAGGGCCCCCAAGGCTCCTGCCAACCCTGGCATGCCCAAGGCTGTCTGGGTCTGGGGCCAGCCTCGCAGAGTGGTGAGCTGGCAGGCCGGGCTGCATCCTGGGGAAGAGGGAATGGGCCCCAGGGAGCCAGTTGTCGGTCTGGGCTGTGAATAACGGAGGCCTCATCAGCACCCTGGAGCCTAGGGGCAGAAGCTCCTAGCATAGGGACTGACTAAGAGAGCAGGTCTGGGCAGGTGGGTGGGCAGGGATCAATCAGTGAGGCTGTCAGGCTACACACACACACACACACACACACACACACACACACACATTCGTGCACACTTGAGCAAATCTCCCGCCCTCCTGTTTGGGGTCCTTCTGCCCAAATGACTCTCTGCTTCTCCAAGGCTGTCACACTCCCCTACACCCCTCGGCTGGACTTCTCCTCACCTGCCCCAGGCCTTGGCTGTCTGCCTGGTTTCATGTGTCACTCAAGAGGCACTTGGCCCAAACTTCTTTGGAACCCCTTATCTTTAGAAATGCCCATCTTTCTCTAGAACAGGGCCCTGAGTCCCTCCAGGGATAAGCCATATCTCCAGCTCCAGCACTTTTATATTCTCCCCGCGAGCAGAAAACACGACGAAAGCATCTCTCCAAGAATGCCAGCAGAGGACAATTATGATAGTAGCCTTCATTCTTTACATTCGAAGCACCTTCTGGCTCCTCCAGGCCTGAACTAGCTTCCCATCTCCTCTCTCACTTCTCCACCCAGCTCAGAGTCGAACAGGAAGTGCAAGGTAGCAGAAAACCAGCTCAAACTGCTCCTGGAGCAACTGGGTCAAAGTTCAGCACGCCTGGCCTCCTCCCCAGCCCACCGCCAGAGGCTGCAGCTCCCTGTCACCAGGTGACCCAGCCTCCAGGCCTTGGGTAACACTGACCAGCTGTCAGGTAGACTCAATCGAGTGCAATAAAAGGAGTCTCTGCCTCCAACAACCACCCCAGGGCATCAGGTGCCTAACATTTCAGGTCCCTGGCTCATCAAGTTTAAAGGTCACAGTCTCAATTTCAAAGCATCCAAAGAGCTGGAAAAACAAAACAAAGTCCATTATTCCAGGATTCCAGTCCAAGATTCCAACAGTCAGGGTTGAGTCTGGATCTCAGGACTTTTCAGAAGCTCCTGGCTGGCCCTAAGGTGAAATAGGGAGTGAGAACTGCTGGATCAAGGCACAGAATGTCATAATTCGAAAGTGAGTGTGACTCAGAAGGGTTTAAAATGGTGAATCCTTAAGACCTGAGTGGGAATCAGTTCCTTGCTTGGTAGCAGATCTGAGGGGAAAAAGGGGATGAGACCAGGATCGGAAGAGTTCTAAAGGAAAGAGTCAAGGGTGATGAATTGGGATTGACATATATACACTGTTGATACTGTGTATAAAAGAGATATACTGTGTATAAAAGAGATAAGAGACCCTACTGTATAGCACAGGGAATTCTACTCAGTGCTTTGTGGTGACCTAAATGGGAAGGAAATCCAAAAAAAAAGGGATATATGTATATGTGTGGCAGATTCACTTTGCTCTACAGCAGAAACTAACATAACTGTAAAGCAACTGGACTCCAATAAAATTTTGAATATAAATAACCACCCCCCGCTTCCCTGGTGGCTCAGACGGTAAAGCGTCTGCCTACAACGCGGGAGGCCCGGGTTCAATCCCTGGGTTGGGAAGATCCCCTGGAGAAGGAAATGGCAATCCACTTCAGTATTCTTGCCTGGAAAATCCCATGGACAGAGGAGCCTGGTAGGCTACAGTTCGTGGGGTCGCAAAGAGTCAGACATGACTGAGCAACTTCACTTTCACTTCACTAACCACCCCCCCCTCAAAAAAAAGTGTTAAGGGCAATGGGAAGGTGGCTGTGTGATGCACAGTGAGGGAAGAGCCTGGTCTCATTCTGGGTTGGGAGGTTTGGGGGACAGGCATGCAGGGGGAATGCTAGGGGGACATGTGAGGCACTGAAAAATAGGATGGAGGCTAGTTAAGAGTTGAAGGCTCTGGAGCCATCTCCTCTCTTTAGCTGAGTGACTTCAAGCAAGAAATTCAACTCATCTTTGTGTCAGTTTCTTCATCTGTAGGATGCAGACAGCATCATTGCCCGACTCTGAGCTGTAGGAGAATGAACTAAGATCATGAGAGTCAGACAGAGCCTGGTGTGGGACTTCCCTGGTGGTCTGGGGGTTAAGACTGTGAGCTTCCAATGCAAAAGGCATAGGCTTGATCCCTGGTGGGGGAACTAAGAACCCACATGCTGCATGGTATGACCAAAACAAAAACCAGAGCCTGGCAGACAGCAACCACTCAGCATACCTTAGCCTGTAGTTTGGGGAAGAGAGCATCTCCTAAAACCCTAACAAAGAGGCACACAGACCCCGGTGCTTTAGAAAGGAATTAATTTGCAGATCAGAAGCTGCCTCAACACACTAACAAGGCAATCACAAACCCAGGCTGCTGGGCACGAGTCTTCAAAGGCTCTGTATCTATCCTTCATCCAGGCTTGCCCACATGGGACTCTGGGATGCTAGGGGCCCTGCAGTCCTGTTGGGTTGCTCCTTTCTGTCCTTTCCAGATGTAGGCTTCTTCTCCAGCTCTGGGATTTGCCACATTCTTGCTCTTTCTAAATGTCAGTCAGGTCCGGGTCCTGAAATAGGAAGGAACTTGCCCCTCTGGTATCATATACAGTTGAGGTTTCAGGAAGGGGGACCACTTCCAGGGCCCAAGGGGGGCTCTTGTCTAACACTCGGAAATGAATTATCCAAGGAGACACATGTGTTGACAAAGCAAGAAACTTCACTGGGAAGGGGCACGTGCGTGGAGAGCAGGACGGTCAGGGAACCCAGGAGAACTGGTCTGCCATGTGGCTCAGTCTTGGGTTTTATGGTGATGGGATTAGTTTCCAGGCTGTCTCTGGCCAACCATTCTGACTCAGGGTTCTTCCTGGTGGCGCATGTATCACCCAACCAAGATGGATTCCACTGAAGAGGATTCTGGGAGGTGAAGGACACATGGCATCTCCTTTTGACCTTTCCCGATCTCTTCCAGTTGGTAGTGGCTGGTTAATTCCATGTTTCTCACCAGGACCTCCTGTCGTAAAATAACTCACACAGATGGTTACTATGGTGTCTGGCCAGGGTGGGTGGTTTCAATCAGCGTACTTCCCCTAACAGTGGGGAACTCAGGGCTGGCCTCCACCCTGACCTGGCTGTGACCTCGTCCATCCCCAGTGAAGCTCCTGCAGGTTCCAGCTTCTGCAAATCCTGCCTTAGAATCTAGAATTGTCTTACTTGATTTCCAGCAGCCACCTGGCCATGCGGGGGCTGTGGCTGTCCCTATATAGGTGGGCTTCTTTACCAGATGCTCCTTTGGTTCTTCTGGGATCCTCCTGACCTTGGCAGGAGACCCTGTATCCCCACCCTGGGAGCTCATCTGCCTAAAGCCAGAAAAAGAAACAGGGACCATTTCTCCCAGTTGCTCCAAAGCAGGAGCCAGACCTCTGGCCTTCTACTCCAGTGCCCACACCTGGAAGACAATTCACACTGGGTTTTCCCCAGAGTTATTTACCTGATTTGGGCAGGAAAGCCCAGTCCCTTTCCTTGCCCCCTTGGCCCTGGAAGGTGACTCCGTCCCCTGTGCATTGTTTTCTTTCCGGTGGAATTTCTGCTCTTGAGGACTCAGTGTTTTGCGTCCCTCCTGCCGCCGCCATTCCTCACATCCTGGTTTCCTCCTGTCCAGACAGCTCTGGCTACCGGCCAGGACCTTGGCCATTCATGGAGAGGACAGCGGCCGAGGATGCAAAGGGTGGAGGCAGGAAGTGGGAAGCTCTTTGGTCAGAGCCTCAGGCCTCTTCTGTGGGGCCTGCGGTGTGTATCCCATGGGTGGTGTGTCCACTGTGGGTGGCGTCTCCCCCATGGGTGGTGCGTCCACTGTGGGTGGCGTCTCCCCCACGGGCAGTGTGTCTACGGTGGGTGGCCAGTCCATGGGAGGACAAGCCCTCCCCACTATAGTGGGCAGTGAAGCCCAAGGAGCAAGCCTGGAGTGCCCACACAGATGGGGATAGACCCTACAACCTTGGACTTCTCACTCCCAATTTAGTTCCTCCCTGGATTGAGTACAAGACTCCCCTGGCTCCAAGAAAGGCAGGGAGCCCAGACAGTCAGGCTAAGCTGAGGCTAATCTCCAGGGTGGTCTCAGGATAGGCCTGAGGGGTGAGGGTGCGGGGGATGGGGGGCAGGCAGTTGCCCAACTTGTGCCAACTCCTCTGCCCATGGCACTTCCTGTGGGGTTGTGCAAGGTGGGGAGGTGGGGAAGTTGTGTGTAGAGGGGATGCCTCACACCTCCCCTCTCCTGCCCTAGGCCCACAGGCCAGTTCCAGGAAAGAGCCCAGGTCTGATTCCTGAATGTTAAATGCAGCCCAGGTCAACCTGGCCTTCCAGCCACGAAGCAGAAGGGGCCCCAGAGCCTTTGTCAGGTCTGGGCCACCTCATATCTGCCACCTCAGCCCCCCTCACTCCAGAAGCCCAGCCCCTCCCCCCAGGCAGAGCTGCAATGTGAATAACAGTTACTCGCTAGCCTGCATCAGCCTTTACTCACAGGGCCCTGTTAATTCCTGACACAGATGGGAGTTGGGGGCATAGCAAGCATACCTCCCCACCCCCCACACAACCCCCCACTGCAAGGGACTCAGGAGGAAGCCGTGTTACAATTCTGGGTCCTGGTAATAGGAGAGACAGCAAGCATTGCCAGCTCTGAGCATCTGCTTTAGATCGAATTTCTTAACTCAGTAAAGATGCCTTTTTGGAGCATCTGCGGGAAGCCTGGTCCTACCCTGCCAGCGCCAGACATGGGCCTTCCTTGTCCCAGAGCCCCGGTCCCACCTGCTGAGTTTCAGGGCTTCTTCCCTGAAGACCTGATTAGCTAATCTCTTCTATCACAGAGGTCCTGATCTCTACCCCCAGGAAATCAAGGGGCTCAAGAGAAGACACACACACATTTTTTAAAGTTAGCTGAAGCCTACTGATTGCTTTCTTCCTAAGGATAGATACAGTTGCCCTTTTAATTCACACCATCTTTTGAAACTCTAATAAGATAGTTATGAAAGTGGATCATTTCCCTTTTTTGCAGAAGAGAAAAGTAAGATTCTGGAGAGTAAAAGAAGTTGCCCAGCCAGCCTAGATGGGAGGGGAGTTTGAGGGGGAGAATGGATACATGTGTGTGTATGGCTGAGTCCCTCTGCTGTCCAACTATCACAACATTGTTAATCGGCTATAGACCCAATACGGGGGCTTCCCAGGTGACAAAAGTGGTAAAGAACTCGCCTGCCAACGCAGGAGATGTAAGAGACGTGGGGTCGGTCCCTGCGTCCGGAAAATCCCCTGGAGGAGGGCATGGCAACCCACTCCAGTATTCTTGCTGGAGAATCCCATGGACAGAGGAGCCTGAATGGCTACAGTCCATAGGGTCACAAAGAGTCAGACACAACTGAAGCGACTTAGCAAGCACACCCCAATACAAAATAAAAAGTTTAAAAGCCCCCCCCCAAAAAATAGAAGTTGCCCAGAGTCTCCTGCTTTTCCTCAGGCCACGTCTGCCTCTCTCTATAGAAAGCATCTTGTTCAGACCCATGGTGTCTGTCTAGGGAACCGAGGCATTCTGGAGGGAAAATGATTTGCTCACGACCACAGAGACAGTTAGAGCCTGACTGTCTGGTCACAGTGATGACCACTGGAGAATCCTGAGAGCAAACACTTGTGGCTCATAAGAGTCTGATTGAATACAGTGGTCTCTGCAGGGCATGGGTTTCAAGGGCCCTGTGTTAGCTGTTCGGTCATGCCCGGCTCTTTGCAACCCCGTGGACTGCAGCCCACCAGGCTCCTCTATGGGATTTTCCAGGCAAGAATACTGTAGTGGGTAGTCATTTCCTTCTCCAGGAGATCCTCCAGTCTCAGGGATTGAGCCCAGGTCTCCTGCACCGCAGGCAGGTTCTTTACCCACTGAGCTACCAGGGAAGCTCAAGGGCCCTACAGATACCCAAATCCGCAGTTACGCTGCTGCTAAGTCACTTCAATCATGTCTGACTCTTTGTGACCCTATGGACTGTAGCCCCCTACCCAGGGATCAAATCCAGGTCTCCCGCATTGTGGGCAGATTCTTTACCATCTGAGCCACCAAGGAAGCCCAAGAACATTGGAGAAGGTGGCCTATTCCTTCTCCAGGGGATCTTCCTGACCCAGGAACCAAATCCAGTTCTCCTGCATTGTAGGCGGATTCTTCACCAGCTGAGCCACCCGGGAAGACCTTAGTCTTGCTAGACCGTCATATAAAATGGTGTAGCCTCTTGATGAGGGTGAAGGAGGAGAGTGAAAGAGCCAGCTTAAGACTAAATATTAAAAAAAAAAAAAACTAAGATCATGGCATCTGGCCCCAGTACTGCGTGGCAAATAGAAGGGGAAAAGATGGAAGATTTCCTCTTCATAGGCTCCAAAATCACTGCAGGTGGTGACTGCAGCCATGAAATCAGAAGACAATTGCGTCTTGGCAGGAAAGCGATGGCAAACATAGACAGTGTGTTGAAAAACAGAGACATTACTCTGCCGACAAAGGTCCGTATAGTCAAGGCTGTGGTCTTCCTGGTGGTCACGTATGGTTGTGACAGCTGGGCCATAGAGAAGGCAGAACGCCAAAGAGTTGATGCCTTCAAACTGGAGAAGACTCCTGAAAGTCCCTTGGATAGCAAGGATATCAAACCAATCTTAAGGAAAACAATCCTGAATATTTGCTGGAAGGACTGATGCTGAAGCTGAAGCTCCAGCACTGTGGTCATCTGATGCGAACAGACAACTCATTGGAAAAGTCCTTGATGCTGGGAAAGATTGAGGGCAGAAGGAGAAGAGGGCGTCAGAGGATGAGATGGCTGGACGGCATCACCGATACAATGAACATTAACTTGGGCAGATTCCGGGAGATGAAAGGGACAGGAAGGCCTGGCATGCAGCAGTCCACGGGGTCATAAAGAGTCAGACGCGACTGGGTGACTGAAGGACAACAGCAACCTCCTGCTCTGCCCTTTGTACACGCAGGTAAGGCATCTGCAAATCTTGCATCTGGGGATTCAGTCACCTGTGATGTGATTGGTTGGTTGCATCCGGAAATGCAGAACCTACAGATTGTGCTCAGCAGGAGGGGAAGGGGAATCGTCCAGTGACAGATCTCCTTGGGACTCCTTTCCCAATCAGGACAGGCTCTCTGAAGTCAAGAGGAGGCAGCAACCAAGATCCAGGAGAGAAAAAGCAGGACTCCTGAGGAAGATGTGAAGGACAGGAGCAGTGGCTATGAGGAGCTGGGGGCTCTGGAGAAGGGAGTGGGTTCAGGAAACAGGGGCTCACAAAGTGAGGGGTGGGCAGAGGTGGGAAGCGTTTCTAGGTGGCCTCCAGCCTGCAAGGGGGTAGAAAGTGTTGCTTAGGACTGTGACTGCCTTGCAAGCTCTTTGAAGGCAGCTCTGAATATCACATCAAACATGTCCCAGAAGAGACCCAGAGAAGCTCCTGAATGAAGCTGAGCTGGTGGAGGGGAAGGCAGTTGTCCCCTGACCCCCACCCCCACCCCACCTCACCCCTGACCACGCTAAGGTCCTTCTGTTCCCCTTCCTTCACACTCTGTGCCACTCCCCGCCGGCCCTAGCCAAACGACCCAGAAGAGCATGGGAAGGGTTCTGGGCTTTAACTGATCCAAACAAGCCAACAGCCCCACTGCCTTCCTGCTCGCCAAGCCAGCTGAGGCCACCCCGGGTGACTCAGATAAAGAGACACGTAGAGAAGGCCTGCTTTCATATGGTGAGGAAGTAAGAATGGTCAGCGACTTGGGACGTCCCTGGCTCCCCAATAGCAAATTCCATCTGTGTAGCATCACTGGGCTGCTTCATTCCTGGGACCTCCGTCACCCACAGGTTCCCCACTGACCCAGGGTCACTGTCTCTCTGGGCATCTGCCTGGCTCAGTAAACTGGTTGTGTCCAGAGCCAGGATGCAGATTCCAGCAGGAGCATCTACTTCAAGAACCTTTTGGGGGAGGCTACAGAAAGAGCAGACCTAGAAGAGCACGAAAGCCCATGAAGAGAGTATGACGGAGAGAGGATGCCCCAGCAGAAAGGGTTGCTGCCCGGAGATGAAGACGGGTGGAGAGGGGATGGGAACACTGTCACCCCTTCCCGTCCCGGGCTCTGTGGCCTGCCCCCCTCTGACCCGCCCCAACCATGCTGCCCTCTGCTTCTCCCTCACAACCAGCATCAGTCCCTCTTCCTCCAGGAAGCCCTCCCTTCACATTCAGAGCTACACCCTGATAGCCCGAGTCTTACCGCTTTGTATACAGATGGTCTGACAGATGGTTCTAATTTAATCATTGCATATATGTTAATCTGTCCCAGGACGTGGGTCTGTGCCTTTGGGGGAGGAAGAATCCTGTGTTTCTCTGAATCAAATCATGGAGTGTTGATTGTCAATAACTGGGCATTTCGGGGAAGACTCACCTAGCAGGCAGGGTAAAATGAAACAGGATGTATCCAGAGAAAGTGCTAAGGAGAGGCTCAGCAATGCGGGGAATGCGGAATGAGTTCTGGTAAAGAGGAAAGAAGTGGATCCGAATTAGACCTCAGCGTACGTGGAGAAAGAAGTGGGAGGAGGTTGGGATCAGGCTAGGGTGGCCCCTGGTGGGGGTGGGGTCTCCCAGGCCTGAGCTACCTCATTCTGACTGCCACTGGTGAGCTCTGCTGAGACACCTACCACAGAAATCACCCACACCATCTGCCCCAGACTTCCTTCTGTGACTACACTGGGTCCCATTTACTCTCTCTGCTTCTTTCTCCCAAGAGAACACGTGCTTTCTTGCCCTGGGGGCCAGGGAGGGTCTCTGGGGCTCGTTGAACACATTGTAAGAGGGCCTTCCAAGAGACCACTGCCCCCCAGTGACCTTCCCCCAGACAAACGAGGATAAATGAGGCATGGTGATGGCCACAGCAAAGTGAAGGGTGAGCACAGAAACGCGAGGGAATTCCTGTAAAAGTGGTTCAGTTGTCATGGGGTGTCAGAGAGGAATCAACAAGACACAGGGGATGTGGGTGGCAGAGAAGGGGCCAAAGAACCCAAACTAGAAGAGTAGGCCAAACTCAGCCTAGCTTTTACCAGCTGATAAAACAAGCCCACCTCCTTCCTGGTATGCTGGAGTGTTCAAGACTTGGGTCACGTATCCGTTGGGTCCACATGTGACCCTGCAGCCCAGGGAGGAAAATCTTCCCAGGATCTAAAGACTGAGAAAGGGGGCTTTCCCTGACAGCCTAGTGGTTTAGAATCTGCCTGCCAATGCAGGGGACACAGGTTCGATCCCTGGTCCGAGAACTAAGGTCTCAGATGTTACAAGCCCGTGCACCACAGCTACTGAAGCCTGCGCTCTACAGCCCGTGCTTCACAGCAAGAGAAGCCTCCACAATGAGAAGCCCGCGCACCCCAACCAGAGAGTACCCTCACTTTGTCACAAGTAGAGCAAAAGAAGCCCACGCAGCAGCGAAGACCCAGCACAGCCAAAAATAAATAAACACTTTTAAAAAATAATACAGCTTGCAAAATCAGTCAGTGGAGAGCATGTCAGGACTCACATGAAATCGGGGATCTAGCCTGAAATGGACAGAGGGGCTGGCAGCCTTTCTCTTGGGTAACCAGCCAGTCCACTTCCTAAGGCCTTCCATCCACTCTGCTTATCACTGAAAGAAGTCAAAATATGTAACCCAGGCGCTTGCCTAAGGCAAGAATTAACAGCTCAAGTTGTCTGGGTTTCTGTCATGCTTCTGCCCCAACTGGGAGCGGCTGCCTCTTAGTGAGAGACTGGAACATGCCAGACACAATATTTCATTTCATCTTCACAACAAGCCTGAAGGGTGGGAATCGGTGTCTGTCTAACGAAAAACTTCTGTCTACCTACCCACCTGCACATAAAAACCCTGATGCCTGCAAAGTTCAGTTCTGCCCAAAGACGCATAAATAGCTAAGTGTCAGAGCCCTGGCCAGGCCAGGTCAGTGGGTACTACTGCTCTCTCGTTTATGGGAGGTCACTGTGTGGCCTCACACATATCACCCTGCAAATTCAAAGGACCGGACCAGATGGTTCTTAGAGCCCTCCTGCTCTGAGACTCTGCGACATAAGTGGAGAAGAAAAGCTTCCCATGGCGGAGGCATTCCTATTTTCCTGTTTCGGGAATGTAAGATGGATGGCGAGAAGTGGGGGCTGGAGAAGGCAGAAAGGAGAGGGGCTCCATGGAATCGGACTAGGGGGGCAAGTCAGGCTTGGCGCCACTGTGAGGGGGGACCTTGGATGGGCCTAGGCTGTCCCAGGGCCGTGATCTTCAACAAGAAGAGGCAGACACAGAGCCCTGGCCTCTGCTCACTCTTACGAAGCAGGGAGAGGAGGGCTGGCGAGAGCCCAGCCCAAACATAGGCTATTTTGGGCCCTGTGATGTTTGGAGAGCAACCAGGCCAGAAATAGCGCTGTGAATTAGCAGGACCCCAGCCTCCTGCCACCCCCGGCTCTCCCAGTGAAATCACCAAGAATCGGGAGGCCGGCTCCAACATTCCAGAGAGCCTGCGTAACTGGCAGGAGGCCCCTCCTCTCCCCAAGGAAGGCCCGGAGCAGAGAGAGCCTTTGACTGTAAAAGGGATTCTGCACACGAGGACGAGGGCGAGGGAGAGAGGGACTGAGTCACAGAGAGCAGAGTGGGAGAGTGGGGAGAGATCTCGTGGGGCTGAGACTAGAGGAGACCACCGCGGGGTGGGGTGGGGGGTGATGAGGGTCCCCAGTGGATGGAGGAGTGAGCAGAAGAGGTAAGAGCAGGGGAGTCTCGGAGGCAGAGAAAGGGAAAGTGAAAAAGAGGCGGGTGGCTGGGACTCAGAGAGCAAATGGGGAAAGAGGAAGAGCAGAGAGCCAAGAGGGCAGCCAGAGGGCAGGAGATGAAGAGTTGGAGGGGAGACCCAAGGCAACAACGGAGCCAGGGCTGCAGGGGTGGGAGGGGCGGGGGCAGGCCTGGGGACAGTCAGACTCAACAGAAAGCGTTGAGTCTGGCCTTGTCACGAACCACCTGCAGTTGGAAACAGCTTTCCTAGTTAGCTACAACTGGAACTTCCCTGAGCAATCCACAGCCGTGTAACTCATCCTCTTATCTCTGATTCTCCGGGAATCAGAGATCCAGTTATTTCAACAGCAGGGACTTTTGACCTCTTACAAAAGAGCCAAGGCTTAAAAGAAGTGATGGGGTCACAGCTGTTAGCTTGGGGGGATCAGGGAAAGGATAGAAAGTGACATCCCCTGAGTCAGGCTAGGTTCTAAGGAGGATATTGCTGGGACGTCTACTTTAGGGCCTGCTTCCCCGGTGGCTCAGTGGTAAAGAATTCGCCTGCAATACAAGAGTGTCAGGGGATGCAGGTTTGATCCCTGGGTCAGGAAGATCCCCCTGGAGGAGAGCATGGCAACCCACTCCTGTATTCTTGCCTGGAGAATCCCATGGACAGAGGAGCCTGGCAGGCTCCAGTCCATGGGGTCACAAAGAGTCAGACACGACTGAGCACTCACGCACGTACTGCTTTGGGACAGCGGGCCATCAGGCTGCCCCTGCAGCGGGGAAGGTCTCCCCAGGGCACACCGAGGTGTGGGTGGGGGGAGACGAGGCCATTTCACAGAGAGGAGTGGCAGGGGCCACAGTCAAGTCTGAGTTGAGATCATATGGTGGCCCCAGCTGCTCAGAAAGACGAAAGGACACCATCAGAAAACCCAGCATGGGACCCAGTTGCCCTAGACTTTGCCTCCGCTTCTAATCCACACCCAAACACTTAGATGGGTTCCCTAGTTTGGGAAACAACCCCTTAGTAAGTCAGCCCTTTCTGTTTCCAAAGTAAAAATGTGCTCCTTCTCTCCCCAGCAGGACACAGAACTGATCCCAGGCGCTGCCCAGGGACAGAATGGCTTTTCTGGAATGACCTCAGAATCATTCAGGTCCAGGGATGGGGACAGAAGCGGTCACGTCCTTGGCAGGGCCCAGGTGATCCCAGAAAACAGCAGGGCCTTTGTGGCCGAGGCCACAGTAGCCCACGGAGGGAGGGATAAGATTCAGCTGAATGACTGGAGAGGCCAGGCAGCGGGGTGCCTGGAGGGCAGGTCCCGCAGACTCTGGACCCGCTGCTCTTCCAACCTGGGGCTTGGCACTCCCAACCCAGACTCTCAGCTCCCTGTCCCCCTGTGGCCCCCAAGGGTGGAGGACAAGTCACTGGGGCCTTTCTGGGAGTCGGAGATGGCTGGGGGACTGGACTTCTGCTTTCTCCATCCGAGGGACAGCAGGCGTAACTGCTCTTCCTCCTCGCGGCTAACCACTTTCTCAGGGACTCTGAACCAGACGAAGAAAGAAAGACATAAACAAGAAGCAGTGACCGATGAACAGTCTGCTGGGAACAGGTCAGTGACCCTAACTTTCCAGCTGAGGTTTCCCTTCTCTCCCTGTTACCCGCACCCCCACCTGGATCCCAGGAGCAACGGAGAAAACAAAGGCGGGGGCACAGTGAAAGCGGGAAAGCCCTCCAGCTGTGGTTGCCCTTGGTATCTGTTTACTGAAAAAATCCAACACAAACATCCCCGACACATCCACCCACTTCAGCTTCCTGTGATGCTGCTGTCGGCTGTCTCCATGGATACCACCAGTTGAATCCCACCACCCACACAAAGCATGACAGTGTGTGGACCCTCAAGTCAAGGGCACGAGGTCCCCAGGACCCTTTCAGCCCCACCCTGTCCATGACATTCAGCTACACAGCCAAGGGTGCCCGACCCCACCAGAGCCCTAAACGCAGCAGCCCAATCCTACTCACTAGCCTCCAGCCAATACCCATCATCTGTAGAATTCTTGGGTCACTTTTCCACCCCAAACTCCAGTGCCTTAGCAGCACACTCCACACACCCCGCCATGAATGAACGCTCTTAGTCTCATCTCTGCTCTTGCCACTCCAGCCCTCCCAACGTCTGCGTCTGGAGGAAAAGGTTAGGCAGTATTCCTCCGCAGCCGCAGCAGGCAATTCAGAGAAGTGAAACCTACACCCTGAGCTCCCGATCCCCTGCCAAGGCTTTACCCTTCTGCCCCGGTAAGCCACCACCCCACCCAGCACACCTCAAAACCCAGCCAGACAGAGCTGTTGACACAAAGAGAGCCCTGGGGGCACCGGGAGAGTCTGGACACGTGGGGGAGTCAGCCGTGCCTCACCCGACGGCGGGCGGGCGCTTGGCAGAATAGAGAAAGACAGGAGGGAATCCTCATGTCCTAGACAGTCAAAACCCAGACAATCAACAAGGCACGCTGTGTGCCCTCTGGCTTCTGGGATACGGCCAAAAGGAGGGTGGGGTGTTCTTCCCAGTTTAACCAGCGCAGCGGGCTGATGGACAAGGAATTTGCAGGATCTTGAGCTTCTTTGATAACTATGCACTGATCCGATTCTCCCAAGAACAAAGAGGAAGTGTAAACTCTCCCCACGCTGAGGTCTGGGGAACGTAAACCCTGGGTGCCAGGGGTCAAACTGGCTTAACGTCCTGAGACCGAGGGCAGCAAGATCAAGGGTGGCCCTGGGCCCAGGCCACCAGGATTGGCTCAATTGTTCCAGAGCCCTCTCTCTCTCTCTCTCTCTCTCTCACGTACACACACGGATGCCTCAGCAAGTCCCACAGAGGGAGACGCTGAGAGGGCCAAAAAGTGGGCGGGGTCGAACCATGAGTTAATCGACTTCCGGCTCACATCTGGTATAAAGGGAGGCAGCAGCCTGCAGTGGAGCAGAGCTACTTCTGGTTGAAGGGCAAAGAGCACCGTCCAGAGAGAGCCACACCTCCTTTTCAGTGGAGGAAGGGCTACCACCGTCAACACCCGCAGCGGCAGCAGGAACAAACCGCCCATCCCAAGGCACTGCGAAATTCAGGTAAGAGCAAAGCAAACCCTCTCCATCTCTGTACCTCCGGCTAAGGCAGAGAGCTCCCGTCTGCAGAGTCCCTTCTGTCCGTGGTCCCCAGTGTTCCTCTTTCTTCCCTCGGCCCGGAGACCTGCAGCCCTGAGTTGACCCCCGTTACAGCGGTGATCACAGGGGAGCGGGGAAGATGGTCAGGACACCCCAACAATCCCACCACCCAGAAGCACGGGCCTCGCCTCTCTAGGACCCTCTCCATGGAAGACATTCCCCCCTTCCCAGCTCAAGAAAGGGGTTTTTCACGCCTGTTAACTTGAATAAAACAACAATTGTGAAAGCATTATAAAAGAATTAGGAAGCATCGTGTAAATCACAGATGCTATTATAATTTAGCCTTTCAGCCTCCTGGAAGGGAAGGGAGATGCCACCGGGCTCCAGATTGCCACAGGTGAAAACGCACTCAAGATTCCCCAGGGCTGAGACAGAGGGGGAAAGGCTCAGGATCTGAACCCACCGCGGTTTCTATCTTGCCCGCTTGTTCACGTTACATGCCAGCGACAAACATGGGAGCCTGGCCGTGGCTGGGCTGCCATCACCCCTACTCCCTCTCTGTCCTTTCAGAACTATCCACCTCATCCAATCTTTTCCCACTGGTTCCAGGATGCGGATGTCTCCGGTCTTTGCCTGCCTCGCCCTGGGCCTGGCCCTCATCTTTGGTGAAGGGTCTGCCTCCTACCAGCCCCAGTCTGCGGCGGCCAGCCTGGCCACAGACTTTGGAGTGAAGGTGTTTCAGCAGGTGGTGCGGGCCTCCAAGGACCGCAACGTGGTTTTCTCACCCTATGGGGTGGCCTCAGTCCTGGCCATGCTGCAGCTGACCACAGGAGGAGAAACCCGCCAGCAGATCCAAGAGGCAATGCAATTCAAGATTGAAGGTGAGAGACGACGGGGCAGAGAGGGAGGCGGGCACTCAGGGACTCTTCCCAGGACAGGGGTGTAGCTAACCAGAAGCAGAGGGAGGGCTGACCCCGGCTTAGTGAGCCAACCCCTGTCCTGCCAGCCCACAGGGATGGACCACTGCATCTCCTTCCCACCACATCTCATGTCACTTGGCTCTTGGCCAGTCACAAGGTACATGAGCCAGTGGATCTGGTGTAAAATGGCCCTGCCTCACTACTCCTGCACTTTGTGATCTTAACCCCTCTGAACCTCAGTTTTCTCATCTGCAAAAGGGGAACAGAGTATCTACCACATGGGGCTGTTGTAAGGATTAAATCCAAAATGATGCATGTGAAAGGCCTACCTAGCATAACTATTATTGTTATTAAAAGAAGAAGGTTAGGGTTTATAACTTAAAAACAGATAAAAATATTCTAAGCCAAAGCAAGGGTTAGGACCCGCGATTTTTGAGGAAAAGAGGGAGATGCAGGAGAGGTTAAGATTTGGAATAAAATCTCCCTTCAGAGACCCTTGGGGGAGCAGAAGAGTTCGTCCATGTGGGCAGGTTTGGGGGAAGTCGGCCCTGCTGGGAGCCCTGGGTTCAAGAGGAGCTTAATGTGTCTTTCCCTCCCTGTTTTGGCCCAGAGAAGGGCATGGCCCCTGCCTTCCACCGACTGTACAAGGAGCTCATGGGCCCGTGGAACAAGGATGAGATCAGCACAGCCGATGCCATCTTCGTGCAGCGGGACCTAGAGCTGGTCCATGGTTTCATGCCCAACTTCTTCAGGCTGTTCCGTACCACGGTCAAGCAGGTTGACTTCTCTGAAGTGGAGAGAGCCAGGTTCATCGTCAACGACTGGGTGAAAAGACACACAAAAGGTGAGCAGGCAGAGAAAGGCGGGCGGTCCCAGGGCCTGCAGAGACGGGGGTTCAAGTCTCAAGCGTCCTGACCCCTCCCTTCCAGCACCTTCTGCTCTGTGGACAGAAGGTCAAGTGCCTTAAGAATCAAAGCATCTTGTTTTTTCCATAATTAGACTTGCCCTCTGAACCACCTCTAAAGGCATCCCTAAAAAGTACTGTGAGATGTTATAAGAACAGTAATAACCCATGGCAGGAGGCAAACACAGCCCTTCAAGATTACAGCTTAGGGAACAAAGTAAGGGGAGACTTACATTTCCAGGTCTGATCCTAGACAGGATCCCAGGACCAAGGCAGTGTGGTGAGCTGGAAGGCTTTCTGAGACACTTAGGAAGATGGAACGGGTTGACAGCAGCTAGACTGGTTCACTAAACCTTACCCAGTCCATCTTCTGATGGGATCCCTTCTGACACATGTCCATTTGAGGACTGGGAGCTCAAGGGAACCATCTAAAAAGATTAAAACAATATCCAGCCTCCTGATCACCTGGATTTCCCATAGGCATGATCAGCGACTTACTTGGTGAAGGGGCTGTGGACCAGCTGACACGCCTGGTCCTGGTAAATGCCCTCTACTTCAATGGCCAGTGGAAGATGCCCTTCCCAGAGTCAAACACCCACCACCGCCTCTTCCACAAGTCCGATGGCAGCACCATCTCTGTGCCCATGATGGCTCAGACCAACAAGTTCAACTACAGTAAGTGCAAGACTCTCCCTTCTCCAGGTCCCACAATGACTGAACCTCATCCCTGGGGTGGTCCACTCCAAGGGAGGAGAAACCCTAGAACACACCCCAGCTGCAACAAACACTCCCCAAGTAGGAGACACGGGGATTATCGGAGCAGCAGAAAGTAGCTGTATCTTGTGCAAGATGAAGCTGAAATCCAGAAATTACCTTAGGATCCCACTTGACCACTTGATACAGTCTCTCATCTTCATGTGGTTCTGGTGTGATAACCTGGGCTTCCCAGATCCCCCTGGGGAAGAGCTATGTGAAGGCTGAGATTCAGGAGGTGGGGATCGGAATGCATTAATAGCTGGAGATTGGGGAGAAGGGTGTGAAGGTAAAGAAGGCCAACCAGAGACAGAACGCCCAGAAGACACTGAACGGGCAGAAGAGAAGCCAAGTGGAAATAAAAACACTGAACAGGAGAGTGCTGGTGGTGGTGGTGGGTGCGTGGGGAGCCTCAAAAGCCAGGATGGAGAGCTGGCTTCCAGAGAGGATGGAGGGGCCGGGAGGACTAGTGGGAAAGCCAGTGCTGGGTTAGAATCAACAGGAGCTGGAGTTATTGCCAATGCTCCATCTTGATGTCTTTCCCAGCTGAGTTTACCACCCCCGACGGCCGTTACTACGACATCCTGGAATTGCCCTACCACGGGAACACTCTCAGCATGCTCATTGCTGCCCCCTATGAGAAGGAGGTGCCGCTCTCTGCCCTCACCAGCATTCTGGATGCTGAGCTCATCAGCCAGTGGAAAGGGAATATGACCAGGCTGACCCGCCTCCTGGTTCTGCCCAAGTAAGCCATCCCTTGCTCTAGTCCCCTCTGCCTGCCCCCTCCCCCCTCCTCTGGCTCCCTGCTGTTGCCACACACGCACCCCCCACCCCACGTGGAGTTTCCCAAACCTCCTGACGTTTTCAGGGCAGCGAGCTGCTGCGTGGGTGCGGATGGGGCCCACTCTGGCCTGGGTTTGATTAAGATTCCGCTCATCTTCCCTCTTGCGGTGGAGGACAGCGGGGGTGGGGGTAGGGGGCAGCTTTTCGAGACCATGCCACGTCCACCACCCCCTGAATACCCAGCAAAAGCTAGCCAGAGGAAGAGCCGGAGAGATGATGGGAGGTGGGGGGCTGGGGAATGCATTGGTCCTCACCCTTTTATGAACACCCCTCACTCCCACCTCCATCTCTTCAAGTCGACATCCACACAATGGAGACAAAAAGAATCACTTGTGCAGATGAAACAAGCCTGAACTCTAGCTTCTAGCTGGCTTGCCATGAAGCAGATTTTTAAAATTCTTCTGCAGAAGTGAAGAGGGTGCTGGAGGCTGAGGCTAGGTCCATCTCAGAATCGTGGGGAAGCCTCCCACTATGCCGACCCCACATTTCCAGATGCCATAATGCCAGGCTTAGGGAAAGAGGACAATTTAGTTGGTTAGCACGCCCTCTCTCTCTCTCAAAGAACGGAGGTAATTAGTCGTGCCCTGGTGGGAGGCAGAGCGAGCTCCCCAGAGCCTCGCTGCTGGAGTCCTCTTTGAGCTCAACTCTCAGAAACACAAGCTACAGACCAGATTTCTGTTCAGCTAGCCTTTGCAGGGGAATTTGCCCTTCCCCACTCCCACCCCAGTCAGACTGAACACAATTGTGCTGCAACCACTGCCTCATTTGAGGAAAGTAATTAGTCACAGGTTTGAGGGGGTGGGGAGCTTGCAGAAGAAATGTTCATTAGTATCAGAATCTTCCCAGCAAGAAGAGAGACCTTGCCAACAGACCTGAAAGAAAAACAAGCCTCCCACCTCTGCGTTCACATCAGTCCCCCTCCTGCTGGTCTCTGTGTGTGTAGGGGGCAGGGACACCCGGTAAGGCTAGAGGTGGCCTGAGCTGGAGCCATGTCCTGCTGCTGTGTGTAGGTTCTCCCTGGAGACCGAAATCGACCTCAGGAGGCCGCTGGAGAACTTGGGAATGACCGACATGTTTAGGCCGAGCCAGGCGGACTTCTCCAGTTTTTCAGGTAAGAGGTTTCCCTTTCCTTTTCTTCCCCTGGTGGACAGTGGGGTCTCCCGAGGACAGAGGAGCTTCCCCCCTCACCCCCGAGGACCAAGGCTAATGCGCCCTGGGGTCCACCTCCATTTCAGATCAAGAGTTTCTGTACGTGTCGCAGGCGCTGCAGAAAGTGAAGATTGAGGTGAATGAGAGCGGCACGCTGGCGTCCTCCTCCACAGGTGAGTCAGGCTCAGGTGAGGCCTGGCGAGTCTCAGCCCCAGGCTTCCATGAGGGGCCATGATCTGGTACCCACACCCGGCGTGCACTGGAAAGACCCCACTGCTGCTGCTGTTAAGTCGCTTTAGTCGTGTCCAACTCTGTGCGACCCCATAGACGGCAGCCCACCAGGCTCCGCCGTCCCTGGGACTCTCCAGGCAAGACCACTGGAGTGGGTTGCCATTGCCTTTTCCAATGCATGAAAGTGAAGAGTGAAAATGAAGTCGCTCAGTTGTTTCTGACTCTCAGCAACCCCATGGTCTGCAGCCTACCAGGCTCTTCCGTCCATGGGATTTTCCAGGCAATTCCATGGGATTTTCCTGGTAGAACAGGGCTTCCTGTGTGGAGAGCATTACCATTACCTGATCCCACTAGAAAATGGGCCTGCTTTCCCCAGGACCCCTTTCCCTCCCCACTGGCTCTGAAGTCCCCCTGAATGGGAGGTCCTGGCTTGCTCTCAGAGTGGCCAGTCGACTTAAAGGCGCTTGCCTCCGAAATGCTTGAAAGAGTTTAGATAAACCCACCTTTGAGTGAGTGGGCTTTCCTTGTGGTTCAGCTGGTAAAGAATCCGCCCGCAATGCAGGAGGCCTGGGTTTGATCCCTGGGTTGGGAAGATCCCCTGAAGAAGGAAAAGGCTACCCACTCCAGTATTCTGGCCCGGAGAATTCCATGGATTGTATAGTCCACGGGGTTGCAAAGAGTCAGACATGACTGAGCGACTTTCACTTTCACTACTCCAGTGAGTAGCTGCTAGATCTCTACCCAACTGCCTTAGAGGACATCCTGACACTTCTGGCTTCACATTACGGGCTCGGTAGTCGTGGCACATGAGCTCAGTTGCTCCGCGGCTTGTGGAATGCTCCCGGACCAGGGAGCAAACCCATGTTCCCTGCGTTGGCGAGCAGATTCTTATGCACTATGCCACCAGGGACGTCCCTGCTATGATTATTTGGCTTCCCAGGTGGCACTGTGGTAAAGAACCCGCCTGCCAATGCAGGAGACGCAAGTTCAATCCCTGGATTGGGAAGATCCCCTGGAGTAGAAAATGGCAACCCACTTCAGTCTTCTTGCCTGGAAAATCCCATGGAAACAGAAGCCTGCTGGGCTACAGCCCACGGGGTCACAAAGAGTCGGATATGACTGAGCACACACCACCAGGAAACAACGGAGCCTCCCAAACCACCCCCCAACCCCCAGCGCTGGTGTTACTGGCTCACTTGTGATCGATGCAGGCACCAGCGCCCACACCTTCTGCTCTAAGATTCTGTCCTGTCTCTTCCAGCCCTTGTAGTCTCAGCCCGAATGGCCCCCGAGGAGATCATCATGGACAGACCCTTCCTCTTCGTGGTGCGGCACAATCCCACAGGTGAGCGGGGACCTGAGAGACCCCGCCACTCTCGGCGCCCCCTCCCCATTCTCCTGGACTCGGGTACCATCCAGGCAGGTGTAGACGCCCCCACTTCCCCCAAGAGGACTCCAGGCAGTGAATCACGGCTGTGTTCCCCTTCCACTTCTTGGAGGGGAGTGCTCTTTCTCCAGACAGGGTGCTCGTCTGTCCCTCAGTTCCAGCTTAGTCACTAGAGCAGCTGTGCCTCTGAACACTCACTCTTGTCCCCATTATCTCAGTTCATCCATAAACACTGAGCTGGGTGAGCTGTCCCCCGCCTCCCCCCACTTCTCATCTCCTGTGATGCTTCCGTCCTCAGGAACTGTCCTGTTCATGGGCCAAGTGATGGAACCCTGACCATGGGGAAGGCAGCCCTCATCTGGGACAGAATGGAGATGTCCAAGAGGAAGAAAGTCCGGAGCAAAGAATTTTTATTAATTCATTTTTCTGGAAAAAGAGAAGATGTTTATTTATTTATTTTTCCATGGTAAATTCTTTTGAATCTGCCTCTTAGACCTAACTTTGGGCTCTCTCAGGAGGGGCAAAGAGGACCTTTGAGTTAAACCCTCCAATGGAGACCCTGGGAAAGACTGGGAGGCATAACACCCAGCCGGCCTCCCAACTGGACTGTAGGACTCCCAGGACTGCTGGCCCAGCTGCTTCTGCCCATCGTTCTGCCTGGTTGGGTTTTGGGTCCTGGATCCCACCGAGGCCCTGGTAGGATGGCACCACAAGGCCTACATGAAGGAGCTTTTGTGTGTTCACTAGAAATGTGTGTTCCGGTCACGTTGCTGTCATTCTTGCACTGTCTGCCACTGCTGAGAAGGCTGGTAGCAGGCCCGAGAAGGCCAAGGCGAGAAACACCCTTTCATGCCAAGGTCCATCTGTCCCCAGCTCCGAGGTTTGAGACCCACCCAGGCCTGGCTGCTCCCTCCCCAGGAAACAGTGTGTATATATTATTTTAGAGTGTAGATGACTTGTTTACTCAGAGAAGCAGGTTTCTGCTTCCCACAAACTTTATGTTGCAGAAACGCAAGGAGAGACAAGGTGTGTGCCTGGTTCTTTGGCTCCCATCTCCTGGTGGGGAGGGTGAGATGCCAGGGGTGTGCCTGAATATTTATCACATCCTTGTCCTTGTGTGCTTGGGAGAGAGAAAGGTCTACTGAGAAAACAGATTATTTAGCCTTGTTCACCGTGTTCCCTTTGGGGGGTCTGTGTCGCCGCATCTCAGGAGAGGCCTCTTGACTGTCCTCCCCTCCACCAGGTGGCAAGCCTCCCGGGGCCCACACTGCCACCTGGCGGAGGCCCAGCGCCCCCGCGCCTCTCCTTTCCTCGATTTTCCACCCGATGGAGCCGCGTCCCTGGCAGGACCATCCAACTTCGGCTCACTTTTAGGGACCGAAAGGATGTGGTGGGTGAAGGGAGACGGAGTGGTTTCAAAATTTTCCAGTATATTTAGGAGCGGGAGTGCAAGGGGCTCCACGACCTAGCAGGACAGAACTTTCCCCAATTACAGGGTGACTCACAGCCGCACTGGTGACTCATTTCAATGTGTCATTTCCGGCTGCTGTGTGTGAGCGGTGGACGCGTGAGAGAGAGAGAGAGAGAGAGAATGAGAGAGACGGCGAGCTCGGGCTCAATTACCTCCGGCAGATAATCTTTCTGACAGCCAGCTAGCTGAGGGGGTAGAGAGAGAGGACCGATTTACTGAAGAATTGCACAGAGATGCCGAATGAATGTAACCTAATAGAACCCTAATCACCCCGCTGTGCCCTTCAGCGAAAACTCTCCCTTCTTTGTGTGTATGTTTTGTTTTGTTTTTCTTTTTTCTTGATGCACTGGACAGTGACAGCCACACTCAGTACCCCCACGTGTGGGGTCCATGGCTCTTGAAATTGCTTTTTCACTTTTGATATAGAAGCAAGTAAAAAAAAATGTTTTTTAAAAATTAATAATAAATAAATAAAAAGAATATTCCAAAATAGTCCTTGGCCATGACTTTCCTTGTTTCACACAGCACAAAATCCAGACCCTATCAGTTTACAGACTTGATGAGCTGGGATCTTTATGAAACACACACCCGCAAGGGGCAAGGCACACCGACCTGCCGTGGGTGAATCTGCAGGGCTGGCCACCGGACCCTGCAAGAAGACCCCCGGGGGGACACATTGTGTAGGATGGGCTTCTCCCTTTGGGCCTCATCCTTGAAAAGAAAAGAGGGACTTCCTCGGTGGTCCAGTGGTTAAGACTCTGTGCTTCCACTGCAGGGGGCGTGGGTTCCATCTCTGGCTGGGGAAGATCCCACATGCCGCCTGGCATGGCCAAAAAAAAAAGGAAAGAGGGTTCCCCAGACACCTGCCACCCACCCAGACACCCCTTTTCACTGTCCCTGTCACTTCCCATTCTGTTCATTTCTTTCCCCACCAAATGTTCTCATCCTCCCCGTACCTACCCCACTCTCCATTTCTCAAAACACAAACCAAATCCATTTCCTCCACCCTGGATTCCCAGTGGATCCAGTCAACATCGTCGCTCTCTACTTGGCAAGTACTCACCTTCCTTTTTCCTGGTGTGTAATGGTGCTTGCATGTACGCTCTTTAATTTGGGGTGTGTATGTTATCCTCCCCACCCCCATCGACATGTCAGGTTCTTTGAACGGAGGCTCTTTTGTTACATAGATTGTTAATATCCTCCTTAAAATGTTATCCTGAACAGTCCTTTATTGTCTTCTTCCAGTATCTTGAAGGCTCTTGCCACGGGACCTTCTTCCCCCAATTATTTTCCATTTATATATTCCACAGGAATTTTTAAATGGAAAAAATACCAAGAACTAGCTCTCAAATCAGGTGCTCTCCAGCTCCAGAGCCCTAAAGATGGGACTGATAGGCCCAGCCCCCGGGAAACTTGGATCATGTCTTAATAGGAACCCATTCTTGTCCCAGGGCTGTTGGTCAAAATATTGTCTGGTAGTTAAGCAGTAGTGAGCTTTCCATCACTGGAAGTGTTCAAGGACAGCCAAGATGACCTGCTGGTGGGCATCATTCAGCAGTCAGGGTAGAGGAGGTGAGTTTTTTTTTTAATGATAAGGAATTCCTTCTCATACTAAGACATTTGAACAGTTTGAAAGGGTAGAAGTGGATTGTTGATTGACATTTTGTTTCCTGGCTTAAAAAATATGTCATTGCTGTTACCAAGAATGCAGAGATGGACATCCTTGTACCTTCATCCCCCTGGATGTGTGCTCCCATATCCATAAGATAACTTCCTAGCAATGGGATTAAGTGTCTCTTAAGGACCTCCCAATCCCACAAGTATGTGATTCTGGTCACACAAACATCTTCAAATGGTATACAAAACAATTTAAAGTGACCATTTTGCCTGGTATGAATCTTACCTTTTCTGAAGCTTAAAAAAGCCTTCACAACTCTCCTAACTAAGTGCACCGCCATGAATAAAGACAGACTTTAGGACTTCCCTGGTGGTCCAGTGGCTAAGACTCCGAGCTCCCAATTCGAGGGGCCTGGGTTCGATCCCTGGTCGGGGAACTAGATCCCACGTGCCACAGCTAAATTTGCCTGTTGAAACTAAAAAGATCCTGCATGCCGCAACCAAAACGTGGCACAGCCAAATTAAAAAAATAAAAAATAAAAAGATAGACTTCAGATCTTGAACTAAAAGAAGCTTCACATTATAATTTTCCCTAAAATTATGTTAGCCTGCCTTGGAGCAAACTTTGATTATAATGTTCTGGAGAGTAAATCCAGAAAGAGTCTTCATTCATCGCCTCCCTCCTCAATCATTCAGCATGTACTAAGGCTTTCTTACTACCCGTGCCATTCCTGTTTCCCTCCCAAGGGTCAGTCCAGGGGCATCCTTGGGTGCCTCCAACATGATGTACCAGGATGTTCCGAGGAGATATGGTTGTCACATCTCCTTGTGGATTCCTCTCTTTACATTTCAGGCTGGCTTGTCTCCCATGAGGCTGTTGCAGTAAGAGGGGCCCCACAGTGGAATCAAGCCTGGAGGGGGAAGTCTTCTTTTCTCCTTAAAAAGCCAGTGGGAATCAGGGCAAGACCCAGAAGAAAGAGGCCAAGGGTGAGCAGCTCCCCAAACCTACTCTCAGCTTTATTTTTTTTTATTAAAATTTGTTAATAATAAGTTTATTATTTCTGGCTATGCTGGGGCCTCGTTGCTGAGCTTGGGCCTTCTCTAGTCGTGGTGAGCGGGGGCTACTCTCTACTGGCATAGCACAGGCTCTAGACCCTCACTTAGTAGTTGTGGCACATGGGCATACTCACCGCAAGGCATGCGGGATCTTCCCGGACCAGGGATCGAACCGGTGTCCCCTGTACTGCAAAGCAGATTCTTAACCACTGGGCCACCAGGGAAGCCCTTAAAATTTATTTTGTCATTTATTTGGCTCCATTGGGTCTTAGTTGGGACTTCCCAGGTGGCTCTAGTGGTAAAAGAAACCATCTGCCAATGCAGGAGACATAAGAGACGTGGTTTTGACCCCTGGGTCAGGAAGACTCCCCTGGAGGAGGGGATGACAACCCACTCCACTATTCTTGCCTGGAGAATCCCATGGACAGAGGAGCCCGGCGGGTTATAGTCCATGGGGTCGCAAAGAGTCGGACACGACTGAAGCGACTTAGCACGTACGGTCTTAGTTGTGGCACATGGGCTCTAGAGTGGGCTGGCTCAGGAACCCCACGATATAGAGGATCTTAGTTCCCTGACCAAGGATCGAACACGTACCCCCTGCATTGAAAGGCAGATTCTTAACCAGTGGGACCGCCAGGGAAGTCCCTACTCTGTTTTGGATGAGAGATGCTCTCTTTTAACCTCAGTGGCTTCTCCATCTTTCCTTTCCTATTCTCACCGTGCAATTGACAAGCCTGGAAGGGCCAAGATATGACTGCAGAACTAGTGAGGAGGAAAGGCCATAGAGGTTACTTGGCCTCTTCCGAGCTGGCTTAGACCACAGACACAAAGCCTAGACGTGGCGTCATTTAGTTAACAAGATACTTCTATAATGAGACCTGTGCCCAAAACTTCAGCTGGTGCCAAGGCATCCCTCCTACTTCCTGCCTCCTAGACAGATCCTGCTTTAGGCTCACAGCGGGTAGCTGCTCTCATGAAGGCAAAAGTCCAAGAATTCAGGGCACCAGCATCCAGATTTATCTTTTGTCCTCTTTATACCCTGAAAAGATGACCGATATCAGGTGCTAGGCTAGTTGTTGAGGAGTTACCCATCTGAAACAGATCTGCTTAGAAACCACAAGAGCCTCCTTTTTCTGCACAAGATGCTGCTTTCAAAAGCAGGACACATTGTAGCCTTAATTCTGCAGGATGTAGTTCAAACACTGTCCGTACACGCTGAGAAGGCTCAGAAGAAAAGAGTCCTTCAGAAAGGACCTCTTCACCACCGAGGGAGTTCGCTCCAGGAAGTGCCCCAGTTAACAGCCCCTTTTGCTCTTCTTGGATATTTTGAGGACAAAGACCGGGATGCAGCCTCAGAGTGCAAAGCCAGCCCTCCTTGGCTTCACCTGGGCCCCCTCCGTGGCTCTTCCAATCCACCCTTTCTTTATTTCTAGGGATGAAAACCCCACAAGACCTGCCCTGCCTCCATCGTAAAAATGCCGATTTCCTGTTCATCTCACCCAGTGGAAATTTTGTCTGCCCTCGTATAGGCAATGGCTATGGATTCTATAAATCCCTCAATAGTAAAATGACTCTATCAGAGGGAAACTCGTCAAGGAGACACCATCTGTTTTCCAAATCATTTTTTAAAGGCGGTTCCTCAAATGAGTTTCCTTGTGCTAACTGTAGCAGGCACTTCTGTAGAGACACAGAAGTTGAATCACTCGCCCCAGGCTACCAGGCATTACACTGTACCGCCCTCTCTGTGACATCGGTGAGCCCAGGTCACCCTGAACATACAGGAGGGCTCAAACGCAGCCAGGGTCAAGGGTGCTGCCCTCATGTGTCCATCACTAGGACATCCCGCCTGCACACCTGTGCCTTTCCAGCTTGAACACCAGCGTCCTGAATGCAGCCTTTTGTCCCCTGGCCACCAGAGGGCGCTTTGACTCCAGTGGAAAGTTTCTGAAGCAAAGCAACTGTGGCTTCCACCATCATCTTGCCAAGTTTGAACTCCAATAAATTTAACACGTTTTTCTTTAAACGTGTCTGTATACTGGGGGCTATGAAGCACTTTTTTTGTGTGCAAAGCACTTTTAAAACTGAGCATAAAGTGATGTTTCTTATTATCAAGTACAGGCATACCTTGGAGAGACTCACCTTTGGTTCCAGAATCTCGAAATAAAGTGAGTCACACAGATTTTTCTGGTTTCCCAGTGCATGTAAAAGTTATATTTATACTGTGCTGAAGCCTATTAGGTGTGCAATAACATTATGTCTAAAAAAATGCATGGACTTTACATAATAAAGGACATCTTGCTGTCTGTGACAACACGGATGGCAGGAAGTTGAGGGTATTCTGCTACGTAAAGTAAGTCAGAGAAAGGCTAACACTGTATGGTTTCCTTGTTTGTGGGATCTAAAAAACAAAACCAAGAATAAATGAAAGGAAAGAAAACAAGACAGCACTCACAGATACAGAATAGATTATCTGTTTATGAGAGGGGAAGGAATTCGGAGGGGAAAAAGATTTAAGGGGGTCAATTTTATGGTGGTGGGGCATTAACTAGACTTATTGTGGGGTCCTCTGCAGTGAGTGCCAATATCAAATTATTAGGTCGTACACTTGAAACTAATATAATGTTGCACACCAATTCTACCTCAAAATAAATAAGACACATGTATGGACTTTACTGCTAAGAAATACTAACCATCATAATTTTAATCTCTTTGCTGGTGGAAGGTCTTGCCTTGATGTTCATGGGTGCTAACTAGTCAGGGTGGTGGTTGCTAAAGGCTGTGACGGCTATGACAATTTCTTAAAATAGGACAACAATGATCAACTGCATTGACTCTCTCTTCCCTTCACGATTTCTCCATAGCATGCAGTGCCGTTTGATAGCACTTTACTTATAGCAGAACTTCTTTCAAAATGAGAGGCAATGCCCTCTAACCTTGCCATAACTTTATCAACTAAGTTTATGTAATGCTCTCACTACTTTCTCGTCACTTCAGCCTTCTTCACAGCAACAGCACCAGGAGTAAATTCTATCTCAAGAAACTATTTTCTTTGCTCACCTGGAATAAAAGACTCTTCATCCATTAGTTTTATCTCGAGATTACAGCAATTCAGTCACATCTTCAGGCTCCACTTCTAGTTCTCTTGCTTTTCCCACTGCATCTATAGTTACAACAGTAATGTCACAGGTCACTGATCGCAGGTCACCATAACAAAGATCATAGCAATTTCAGAGTTTTAAATTTTGCAAGAATTAGGAAAATGTGACACAGAGATGCGAAGTGAGCAAATATTGTTGGAAAAATAGTGTTAATAGGCTTGTTCAATTTGGGGTTGCTAAAAACCTTCAACTCGTTAAAAAAAAAAACAAAACTCAGTATCTGTGAAGCACAATAAAACAAAGCGTAATAAAATAAGGTCTGCCTGCTTCTACAGAGAATAGACACCAAAAAGCTGAAATGCTGTGGGTGGACTGTGTGCTCAGTAACTCGTCATGTCTGATTCTTTGCAACCCCATGGACTGTAACCCACCAGGCTCCTCTGTCCGTGGAATTTTTCAGGCAAGAATACTGGAGCGAGTTGCCATTTCCTACTCCGGGGGATCTTCCCAATCCAGAGATGGAAGCTGAGTCTCCTGCATCTCCTGCATTGGCAGGTAGCTTCTTTCAACTGTGCCACCTGGGAAGTCACTGCAAAAATGGTTGAAAGGAACATTGTAGAAATAGTCACTGGGGTCCAGACTGGAGTGCCAAGGGTCATCAGGACTGGCTGCTTGGTTCAGACTTACAGGATGGATAAGAGGGATTTGGGTCTGTCGGGAGGCCATGGCAGGGCATTCCAGAAAACAATGTGAACAAAATCACGAAGAAAAATAAATAGTAGCAAGGCAGGTTCAAGTCACCAGAGAATGAAGTCCCAAGTCACCAGGGTGGTTTCCAGACTGCTGCCTCCCTCCTCTGATAACCTAGCCAGTGGATCCCCCTTTTTCATACACATTCTCTTAGTCTAACCAAGCAGTCTGATCTTTGTCCCTTGAACAGCCATGCTTTTTGTTACCCTTCATGTCCAAGGCTTAGAGTCTGCAAACTGAGAAAAAGGTAGCTGGGAAACCAAGATATGGGATGGTTTCAGGGGAAGGGAGAAGGAAGGTCCTCATTTTTGGCAAAGGAAGTTTGAGATGACAGTGGAACTTTCCAGTCGGGGAATCCAGTACGTTTATTCAGCCAATGGCGGCACCTGCTGTGTGCCAGGCCCTGTGCTCAGCACAGGAGAAACAGATAATGAAGCCCTGGTGGTCCAGTGGCTAAGACTCCATACTCCTAACGCACGGAGCGGAACCGAGGTTCCGCCTCAGGTTAAGGAACTAGATCTCACCTGCCCCAACTAAAAATACTGCCTGCCATAACAAAGACCCGGTGCAGTCAAATCAACTATTTTTACAAGAAAAACAAAATGAAGACAGCTTGTCCTCCAGCAGGAATAATAGATATTGGATAGGTACTACTATTTAGAAATTAGAATTTAGCATATTTGGGGTGAGAAGTAAGATTTCAATATCTAGGACTTCCCTAGTGGTCCGGTAGTTAAGAGGCCACCAGCTGCCAGTGCAGGTTAGATCCCTGATCTGGGAAGATCCCATGGGCTTCGAGACAACAGCCCGAGCACCAAAATTACTGAGCACGAGCTCTAGAGTCTCTGAGCCACAACTACTGAAGCCATAACAAGAGAAGCCACTGCAATGTGCACCACAACTAGAGAAAGCTCCAGCACAGACAAAAATAAATGAATAAGCTAAAATTTAAAAAAATCTAGATGAGGTAACCATGCACACCAGTCATAACTGAAGTCAATCACCAAGCACCGTGAGAGGTGCTGTAAGGAAATAAAAGATGAGTAAGACACCATCCCACGAGGCGCTTCCAAACCAGCTGAACAGGTGGGGCCAACTCGCATGTGTGGCCAACGGACGGTACAACCTGATTACCAAGTTTACCAGTCAGAGTCCTGAGTTACTGGGGACTGAAACCAACCCTGGCTAAATGAAACACAAAAGGAAACTGGGGAGCTCAAGGAACTGTCAGGAGGGCCAGAGAACCAGCAGAAGGTCTCATGCTAGAGACAGTGGCCCACATCACAGATCATGGGATGCCTACAGGGTAGACCTTGCTAGCACAGGACGCTGCCATTGGTGCCACTCCACCTGCGCCCTAGGCTTTGTCTTCTGACCCTCTGCCAGAATTCAGAGGTATTCAAGACCCTTCAGAATTCAAATTCAATACTTTGAATTCAGAATTCAAAATATTCAGGACCCTTACCTGTCCTCATTACCCCATCCCCACCTCATTCCCTCCTGGATCAAAGTCCAGGTTGGTGGATGGACTAGCCGAGTCCAGCAGACTGGCCCATGCTGTGGGCACAAAAAGCAGATTCAAATGCTACACTTCGAGGTTGTGCTACTTCCCCCTGGTATCATCATGTGAGGATTCCCAAACCCTAGGAAAGGGGTTTAGAGCCAGTGAAGTGAAAAAGAATGGCAAACATCTACCACACAAAGTATTCAGGACTCTTAGGAACAGCACACGATAAGGTCCTAATTGCTTAGTTAAAAAAAGAAGAAGTTAAAAAAAACCCGAGATGACTCCAAATGACATCATCAGAGAACAATGATTACTTACAGAATGAGCCAAAAATGGTTGCAGGGAGCATCATCATGAGAGGGAGAAAGACAGATCACAGACTCAGAAATGAAAGGCTTCAGGGGCCATCTGGGCCCCACTTCTACCCACTGCAGGAACTGCTTCTACAACCAGATGAGGGAAGGCTCAGGGAGGTGTCAGCATGGGCATTGCCAGATAACAATACAAACACCAATCGTACCTATGAAGAAGAATCTCACCTCTTCTATTTTTCCATTTATACAAATGGCACCACTAATCCTTCAGACTCATCTTTGATTCTTCTTCCTCCTCTACTTAGATGAGTTCACAACTTCAATTGATTGGCCCATTACAGGTATCTCTCAAATTTGTCCAACTCCATGGGCTTCCCTCATAGCTCAGTTGGTAAAAGAGACCCTGGTTCTCAATCCCTGGGTTGGGAAGATCCGCTGGAGAAGGGATAGGCTACCCACTCCAGTATTCTTGGGCTTCTCTTGTGGCTCAGCTGGTAAAGAATCCACCTGCAATGCGGGAGACCTGGGCTCAAACCCTGGGATGGGAAGATCCCCTGGAGAAGGGAAAGTATTCTGGCCTGGAGAATTCCATGGACTATATAGGCCATGGGGTCCCAAAGAGTCAGACATGACTAAGTGACTTTCACTTTCACTTTTAATTTCATCTTTGTGTCTAGATTCCCAAAACTGCCTCCTAGACTGGTGGTCCCCAACCTTTTGGGCACCAGGAGCTGGTTTCATGGAAGATAATTTTTCCACAGATGGCTAGGGGTGATTTTGGGATGATTCATGCACATTATAATTACTGTGCACTTTATTTCAATTATTATTACATCAGCTCCACCTTAAGTCATCAGGCATTAGATCCTCGAGGCTGGGGACCCCTGTCCCAGATGATCTTGCAGCCTTCCATTTGTTCTTTCAAATTGTCCGCATATTACTATAAGATTAACCTTCTGAAAATGTTTTCCACCAAGTTATTCACCAGCTTGGACAATCATAATGACTCCCAACTTCCCACTGCATCAAATCCAAACTTACTTGCAGATACAAGTTTATTGGAGCCACTAACTCATAGATTATCTATGTATATCATTCACTAACAATGAAGAAATGTAGTCCACCATCTTCTAGCTAGTTTAAACCACTTAGGTCTATGATTCTACATGAGCAAAACCCATATTTCTAACAATTCTATCATGAATCTTATCTTCTCTGCAGCTAGGCACAGCATATTGAGATAAGGAATTCTAGAAAATGCCATCTTTTCAAGGAGTGTGGGCGCTTACATCTCTGGATCTTCCGCACTTCTTCAGGTTGTTGCCTAGATCTCTTCTTTGCCTCACTTCTCATTACTTCTTTATAAACAACCTTCTCCTCTCCCCCATGAGCACATTTTATTATTTTGCCTTCTGTCCTTCTTACACACTCTGATTCCTTCTTTTCACTCTGTAACAAAGTACCCTTTCTAACTCTAACAACTTACCTTATTGATATTATTTCTGACCTAAAAAAATAACACCAAGATAGTTCAGCCAACATCTATGCCATTGGCAAGCCTATGACATAGGCAGAGGAGAAAAGGACATGAAAAAAAAAGGATGAAGAAAAAGTACTAGAAGAAAGAAGTTGGGAAAAGCAAATAGTAGTAATTACTACTGATATTGCAATATCAACTGTTGACAATGTTTCAGATACTTTCTGCTATTGCTGCTGCTAAGTCACTTCAGTCGTGTCTGACTCTGTGTGACCCCATAGACATCAGCCCACCAGGCTCTCCTGCCCCTGGGATTCTCCAGGCAAGAACACTGGAGTGGGTTGCCATTTCCTTCTCCAATGCATGAAAGTGAAAAAGTGAAAGTGAAGTCGCTCACTTGTGCCCGTCTTAGTGACCCCATGGACTGCAGCCTACCAGGCTCCTCCATACATGGGATTTGCCAGGCAAGAGTACTGGAGTGGGGTGCCATTGCCTTCTCCCTCAGATACCTTCTATCCAGCCTCAAATCAGACCTGCAAGGTTGGTATTGCTATCTTCATTTTTTAAATGAGGAAATGGAGGTTTAAATGATCCACCCGAGACTGTACATCAGGTAAGGGTCAGAGACCAGATTGCATTGCAGGTGAATTAAGCCCACCCTCTTGCAACTAAAGCATATGACCTCCATAAAAAAGAGTAAGAAGAAAAGAACACAAAGGGAAGACAGGTAGGGCCTTACCAACAATTTCTTCAAGTGCTACTCAAAAATAATAGCATCATTAGTTACCAACAATTGTCTAGAAATATACCATTAAGCTTTTGGCATGACAAACTTTAAGATTTCCTCTTATCCATTTATATGCAAAGTCCTTTAGCTAGTCCTTTAGCACACACTCACACTTGCAAATCCTCTCAAAAAACATGTATTGCAATTTACCTCCGTCTCATCTTTACACTCGTGTCTGGGTTACACTGTCCCTTTTTAGCTTTGACCCATGCTAACTTTTCAAGATTTTCTTTATTTCTTCCTCTTTCTTTCCTCTTAATCATGTTTCTCCTCTTCCTTACATCACTTTTCTATCAGCTTCTCCTCTTCTCTTTTTATTTCTTGTCTGCCTCATTACCTACACCTTTCTCTTACTTTGAGTGTTGTTGCATCCAGCAGGTTCTCAGTAGGTATCTGTTTTGAGCTCCATACTTTTCTCATGCCTGCCCCACCACCACCCTTTGTCTTTGCCTTCCTCGTCTTTCCTCCTTCTCTACAGATAGTTTCCACCCTGCTCCCTCTCAATCGCCCACACCCCTTCCATTAAATCACCCTACTTCCTCACAAACTCCAGGGGTCATCTTATCCACCTCTCACCCCTTTTCCCGCCTTTTCCCCCCTAGGTTCTAAAGCGCGAGGACCTCATTGTCCTCCTCCTTCATCTTCCAACCAGCCCACAGGACAGCCTTGTTACCATGACGACAGGGCTACTCAAAGCTGAAGTCAAAGACCTGGTTGCCATGGCCACCGCTTCTCCGCCTCCGGCCCCGCCCGCGCGCCGCGCAGCGTCGGCGCCTGCGCAGTACGCAGCGCATAGGTCCCCGGCGCCCGGGCGGACGGGGCGGGGCTTCAAGCGAGAGGGAGGGAAGGAGGCGAAAGGGTAAGAAAGGGAGTGGAGTTGGCGCCTACGGTGGCCGAAGAGGGACGCGCAGGGCCGGAGGCTGCAGGATGGTAGGCTGTGTGAAGAGGGAGGGGAGGGGGGACCGAGGGGCGTGGGCTGCACCTGCAGGGGTCCTTGGGGGCTGCCCTCTGTGAGAGCCGCTCTATTCCTTCCTCCAGTTCTCAGAGGCCCTCACTTACTGGGCATGTGGGCGAGCCGGCCTCGGAAGGAAGAGCAGCTGGAAATGGCTTTCGGGAGAAGCGGCGGGGAGTGGGCGCATTTGTAGGGCCAGAGGGAGGTGACTAGGGGGCGGCGGGACCGTCCGGAGCCAGGGGGAGCGCGCGGGTCGCGATCTCAGGGGTCCGAATCACTGCCGCAGGGAACTCGCGCGAGGAACGGGGGCTCTGGGGCCTGCTGGAGGACGGAGGCGGCGGGGGTCTCCGAGACCAGTCTCCGAGACCCTCCGTCCACGTGCAGCCCAGAGTGGAGCGGCGGCCGGCGGGGAGGGCGGTGTGTGGGAGGGGATCGTTCAGGGTGCGAGGAGTGGACGTCCTGCCTCGGTTTGTCGTCCTGCCCACCTGGAGGCGGGGATGAGGTGGGGGAAGCCAGGTGGGCTCGAGTTTTGCTCTCTGGGACCCAGGCTTTGGCTTCCCGGCTCAGGTGCTCTTGGCTCTCCGCCCCTCTGCCCCATCCTCTTTCCGGAACGCAGGCCTTCCTTCTTCCTGCTCCCTGGCCCACCCTCCCATCCTAGCCTCCCTTGCACCACTCTTTTGCCCTCCGGCCACGCTAGCAGCGCTTCCCCTTCCCCGCTAGCAAAAAATACAGTTCTTTTGAATGCTGATCTGTAGCCGTCTAGACTAGTAGTGTTCCTCACACCCAGGACTCCAGCCCCGGTGGCCTACACGGAGAGAAGAGCTACAGGGGAAGGGAGATCACTCCAGGATGTGGCCTGAAGCCCCCGCCCCCTGGAAATGGGAAACTGGGCGTGCACGGGGTAGTGAGAGCTCTGCACTTCTCCCCGCTCCAACTCCTTGTGCTTGTTCCAGGAACATTCCCTAGGCGAGCCACCCACAATGGCTGTGTCCAAACTGAAGAACTGAAACGGAAATTGATCACCTGATATCTGGGGAGGTGTGGGCATCTTAGGGAGGCACCCTAAAAGGAAGAAAAAAAGGAATACCTCTGGCTGTATGCCTGGATGGCTGAGTAGAGTGGAGGGTGGTGGAATCTAGGGGGTCCTGGTATCATGTTATGGACTTCCCTGGTAGCTCAGACGGCAAAGCATCTGTCTACAATGCGGGAAACTTGGGTTCGATCCCTGGGTCGGGAAGATTCCCTGGAGAAGGAAATGGCAACCCACTCCAGTACTCTTGCCTAGAAAATCCCATGGACTGAGGAGCCTGGTGTCCATGGGGTCGCAAAGAATCGGACACGACTGAACGACTTCACTTGGTATCATGTGCTAACATAAAGGATACCCCTGGGCATAGGAATGGAGGGCAGTGTGTTGGGGACATTGGCTAGGGTGTATGGCTAGGATGGGGCAGAGGGCTGAAGTAGCTTCTTGGAAAGAAAATACCTGATTTTAGGATGGTGGTGGGTAGAAAGAGCAGGAAAGAAAGCAAACATCTCTTTGCCATCAACTAAGGGGCTGCTCATCACTGTGCTAGCATTTTACCCACCTTTGGAAACCAGGTTTAGGAAACAGTAAGTCAGGGAATAATAATAATGTGTTCCAAGGTGTTATAGCACTTACTTCATGCCAGGCACTATTTCCTATGTCAGTTCCACCTAACAGCTCTGTAAGGTAGGTACTTTTATTATTTCCATCTAACACACGGGGGAACTGAAGCCCAGAGAAATGAAGTAATGCCCAGGGCAAATTTCTCAACTAGTAGAGCCAGGATTCGAATCCACACGACAGACTCAGAAGCGCTGATGCTCCCTCCAAGGAAGGCACTTGCTGATGGAAATACCCAGTTGACCAGAAGGGCTGATGTTTTGAAGAAAGTAGGATCTGTGAGGGAGAAGGCAATGCATCCCACTCCAGTACTCTTGCCTGGAAAATCCCATGGACGGAGAACCTGGTAGGCTGCAGTCCATGGGGTTGCTAAGAGCCGACACGACTGAGTGACTTCACTTTCACTTTTCACTTTCATGCATTGGAGAAGGAACCGACTCCAGTGTTCTTGCCTGGAGAATCCCAGGGACGGGGGAGCCTGGTGGGCTGCTGTCTATGGGGTCACACAGAGTCGGACACGACTGAAGTGACTTAGCAGTAGCAGCAGCAGGGTCTGTGAGGAGAAAAGAGTTGAATGGGAGGAGTTTGGGACTGTGTGGTTTTGGAGGAAACAAGCTCAGAGAATCAAAGCTCTAAACCTTGGCTCTGACTCCTCCTTCCTCTCCCTATCCCCCACCCCCAGATGCGATTCATGCTGCTGTTCAGCCGGCAGGGGAAGCTGCGGCTGCAAAAATGGTACCTGGCCACCTCAGACAAGGAGCGGAAGAAGATGGTTCGGGAGCTTATGCAGGTGGTTCTGGCTCGCAAGCCCAAGATGTGCAGCTTCCTGGAGTGGAGGGACCTCAAAGTTGTCTATAAGAGGTGACTCCTCACCTACTTTCAGACCTGCCTGGATCCTGCCTGATTGGGGTCTGGGATGGGTTCACCTGGCTGGGAAATAGGCAGTCCCTTAGTCTGGCAGAGGTTCCCTGGTGGCTCAGACAGTAAAGAATCTGCCTGCAGTGCAGGAGACCTGGGTTCTATCCCTAGGTTGGGAAGATCCCTGGGAGAAGGGAATACTTATCCGCTCCAGTATTCTTGCCTGGAGAATCCCATGGAAAGAGGAGCCTGGCAGGCTACAGTCCAGAGAGTCGCTAACACTAACTAACTAGGTCTGGGAGAGCCGAGAGCTAAGGACTTCTGGAAGGCAGTGATGAACTCCAGCCAGCCTTTACTTTCCAAATTCACCTTGAAGAGAGTCTTGTTCCCTCTTGGTTTTGCTCAAGCCTGGTGCCTACTTCACGCACCTACCTCTGTCCCAAAGGCCCGATCTTACCGATTGCACACATCTCTTGCAGCCTCACTGAACAGTCGTAGACCCTGGGCCACTTTCCCAATACACACACCCACAGACACACAAACCTTTTGTGGTTCCTTCTCTGAGCAGGTGAATTTGTTGGCTCAGGTTTTGCTGAGTCAAACTGAATGGGTCAGAGGGAAAGAGCTTGTGTCTTTGCCTGTGTTTATGAGAGGCACTAAGAGACAGTGAGTTACTATTTGCTTACCCGGGAGCCACCCCACCTGTGTCCAGTAAGGACACAGATCAGGAATGGGGGAAATGGGAGGTTCGGGCACAGAATGCCTGGGTCCCAAAGCAGCCCCAGCAGCACTCCCAGCCATCCATCTCTCTTGTGTTCCCGTCCTCAGATACGCCAGCCTCTACTTCTGCTGTGCCATCGAGGGCCAAGACAATGAGCTCATCACGCTGGAGCTGATCCACCGATACGTGGAGCTCCTGGACAAATACTTTGGCAGCGTAAGTCTCTCCACCCACCCCAGTTTCCGCGCCCGGCAATCCCCTTTTTCTTCCAGACTCTGGGACCCTTCCAGTCTCTGTCCTGATTCAGGAAAGGGGAAGTTGGAACAGTGAGAACAGTAATTAATCTCCCTCTTTAAGCCTTAAGCCTATTAGCCATGCGTCTTAATCAGCCCTCCGCGGGAGAAGGGTAGGAACCAGAATCTGCCGCTTAATCATTCCATCTAGAGCTCAGCTCAAACTTCCCACACAAGGACAGAGGCCATGTTCAGATAGTATCAGTGGTTCCTGACCTTGACTTTGCTTTGGAGACTTCTGGAGAGTTTTTTTTTAAACAATAGCGATGCCTGGGAATCACCCCCAGAGATTCTGAATGAACTGATCTGGGCTACAGCCTGGGCACCGGCAGTGAGTTCATATCTTAGATGGGGAATAGTAATAACTCCGTAATTTGTGTTTCACTTAACAGTTTACAAAGAGCTTTCAGGTTCTCCTGTTCCTCATTCCATGAGTAGGTGTTGGTGTCTCCATTTTTGGAAGAGAAAATGGACTCAAGAGAAGTTAAATGGCATGTACAGTTAGCTGGTTTCCTTCTAGGCTTTCCTGGCTCGGTGATAAAGAATCCACCTGCCAATGCAAGAGGCGTGGGTTCAATCCCTGGGTTGGAAAGATCCCCCGGAGAAGGAAATGGCAACCCACTCCAGTATTCTTGCTCGGGAAATCACATGGACAGAAGAGCCTGGTGGGCTACAGGATATGGGGTCACAAAAGAGTCAGACACGAGTTAGCGACTAAAACAAGAGTTAGCTGGTTAGTGTCAGAGTGTGGCCTAGAATTGAAGTCATTTACTCTGTGATCCAGAGTCTCCTTCCCTGCCCTGTCACAGCGCCTGGGGGTGCAGGGAGTGGGGTGGGGATGGGCAGAGAAGCTGACCCAGCCTCTGGTAGGATTTGTGTCATAGATTTAGGGGAGAAGGCAACAGGAGTCAGGGTCAAGGGCAACTAATATCTCATGATCAACTTGAGCAACTAATATCTCATGATCAGAGGAAGAGGCAAGAGAAGGAGAAGGAAAAGCCGAACCCCGGACGAAAGCCTAGGGGTCGGGAGGACATAGAGCTGGGGCAAGAACCCAAGGTGGAGAGTGGTCATGAAGGCCACGGAGCCAAGGTGGGGAAAGAGCTGGGGAGGCTGGGGCTCAGGTGAAGGGGAGAATGCACCTTGACCCTCACGTCTGCCTCCTCTCCCACCCCCCAGGTTTGCGAGCTGGACATCATCTTCAATTTTGAGAAGGCCTACTTCATCTTGGATGAGTTTCTGATGGGGGGAGATGTCCAGGACACCTCCAAGAAGAGTGTGCTGAAGGCCATCGAGCAGGCGGACCTACTGCAGGAGGTACGGGTCCGGGACAGTGAGGAGGAGGAAGAGGACCGTGGCCGAGGGCACCCTCCCTACCCTGGAGCCCTCACCTGTGGACCCCAGCTGCCCTCTTCCCGCCGATACCGAAACGGCCCCCCTCCATGTGGCGTCTGGCCCCCACGCTGCCAGGTTGGCCAGCTGGCCCTCAAGCCCTGACTGCTCAGGGTAGGAGGCAGTGGGGATGGCAGACAGCCCGCCTGGACCAAGTCTTCCCCCTCCTTCTCCTGAGACCCAGAGTGTCTCATCCCCGCCAGATTGCCTTTGTCCCACGCTTCTCTTGGCGTTTAGTGTTGCCCGGAGAATTGGAGAAGGGGCACTCAATAGGTCATTCTTTTTCTTCCCTGGTGTCTTCCCTTTTTTTAAAACACACACACATACTCAAAGCCTCTGCTGCTGAGAAGCAGAATTTTGCCCTGGGGATTTGGGGGTTGGGGTCGAGGGCACCTGGTTGTTGATTCTCTCTTCTGTCCAACACCCCCGCCCTCACCCCGTTACTGCCTGCCCCCTCTCTGCTGTGCCACTGCTGAGCCTTGGTGCAAGGAGATGAGTCACCGGAACCTGCAGTGATGAGCAAGCGGCCTGAGCTGGCTCTGAGGAGGGGGAGAGGGGAGGGGGGCTCATCCGTGCAGCAGGAGCAAGGGTAAAATCCAACTTGCTACCTCACTGGTCTAGCTCCCCCATCTCACACACACACACACACACACACACACACACACGTGCCCTGGCACTCGCACACCCACCCTGTTACTAGTGCTCTGCTCAGACCCTTATGACTCATCTCTCTGCAGTCTGGTCCACTTTCCTCAGGGACCCTTTGCCAACTTCTTAATGCCTCCCCCGACTCTGGAGAAAAAAAAAAAGGTCCCACCCAACCATCTGCCACCTCCAGTCCTGGGAAAGCAGGTTTCACAGCTCCCAAGCCCCCATTTTACACCCTTCCCTTCAGCTAGTAAGGTCGAGCCCCCTGCTCACCAAGCTCCTGGCTTTGGGTTCTCTGGGTGGTGGTGGACTCGATCTGGTTGCCTCAGTTGGCTCTACAGGGTGGTCTCAGGAGGCTGGGGAGCTCCCCTAAAGGGTCCCCAGCCATTCCAGCCTTGGGCTTACTTGGGCTTCTCTCTCCCCTCTCCCCCGTGTCTCTGTGTCCGCCCCCCCCCCCCAACCCTGGTCTGCCCCTGTGATTGCTGCCCTCCCCGCCCCCCTTACCCTTACCCCGTCTCTCCTGGTGTCTCCCCATCACCCTCTGTCTGTCTCTGCCTTAGGAGGATGAGTCGCCACGCAGTGTGCTGGAGGAGATGGGTCTGGCATAGCCCTCGCCCTGGGGCCGAGTGGAGATGTGGGGATCTGGTGGAGAGGTGGGGCATCGGTGGCCCTTTTCCTCTTGGTGGGACCCAGCTGCGCCTGCTCTGCTGCCTCACCTTTTTCTGCAGTGAGCTGTGGGCTCAGGACCCTCAAGCATTCCCTCCTTCCACCCCCTACCTCCTGTTTCCCCTTTCTCACTGAAGGTTTTAAGGAGCTAGGAGGCAGGAAAATGTGACCAAGTCGGGGGTGCTATTTGGCTTTCATTCCCTGCCTTTGAAGAACCAGTGTCACCCCAAACTTCCCCCACCCACCCTTATAACTGTAAATATATAAATATGTCAGGTTAAAGGGAAAAGGTTTTCAGGGCTCTTCTCTTCTCCCTGCCCCATAACCTACCTCCAGCCCTCCCCGCAGCCAGCTGGGGGCGGCCTCTCTGCCTGGGAGGGGGACTTCTGTGTCTCCAGAGGGAAGTCCTTTTCCCTCATCTGCCCCTCCCCTTCCTTCTTGGCTGCAGTGGGGCCTCTGTCCAGTGCCAGGGGAGGAACAGCATAGTTAATTTTTTTCTAACCTTGCTACTTTGAGGGAAGGGAGGGCTGGGGGGAGGGCAGGCTTTACAGAAGACTGGGCCCTGTCCCTCCTTCACTCTTCTTAAATTCTGGGTGAGGCAGGAGCTAAGGGGGTGGGGTGGGGGAAGTGTCTGATTCTTTTTCCTTCTCTCTGAAATAAAAGGAAAAGCATTTCTGGACTTCGGCTTGCTTAGGCTCTGTGAAGGAAGGCAGGGCTGCTGGAATCAGTGAGGACAGAAACAGAACCCTGCCCATTCCATTCCACTCTTCCCTGGAACTAGGATTGCCAGATTTAGGGCAAAAAAAAAAAAAAGAGACACCCAGTTCAATTTCTTATAATAATGAATAATGATTTTTTAGGATAAGTATGTCCTATGCAGGGCTTCCCTGTTGGCTCAGTGGTGAAGAATCCGCCTGCCAGTGCAGGCGACTCAGGTTCAATCCCTGAGTCACGAAGATCCCCTGGAGAAGGGAATGGCTACCCACTCCAGTATTCTTGCCTGGGAAATCCCATGGACAGAGGATCCTGGCAGGCTACAGTCCACAGGTTTGCAAAAGAATTGGACACGACTGAGCATGCATGTATATGCTTAGAAAAGGTTTGACAAGCAGCTAAAACCAGGATGTTTCTTTAGCTGCCAACACCTCCCCATAGGAGGTGTTGATCATATGAAGAAGGTAGGACCAGGGAATTTAGGGAGCAGTTAAGGAAGGTAGGTGGGTAAGGTGGAGCAGGGGTGGTGGGGAGCCACCCATACTGCCTAAGTGGCCCTGAGATGGTTCAAAGAGCTTAACTAGGTGGCTCAGAGCTGCAGTTCCTTATTCACTCTGCATCTCTCTGCCCAGGGCCTGGGGTCTTCTGACTAATGGTCAAGCTGGTAGTGGAACTTAGCGCTTTCTAAAGGATGTGAACCCATTCTACCGCAGCCCCTCAAGTATGGTTGAAAGAGGTTCTATCACTCAACCCTCGCTTTTGAGCAGGAGGTGGCTGGCGCTTCCCTCACCGCCCCTTGGGAAGGACCACACAGGCCCAAGGGGACGGGTGAATAACCGAGAACAAAGTCCTAATAAAATAGTCACTTTTATTTCTTAGCAAAACTATTTCCTCCGTGAGGGGTATTTACAACAGAGTAGGGAAAGAAGGGGTAAATTCACAGCGATCCAGAGAGGGCAGAGTGGCTCTTGGGAGGCCCAAAGGGCGGGAGACAAGACATTTCACATAGTTAACTGGAAATGCTTTTTCCGGTTTCAGATCGGGACATCCCGAGAGAGGGACTAGGTGGGGACTGGGTCCCGCATGGGGAGTCGGGGGGGTGGGGGGCAGGGACTCGCACAAACTACCCGTCCGCCCATGCTGGCCCCGAGATCCCCGCGAGTGAGTTTGAGGATCTCGGGCTTCCCACCAGCGAAGAAGTCTTGACCGGTCTGTGCGCAGCGCGGGGGCGGGGCGGCCCGTGGGCAGAGGGGGGGGCGGGGGCGGGGCTGAGTGGCGGCCGAGGGCGGGGCCGGGCGCATGCAAACACCAAGGGGTAAAGGAACGACACGGAGGGGGGCGCGGGGGGCGGGGCCGGGGCGTGTCACGGGCGCCGGAGCAGCACGTGCTCGATGTAATTCTCCAGCTCCTCCTGCTCCTGCAGCCGGCGCTCCTCGGCCTCCGCCTCCTCCTGCGCACGCCGCGCCTGGGCCTCCCGGTCGGGATAGTGGCGCGAAGGCGGCAGGGCGTGGTGGTAGTGGCGGCGGCGCGAGGCGGCTGGCGGCTGCAGCGTCCGCGGCCGGATGTAGTTGGGGAAAGGGTGGTAGGGCCCCGGGGAAAACACCTCGTCCTCCTCCCGATCCCACGGCGGAAGCACCTCGTTCCAGTCGGGCAGCTCTTCCCGGGCGGGGGCGGGGGCGGGGGGCGGGGGCTGCGGGGAGCGGGCGTGAGTGGGGGCCGGTGCGGCTCGGGGGGGCGGCACAGGCTCGGGAGGGGCGTTCTTCTTCCGCTTCCGCTTCTCTTCCACCTCCTCGATGATGCTGACCACGTCGTCCGCGGGCAGGTGGAGTTTGGTGGACAGCTCAATGAGGCTATCGATCGTCTGCGGGTCCATCTCTTCGTCGTCGTCCTCGTCCTCCGCCCCGCCCTCCTCTGCCCCCTCGGCCTCTTTGCGTCGGTGGCCGGGCGTCTCCTCCTGGGAGCGCTTGTCTTCGGCTCCGGCTTCGCCTTCCTCCTCCTCGGCGAACAGGAGCGCGTTCTGTCGCGCCCTCTCCGCCTCCTCCGCCTCCGCCTCCGCCTCCGCCGCCTCCTCATCTTCCTCCCCCACCCTCTCCTCCCCGCCGCGTCTCTCTTGCTCCGCCTCCTCCTGCTGCCTCGCGGTCTCTCGCCCGCCCCCCTCCTCCTCTTGCAGCCCCCGACCCCCCAGGCCGCGCTGCCGAGCCCCGCCCTGCAGCAAATACTGGAGCAGCAGGTCAGAGGCGAGGTCGGCCAGCCGCTCTTCCTGCGCCGCCGCCTGCCGGGTGGCCTCCGCCTGCCGCCGCCCGGCTTCTACCTGCGCCAGCCCTTGCTGTAGAAGGCGCTCCCCCGCCTCAGTGCCGCCCAGGAGGGAGGTCTCCGGCCGGCGCGCCTTGGGAAAGGGAGCAGCCAGGCCTTGGTACGCCTTGGACAAGGGTGCCAATGCCTCACCTAGGTGTGTTTTGGGGGAGGACCCTCCTCCGAACTGGTGGGCTTCGGGAAGGGGTCCGCTCTCTGGCACACGCGCCTGGAATTGCGGGGGAGCAGGGGGCGGCAGGGGCGCGCGCTCCGGGACGCGCGCCTGGAACTCTCCCCAGGAAGCGCGCCACACACGCTCCGGCCCGGGGCTCTCCAGGTTGACTCGGGTCAGCGTGTGCGTGCGGGTTTCCGTCTCTGCTGCTGCCGTCTCTTGCTGGCGTTTGGCGCTACTCGGACTGAAATCTCTCAGTTCCTGAAGCAGGGAAGCTAGCGCCTCGAGCTCCTCCGAGGGATCGGGCGCCTCGGCACCATTCTCCTGAGTCTGAGGACGAGGAGGGGCCGCGGGCGCCTGGGTCTCTGGCACTGGGAGACTGTGGGTCTGGCTGCGCACGGTCTCGGTCAGCAGAGATTCTGCTGTTTCTTCCTCTGGCCGCTGCTGGGAGCCGCCGGGCGCCGGGGGCGAGGCCGGGCGGTCGAGTGCCTGCAGCAGCACCGCGGCCAGCGCCCGGGGATCCACGCCCTGGAAAAGCTCTCCCTCGTCCTGCGGCTCTGAATTTCGAGCGGCTCGGACCTCTAGGGCGCTAACATCCTTCGACCCGAGCACTGCGTCCCCAGCTACCGGCTCTTTATGCTCAGAGCTGGGAGGAGGTGGCTGAGCCTCAGGGTGCCCGGGGGGCGCTGCTCCCAACCCCTTGATCAGTAGAAGCAGGCAGAAGAGGACAGTAGCCGGCAACCTGAGCGATTTCATGACCGAAGGACTGCCGGAGACTGTGGGGGGGAAAAAAAAATAGAAGGGACCAAAGAAAGAGAGGGTTTCTGTAAGAATTTTTCCGCTCTCTGATTTTATATCCCCTTCCCCCATATTTAATCAGGAAATCCGGGGCTTCCCTTGTCTCCCTGACCTTACCCAGAAAAGGGACGTTTAGGAGCAAAGGAGGACGATGTTGTTCCGATCTCTGGAATCGTGTAAATGGGGAAACGCCTGCAACCCTTGCTCCCCCAGTGCCTCCTCGCCCCTTTCCCTGAGCCATCTCACTGCCAGCGCCCACATACTAAGCAGCAAGGATGCAGGGGGAAAAAAAAATCTGCTCCCTCCCCGCAGGACTCCCCGGATGGTGCGTGGGCGACTTCAGCAGCAAGAGAAAAGCGGCGACTCCCCCATTTACAGGGACCCTTCCCGGGGGCTCCCCGCTGTGTTTTCAACACTCCCATCTGTGGGGAGAGAGAACCCTCCCTTCACGCCCACGACTGCCGAGGGTTTGAGGGACGGACAGCAGAGTATTTACCAGCTGGTGCCACGACGCGGGAGGTGGAGAAGAGGGTCGGGGCGGGGTGGGGACAGGGGAAGATCGGGATGCGTCCGCCTCGGCTCCGAGCGGTGGCTAGGATACGAGCGATGGTCGAGGTCTGGCGTCCAGTGCGCTGGGCTCAGCTGGGTCCGCGCGGCTCCGGGAGACTCGCTCGCTCAAGCTTCAGCACGCTGGACAGCGCCCGCGCCGCCACCGCCTTATAAAGAGGAGCGCGCGGGGTCACGTGGGAATCGCCCCGCCCCATTGACGTCAATGTTCATTCATGGGGAAGCGGGCGGGCGCCTAGAGGCGGGAGGACGCCCAACGATTGGAGGATGCGTGCCTCTCCCGGCCCGCGCCTGCGCGCTGCAGGCCTCGGTTGGAGGGGCGTGCGCTAGCCTAGCACCCGGGAAATGAATGAATGAAGGAATGAATGAATGAAATGCTGAGGCGGGCGGGGCAGGGGGCTATGAATGAATGAAGGAGGGACAAGGAGAAAAGGATGAATGAATGAATGGAAGAATGAATGGAAGGGTGAATGCAGAGCCGCTGCAAGGCAGGAGGGTGGGTTACAGAGCAACCTGCAGCGGCGGGAACCCGGCGAGTGGAATAGGGTGGGGGCACTCTCAGCGTCTGACTGGGCCCCAGTAGGAGATCCATACTGGGAAGGGGGAAGATAAGACTCCAGAACTGAGGAGGGAGCCAGACTCCCCGTCTCCTGACTGCAGGGTCCATGGGAAACACGCCCAAGGACGGCGTGAACCTGAAGAGGAGGGATGGTTCTGCGCGCCTGCGGGCGCTGTCCGCGGACCTGCGGTGCGGGGTGCGTGCCCTGGGCTGGGGCACATGGGTGAATCTTGCGGTTTGAATGATCTGGACGCAAAGGATCCGAGTTGGAACAGACAGGGGAAAGACTGAGGATATGTGTGCCTCTGTGTCGTGTCTGTCCGTGGTCGGTGCGTGTCTGGAGAAAAAGGTGTGTCTGCCCTTCTGTCCAGTTGACTCTGTAGCGTGTGTTGGCGCCCCCGCTGTGCCCTTTTTCAGACCACCTCTCCTCACCACCTTCTTGCTTCTTCCCCTCCCGCTGCTACCCCCCAAAGGACGTTTGGAGGACGAGAGCAGACCTGGTGGGGAGGGGGTTGTGCAGGTGGGGGGGTGGTGACTCAGTTCAATCTCTCTTCGTTGCTTAAAGGGAAGATTTGAACGCGATGCGGGTGGGGGGTGGAGGGTGGGAGTGCAACGTCAGAGATCACCTCTCTCTGCCACCAGACCCCTTGTCCGAATCTCCTGTCAGAGGGGTTGGGGTTGGGGTTGGGGGCTTGGATAGTTAGAGGTTGCGGCGGGCGGGGGACGGTGGGGGGCGATGACGCACAGATTGCGCAAAGAGAATCCATCAGCGAGCCGGGTCCAGTGAAGGGAGACCAGCCGTAGGCGGGGGTGCGGAGGGGGGACGGAAATGAGGAGGGGGCAGGGAAAGGGGAGGAGGCGAGGGGAGCAGCCACTGCAGGAATGAAGGGGAGGGAGGGGAGCTGGAGGGGGCTGCGGTGCAGGCAGAGAGCTGTGCGGGGGTGTGGGCAGGGAGAGCGGGGAGTGGAATGACACATGCCAGACACACAAGAACTGCGGACACAGGGCTGCCCATGGGCACATACAGGGCACCCTCGCCCTAAGACTCTGGAAACCAGGATTGGGGCTGCCTGCCAGGAGCTCAGAGACTCTTTCAGAGCCAGTCCTCACCCCCTTCCTCATCTTCCTAGTATTGACCCTCATCCTCTCCTCTCTCTCTCTCTCTCTCTCTCACACACACGCACACTCACGTGCTTTCCCTCTATAGCCAGCAGTGGCTTCTCGGGTCCATCACTGGCTCCACTTTCCCAGAAGAAAGCCCATCAGCTCTGCGGGGAAAAAGGTGGGGAGGAGTAGAGATAGAGGAAAGAGAAGAGATGGGGGCAGGAGAGGGAGGCAGGGAGGCAGGCATCTGGAACAGGTAGAAGGATCAGGCTAAAGAAAAAAAAAAAAGAAAGGAGAACCAAGGTGACTGTGAAGATGCCAAAGAAAGGAGGGAGAGGAGGGGGCAGCAGACCTGAGACTGGGCTTCATCCCCCTCCCCCCAAACTATCTCGGGCCTCCGCCTACCCCTGTGGGTTCCCCTTATTCCTCTTCCTCTTCATCCCACCTCCCCTTTATCCTCCCTGCCTGGTTACTGAGAGCAGTGGAATGGGGAGGGGGGGGTCACGTTACCTTCTTGAGGAGGATGAATCAGAGAGAGATGGCTCAGACATCTGGTGGGGGGAGGGGAAGCCATCCAAGAGAGAAGGAAAGAGGGAGGGAGGCAAGGGGGACAGAGTGAGAGGCTGATGGGGCTAAGAGACCAAGTATGAGATGAAGGAGACAGGCATCTAGAGAAACTGTGTTCTCGCGGGCTTGTGTATGTGCATGTACATATGTATGCATTGTGTTTGTGTGTATAGAGATTAATGAAACAGGGGTGGAAAGAAAGGGAATGGGGAGGCCAATTATGCGTTTAATCAGATAGAGAATGGATAGGCATGGGAGCGTTCCAATTTAAATACGTAAATTTTCTCTTTCAATCTGTGGGGCTGTGTTTTTGCCTGTTTCCAGGTGTCTGTGTGTGACTATTAGTGTTTGTGGGTCCTGATTCCTCTGAGTGCCTGTATACCTGTGCCGTTGGGAGTCTGAGTGCATCCACTCTGGGCATCTGCTGGTGTCTGAAAAGCATCAACTGGCTTGGTGCGTCAACAATGTGTGTGTACCCCTGTGTCTGTGCATTTCTCTGGATCCTTCCGTGCTTATTGATATATGTTGTTCTGTGACTTCCACATGCCTTTGATCTGTCCTACCCCTCCCCCACATTTACCTTCATCTCTAAATTTCTGTGCAGGCAAGTCTCAGTGTCTTAGCCACTCTTCTGCAGCCCCCAAGTTCAAGCTTCCCCCCCCCCTTTCTTTTGCGTGTTCCCTCCTTCCCTCATTCTTCTCTAACCTTTTCTTCCTCCACTCAGCCCAGAAGTCCAGGGGAGCTTCAGTCATTATGGCATGGGGGAGGGGACAATGAGGGAGAAGCCAAGGGCAACAGTGTTGGTGATTCCACCATCTAGAATATGTCTGCATGGGCTCTGAATCTCTGGGTCTGATTGTGCCTCTCTCCATCCCAGTTCCCTGCCTGGGGTCAGTTCATTCACACGCACCCCACCTCGCAAAGATGTGCTGTGCCTTTCACATCCTACTGCCTCTAGGGGCTTCTGGAAAAGAGCTGGACTAGGGACAGGTTCCTGGAATTGGAGAGAGGAAGGAGATGGCAGGAAAGAAGGAGCAATGAGAGAGACAGAGCTGGAAAAGGCAAAGCTGAGACGGGGAGTAGGAGGAGATGCCTGTTTGCTCTGAGATACTTGTACAAATCCATCTCTGTGTCTTTGTTTCTGAATCTCTCATACTCTCCAGGTGGGTGCTAAGAGAAGATGGGGTCCAACCAAGTAGAGATCCAAGCTGAAGGTTTGGAAAACCAAGGAAGAGGGACAGAGCACTGGGTCTTTTCCCTGAGAAGGTTTGGGAAAGAAGAGGGTAGGGGGTTGGGTCCCCCTCCCCACAGTGCAGCTCACTCCCCTCTCTTCTTCCCTTCCCCCCAACCGGTGACTCACCTCTGCAGCCTTTAATGCGTCATCGATGGGGGGGGGGGACCGGCAGGGAGGGGCACTTTATGAGGGAGGCTGGGGTCTTCACTTTGAATTGAAAGAAGGTGCTTTAGAACCCCCTGGAAATGACCCCATTAGAATGCATCATTGCCTATCCCCTGCCCACCCCAGTTCAGGAGGGTTTGGAGTCCTGGGAAGGGGACTGAAAGAGGGCTAGGGGCTACTGGTGGGTCTGGGAAAGATGAATAATAGGAAGGGGGTCCTCACCCTGATTTTTAATCCCAGGGTCCTATTACCTCATACCCCCACCCACTCCTGGGTGGGGGAGGGGAGACCCAGCAAGCCGGAGGAGGGCAAAGCCGCAGAGATGAGTCACCAAGACAGGAAAAGAGAGAGAGGAAAAGAGACAGAGATGAGGAGAGACACAAAGAGAGACAGCTACTGGAAAGACTGAGAAAGGAAGACACACACACACACCATCACACCATCACATCATCACACCATGAAGATGGTATCCACAAACTAACAAGAGAAAGGAGACTGTGTGTTTCCATAATCCTGAGCCAGACTTCTCCAACATCCACTTGCCACACACACCACTATCATTCACAGTTACACTGATATCCTGAGACACACCCTCTTACACAAACACAATGTCACACCTAGTCTAGCAGAGTCACCCAGACACATGTTGAAGATGTAACCAAGACAGTGGAATGGAGGTTCAGGTTGAGAGCCCTCGATGTCTTTTACACGGGATGATGGGAGGGGGTAAAAGCGCTAAAGGGATATAACTTCAAAAATCCAAGGCTCACAGGCTATGCCTTGCACACGCAACAATACAGAGTCCCCCACCTCCCCATGCCCACATACATGGTAACCTATCAAGAATCCTCCTTATCAAGAAGCCACTTGAAGTGCCTGGTTGTTGGGTACGCCAGGCGCGTAGCCCCGAATACATCCCACCCAGACACCCCCTGACTCGTACACACATGTACAGAAACACAGACACACAAAGACTCCCATGGACACACTCACACGGACGGAAACCACCTTGCGCTGCCTCGCCCGCGTCCGCGCAGGTCCTGGCGCCCCCGCGTGGTACTTTTCGGGATCGCAGTCCCCGCCGCTCCGGAGCTCGGCTCCCGCGGGGCGGCGCCCAGGCTCCCTCCACCTCTTGCCCCTCCGGTGCGGTGCCCACCCAGGAACGGGGAGAAGGGGAGCGCACTGGCCACGAGAGAGCCGACAGCTGGGAGTTAGACCCCTGAGTCGTGGGGATGAGGCAGGCTGGTTCCGGATGCCACGGGGAACTTGCGAGAAGAGCAAGAATTTGAAACAGCAGTGGACCACCCCTCCACCGCCCCACGCCGGCCAACACACACACACCCGCCCCCGGTCCAGGGGAAAGCGAGGCCCGGGGCCGGTCCAGGCGCCGCGCCGCTGCCCGCCTCGGTTCTGAGCAATCACTTCTTTCTGCCGCTTGGTTGGGGTGGGGGTGGGGGCGCGCCACGGCCAGCAGCCCTCCCCAGCTCCCCTCCAGGAAGTCATTAGCCCCGTTGCCACAGGGCTTAGAGATCCTCTCTAATACAGGCTGCTGGGGAAGTGGGGGAGGACAATGCATCTCAGCCCTCCTCACTGACAAGAAGTGAAACAGACACAGAAGGTGGGCTAAGGGGCCCGTTTTATTGCAACACAGCCACGGTTGAAGTGGCAAGGAGGCTCGGCAGCTCGACCAGGCACAGGAAGCCGAAACGGGGGAAAGTGGGGAACAGAGGCTGTCCCCTTGGTCCACCCCCGTGCACCCCCTGTCGCCCTCCTCTGTCCACGCCTTAGATTCCATCCCCCCCACTCCCCCACCCCGCCGTGCCGGCTCTCAATGACTCCCTTTGGACAATGACTGTCCATTGTCCAACAGGAAGCTCCAGCTACAGTGAGGTTCTGACATGTGCTCTGGTCTGGGGACACCTGGTTTCTAGTCCCTGCCAGGCTCCCAGCTATTGTGAGCCACTTGGAAGTCACTCGGGTCTTTCGGAGCCTCCGTGTCCTCCCTCTGCGGGAGACGTCAGAATCCCGTGTTGGAGACAGCGCTGTGCAAGTGCAGCTGTTACTACTTGTATTTAAATAGAAGACTGTCAAAGTCCACAGAAAGCGTAAAGAGGATGGGAGGGGTGTCCAGAAATATCTGGAGGTGGGGGTTCCAGTTGTGCTAAAAGGGAGCCCCGCTAGAAGGACGAGATAGCCTCGCACCAGGCTCTGGGACCTGCCCTCCGCTATACCAGACCTCCCCACCCGGAACTCTCTGATTCACAGGCCTGGTTCAGGCTCCCGGTTGGTGGCATAGGGAAGGGAGCCAGCAAAATCCTGCAAAGCTGGGGGAAACCCCAGTCAGGGGAGGCAGCCTCAAAACGGTGCATCGCCAGAGCATAAGCAGGGGCCAGATGGAGGTGGAGCATTATAAATTTATTTCCTTTACAGAGTCTTTCTCCATATTACACACAGAGGGTGAGGAAGGGTTCATGGGGAACGGCAATGAGAAATGGAGAACTAAGAGAGGTCCAGGCACAGGAGGCTAAGACTAGGCGAGGCAGGAGCGCGAGGCAAGCTCTGAGGGCCTGAGAAAGATGGGGAGGAAGAAAACAGTATGAATTGAGCTGTCGGCTGGGCGCGGGGGCGTCGCGCGTACTTCTGACAGCTTCCCTCCACGAGGGGGCAGAAGGGAGAAGCCGGAAAGGGCAAAGTACATTCCTAGGCCGGGGCATCGACTGGGAAAGGCTCTGAAGCTGTGAAGGAACTCATTCTTTGGCCGGGAAAGGGGATGGGGGGACAATAGCAGTAAGTGGCTCCCCCAAACTCGGCGGTTCAGATCAGGGTGTGGGCAACTGCGTTTGGGGGCGCTAGAGTCCAGATGGCAGAGAGGTAAGGGGGATAGGGAAGGGAGGAGCAGACCGCGGGTAAGTGTAGGCGTCAGAGCAAGGAAGAATTGATGCTTTGAACTGTGGTGTCGGAGAAGACTCTTGAGAGTCCCTTGGACTGCAAGGAGATCCAACCAGTCCATTCTAAAGGAGATCAGTCCTGGGTGTTCATTGGAAAGACTGATGCTGAAGCTGAAGCTCCAATACTTTGGCCACCTGATGCACAGGGGCGACTCATTGGAAAAGACCCTGATTCTGGGAAGATTGAAGGTGGGAGGAGAAGGGGACGACAGAGGACGTGATGGTTGGATGGCAAAACCGACTCAATGGATGGACATGAATATGAGCAAGCTTGGGGAGATGGTGATGGACAGGGAAGCCTGGCGAGCTGCAGTCCATGGGGTCGCAAAGAGTCAGACATGACAGCGACTGAACAACAGACTGAGGACCAAGAGCAGGGGTAAGGGGCGGAACTTGAAGCAGTAGGGCCAGGGCTTGGTGGGGGCGGGGATCCGCGGAAGGAGGTGGGTCTAAAGTGCATCTTCTCTCCTCTCCAACTCGACTGGAGAGGCCTTAGTTGTCGGCCTCCAGCAAGTACTGTTCAGTATAACCCTTGACCAGTGCAAGCCCCCAGCCAGCCTGGTGGAAGTCAGCCACCAGTTGTGACCACAACTGGGGCGCAGGGAAGAGTTGGCACACGACGTTGAGACTGAAATGGGCTCTGGAGCTGCAGATGCTACAGAAGCTAGCTCTGCCTCTGCGCACCGTCGCTGCTGAAGGCATCGATGCGGAGGTAGCGCCACGTGCTGTCGCCGCGGTGCGGGATGTGGAAAGGGCGCATGCACAGCGTGAGCACCGCGCGGTTGCGCGCGGCTGTCCATGCGCCACTTCAGGCCTTTGGCCGCCAGGAGGCGCAGGTTACTCTCACTCGGCCAGTAGGGCGGCCACTCCTGGGATGGTTTCTTCTGTCACGCTGCAAGGAGGGCGACAGCAGAAGGCGTGCCAGGTCGCTGCCAGCCTTCCACACGGCCTCCCCAGGCAGCTGCGAGAAGACGCCGGAGGCCTAGCAGCGCCTACGAGTTGAATTGGACCAAAAGGATGCCCTGCGTGGGGCACGAGCAAGCACGGCTCTGGGCGGTGGGAGAGCTGAGAGCCTGGCGCCTCTTGGCATCTTCACTTCCACAGTCACACGCATGGGCTCCCATCTGCGTCCCTGGGGAGGGCCGACGGTGCGAGGCTGGGTGGAGTAAGGTATGTGAGAGCATGGAGGAACCAGGGGCAACGCCTCCGAATACCTGGATCCCCGAGAAGAGCGGGGATCGACGTGGAGTAGTCAGGGAACTGGGGATGTGGGCGTCAACAGTGGAAGCAGGGGAAGCTGATCGCGGTAGGCCCCTGATCACGGTAGGATGGGGGAGGCGGAGGTAAAGGACAAAGGCTCAGATTAGGATGTTTTGGTTCCTGGACTGAGGCGGGATCCATGTAGGGGAGGCAGGGTCACGAAGCCTGGACGCCTGGTCTCCAGCCTCCCAGAGTAAGGATCCAGGGCTTAAAGATTGGAAGTGGAAGCTGTTTGATTTTCCCTGGACAACAAGGTCTGGGTAAGGACTGGGATTCCCAGGGCAGGGCTCATGGGCGCCTCCACCGGGCAGAGCGGGCAGTGAAAGAAAGGCGGTGACTGACTGCAGGAAAGGGGGGACAAAGCCCGGAGGCCCCTTGAGGAGAGGCCCGGCCCTCCGAGCTCCTTTGTTCTGCTTGGTAATTAGGCGGAATTTCTTCAGCTCCTGGGGCCCTAGCTGATCGTCCCTGGTGAGTTGTGCCACTTTGATCCCCCAGGTGCTGTCTCTTACCAGCTGCGAACAGAAGGGCTCTAGCAGCCGGGCCACCCTCTTGCAGCGCTCCGGGGACGCCACTGCGCAGTCCCTCCGCCAGCGGCGTCTCCCCAGCGTCGATCCGGTGTACCGACTCCCTCTCGATCTGCGACCGAGGCCATTGTGTGTGGGGGGGTTTGCTCTCCGACGGGGCTCTCCGTTCAAAGGACTCGCCTCTTCTCACACACTGAGCACTCCGTTGTCATTCCCCCGGGGCGCCAGGCCAGACCCGTGACCTGCCCAAGGAGCTCTCCTCAGCACCCGGGTCTCGGATTCGAAAGCCTGCAGAAAGATCATTCCCGGGCGTCTCTTCCACCGCTTGAGATGCTCCAGACCCGGGGCGAGTCAGGTCCCTGCCCGTTCGCCACGCCCCCTCGCATTGGCTCCACCCCAGGCGCTTGCCACGCCCCACTGCCTCTTAGCCCCGCCCCCAGCCATCTCTGAGCCCACCCTGTATCCAAGCAGGCTCTGTTGCTGGGAGAGTTAAGTCTACTCAGGGGTCTGGACCCCATTTTAGCTGCTCCCATCCCCAGACTCCTCCTTCTTGACTGCTCCCCTCTTTCTGTGTTCTTACCCCCAGAAACTCCTCAAAAGAATCCTAAAATACTGAAGCTGTCATCCTTCTCTTGGGTTCCTCCGCCATTTCAAGCTCTACACACCCCTCACCCACCCTCACTGACCAGGCCCCTGGAGTCACACGCCCTACTCTTTGGTTCCAAAAGCCGATTCTATTTCCTCAGCAACCGGACCAGGGCTGAGGAGAGGCTCCATTCGTCCTCTCCCAAAGACCCATGCACCCAAATCCCTTTTCACCTGCCTCCCGAACCCTCGGCTCTCACCTGTTCCTCTGTTGCACTTGGCCGGCACTGCTCTGTGGTTGGGATCCTAGAGCCAGCTGTGGAAGCGGCTGGGAAGGTAGTCAAGGTCACGGTCGATGCTCTCCCCGCCGCCCCACCCCCAACACACACACACACCCAAGACGGCCAACACCTCTTCAAATTCCCTTTCTGTGGCCACTATGAAGTCCAAAGGGCCGGCCTCGGCCTCAGGCCCCGATCCAGAACTGGGCTTGGACCCAGGGACTTGCCCTTGGCCTCAGGTCCTGACTCGGTCCCAAGCCCTGGGAGCTTGAACTCAGTCTCAAGCCCTGATCTGGGATTGAACTCGACCCTGGCCTCCTGGGATCTCTGAGCATACCTCTGCATCTGGCTCCATGTCTTTTTTGGGCTTAGAAACCTCTGAGGTGGCTCCATCACTGCTGGCTTCCAGCTTCATGATCCTGAAGAAAAGAGAAAACCCAGCGCAGGGGTCAGAGCACCCCATTTCCACAGCAGGCCCCCTCCACGCAATCCACACAAGCCCTTCCTACTTAAAAACCCCTTCTCTTCTCACAGACCCTGGGAATAGAGGGCTGGCAGCTCCCCTCCCACCACCAGCTACTAGAACTCCCAATCTTGTGCTGTTCCACCCTCTGGGATGCTCTTCACACACTCATTACCCCTTGAATTCCTTCATCCCTGATCACCCTGGTCACCCCCAGAACTGAGATTAAGAACAGAAGGCCCCTGGGGGGATAATAGAGGGACCCCACCCCCTTCAAGGGCTGCACCAACTCTCTGCAGAACGACAGGTGAAGAAATTCCCATCACCTCCACTCCTCCCAGGAGGGTTCCCAGAGCCCTCTTTCCCAGCTGTCAGAAAGAGGGGAAGGAGAGGGTTCAACTGCCCGGACTCCTACTACTGCTCATCCCAGAACAAAGAGTGGGGGTGTAGACATCAGATCTCTCCATATCGCTGCCCCAGTGCCCTCCACCCCACATATTCAAACATAAACTAAGGAGTGGACAGATGGACAGTTCTATTAGAAAATGTCAAGCCGTTCCTCTCAGGGTAATCAAAACCGCCCTTTCCTTTTTGAGTCTGTTCCCTCCTTTTCCAGAGGGAAACTTGGCTTCATTCCAGGGCTAGGTGATTATTTTGAAAAAAGCTCTGTTGGAGCTTCAGCAAACATATATCCGCCAAGATTACCTACGCCCTCTCCCCACTGACTTCACCTGTAGAGATGCAGTCCCTTCCCTTCTCTCTCTCTTCTTTTTTGGAAATTTCTTCCTGTAATCCTTGCTTCATGTCCCACTCAGGCTGCCCCTGCTCTTCCCATTCCTCCAAGTCTCCTTTTTGGGTCAGTACCCTGTGTATCTGCTACCCCTTTGGCATCCAGTTCTTTTCCCCTGCTGCTCAGAGACAGGGCCAAAGAGAAAGCTCCCTGACCAAGCCCAGATGACTCCTCATTTCTAGACCTCTCTTCTCCAGATCAACAAAATAAACCAATCAAATCCCCTCCTCTCTCTTTCAGCCAGGTAGAATTGTTCCCTTGTGTAACCTACATAAGCCTCAGTAACCAACATCCCAGGGGACACACATGCCAGCTATTTTGTGGGCGGCAATATTAATTTGAGGTTGAGAGAATGAATACAAGGATGATAAGGAAAATGCTGCCCCCTTTCCTGGAACCTGGCCCAGGGGGTGCTTGAACTACATCTCCCATAGTGCCCTGGGGCACAGGGCTGCCTCAGCCTTATAGAACATGACATGGGTTTGAGAGATGGGACCAGCAAGGGCAGCAAGGGGTGGCTTAAGGATGATTTCCTGGTGGCTCAGCTGGTAAAGAATCCGCCTGCAATTCAGGAGACCTGGGTTCTATCCTTGGGTGGGAAGGTCTCCTGCAGAAGGGAACGGCTACCCACTCCAGGTATTCTGGCCTGGAGAATTCCCTGGACTGTATAGTCCATGGGGTCACAAAGAATTGGATAGGACTGAGCGACTTTCACTTTCAGTTTAGTTTCCATATCGCAAACATGGCTTATGTAAACACAATGTCCTTCCTATACCAGCAAGTTTCAAACAAGGGCTCCATCTCCCTTTTTTTTTTTTTCAGTCTAATGTTGATTCTCAAGGCTCTGCCACATAAGCTGGGGTGAGGTCAGATAGTTCAGGCCGGTATCATAAGAGGGGGAGGGGAAGCACAGGCTCAGAGGATCTTAGGCTCTTAGGGCCATCAGGGACCATCTGGCTCCATCCTTTCATGGAGATAAAATCAATCAAGGCCCAAGATGGTTAAGATCTTGCCTAAGGTGACTCAGCTTGGGCAAAGCCAGGCAAAAAGTTCCATTTTCCTGACTCTGAGGCCAGTGGGGAGATCTCTGACCCCAGCCTGAAGAATAAGAATAGGAATGACTGGGTCCTTGGCAGGAGTCAAAGGTTCCGAGTGCTAAGGGCTAAGCTGACTCAGAACCAGAGATGAACTTGCGAGAGGAACCCCCACTGCCATCTCTCCACTGTCAGCAATTTCTATGCCAAAAATGAGCTCAATGAGACTCCTCGTGCCAGGCTCTAGGAATGACGGTCCCAGAGATAAGTAGGTTAGCTTGAGGCTCCCATTTGGATTTCCAGACAACCTCACTAGCAGTTCCTGAATCCCTGGAAGATACAAGCTGGCAGTTCAGGGATAACTCCAACAATTCTCCACTGCTGCCCAAAGCGGGCAGAATGTGAGCAACCTGAAGACTGCCACACATGCAACTAGATGTTGGTTTCCCTCTCTCTTTCAAGATGGGGAGACTAGTTCCAAAGAGTGTGTCTACATCTCAGATATGGATAGGTATAAGGGGAGGGGATTCCCAGAGCCACAGGAAAGAAGAGGGAGCTTGCCAATTCACTCTGTGTCTTTTCTTCCCCGGCACTCTCTACTCCCATTCCCTTTGCAGGAGATGGAAAGGTTCCAAGGTCTGTAAGCCCTGGGAGAGGTGGGTGCTGGGATCAAAGTACGTTAGGGGTTCCAGGCCAAGTCAAAACAACCAGCTGGCCCCCACAACTCTTGTTACACACTCTGATCCATTCCCACCCTCCAACCTGGCTCCTTGAGTTACAACTTCCATTAGGTGTGGAGGCAGAGGCGGAGGCAGCCCTATGCCCCAGGGCACTATGGGAGATGTAGTCCAAGCACCCCCTATGGGCCAGGTTCCAGGAAAGGGGGCAGCATTTTCCTTATCATCCTTGTATCCATTCTCTCAGTCTCATAAATACGAATGATCCACTCTGGTGAGAGGGTAAGTGTAGTCATCCCTGGGCATGCCGGGAGCCCAACTCTCCCCTCCTTCCTCACCCCACACACCTGAAATATTAATGCCCCTGAGGTCGCAGCTTCTCTGAGCTGGAAGACAAACGGAGAGAGGAAAGGCAGGGACAAAGAGACGGCGGCTATACGAAGCACCCAAAGAGAGAGACAATGATCAGAACTGAGGCAGAAAGGAGACAAAGGCCATCAAGAGAGGATCTGGAGGGCATGGATAATAACAGACATGACACCTGGTGATTCAGAGCCCAGTAGATGCCAAAAAACCCCACAAAACTTCCTAGCTTGCACCCCCTCCCCAAGGAGGCCAGAAATAGAAAGCAGAGTGACACACCCACCCCCTTCTCCCAGCGGGTGTGTGGTGGGGAAAGGGGTCAAGGAGGGAGAGGAGAAAACCAGGGAAGAGGCTCAAAGAGAACGGACTTGACAGAAGAGGCAGGGGAGACAAGGTCAAGTGGGGCAGAGGCAGGGGATGAGGAAGACCGTGGAGCTGGGGAGACGGGGGTGCCCGGGGGCCCCAGAGGGCCAGAATCATGGAGAGGGGGTGCTGGAGGGTCGTCCCGGTCTGTTGGGGAAGCAGGAGGCAGGGAGATCCCAAAGGAAGCTGTCTACTTGGCAAGGGTCTCCCGGGACACTGCCAGACTCTGGGGAACGGTGGGAGCCAAATGATGATGGGGTGAAGGAGGGAAGGCGCCTCTCAACATCTGAACAAAGTCGGGTCTCAAGTTACTATCATCCCCGGGACTTGCAGGGGTTGGGCAGTAGGGGGCGCGGCGGTTGCTTCTCCTGGGGGGGCGGGGGCGTGGCCTTCCGCTGTCCCCATCCCGCGGGGGAGGAGCACTCCAGCCTCCCGCCCCCAGGCCCCGCTGCATACCCCTACCTCTCCCGAGCCAGGGCCAGGGCCGGGATGCTGAGAAGCCGATCGAGGCCGACAGCGCAGAGAGGGGTCACCTCGGAGCTCCGAGGGTCAAATTCCGATGAGGCGCGGGGACCCGGCCGCGCCGTCCGGTCCCGACTCGGAGTTCTGATAGAAGGCGGGGTCAGCACCGCCGCTCAGACCCGCTCGCGGGCTCGGGCTCCTAGTGCTTCGGGATTCGGGAGGTGCGCGTGGCTCCCGCAGCTACGCTCCGGCTCGGCTCCGGCGGCGGCGCTCGGAGGGGCGGAGACCCCAGCGATGCGAAGGAAACCTGGCGCGGATCTGGAGCGGACTGTGCTGTGGCCGGGGGCTGGCTGGGACGCGGGGCAGGAGATGGGGTGGCGGGGCGCGGGGGAAAGCGGAGCTGCCGTGGGCGGTGAGGTGGGCGCAGCTGGGTGGCCTCTAGCGTTGCAGATGAGACCCCTCCCCTTGTCCCCGGTGGGGAGCGGGACTGAGGGTGGGGAGATGTCTTGAGTTTTGGTGGAATGGAGTGACAGAGTTATCGCATCGTGCCCGCAGCGTCTTTTAAGTTCGGTCCCGGGAGTTCGCCCCGTCGCTCAGTTCCCCTTCTCCAGGGCCCCTAGCAAAGTCAGCCAGGCTCTCCGATCTCCGGCCGCCAGATTAGTAAGAGCAGCTGGAAAGGGGACACGGAGCCGAACACCCTGCCCCGGTCGGAGAAACTGATAGGGGAAACGGGAAACCCAAGACGGTTGGGAAGGGAGGAGACCCCAAGAGGCAGAAGCGGGACGCTGAAAGGAGCAGAGCGAGGCCTACTCTGGGCCAGATGACTCCCGCGCCCCGGGGTCGCCGAGCAGACTCGCTCAGCTCCGCTCAGCCGCGGGCATCTCACCCGCCGTCAGGCCGCAAGGCCCCCGCGGGGCAGCACGAGTGCACGGGGCCATACACCTGTGAACTTCCAGGGACACCTGTGGACATCCGAGTACACGAACACAGACCTCTGTGCACACGCCGGGCTCCTGTGCTGACCCCGGTGGGTGGAAGGAAGGGCCCAGCGCGCCGACCGGAACTGGAGGGACTGCAGGGCCGCCTCTGACTCTAACAAGCTAGTGGCCCAGACTCTTAACTCCTGGTGGGGGCTCCCCACCCCCATGAAGTGAGGTGAAACACCTGCAGTTATACCTGCAAGGAGCCGGGAAAGTGATGGATGTGAATGTCCTTTAAAACCCGCAAAGTGCTACTGAGGCTGGGACACCCTCCCTGTCCCCCTCTCACCTCCTGCCCAGCTCCCATGCTCCCTCTTCCCACCAAAGCTGACCTCTCACCTACCTCTTTCTAGTTTTATGCTTTCCAAGGTGTTTGCTCCACAACCTGATAATCGGATCCCATTGGCTGAGCTAATGTGACACGATGGAGGATTTGAAGTTCCCGGACTCCCGCAAGCAAAGCCACCCCAAGAGTTAAAGGGATCAGAGCCATCTCTTCAGTTCAAAGCCAAGCAGGCCAATAGGTAAGTTCCCCATTTCTGATTTTTGAAACTGCTAATACACTATGCATCTCATAAAGCTGCGGTTATGGTGGAATATGTTCATTCGTGGGAAAAGACCTCAAAAAGCTAAAAGACGAGGAAAAAGTCACCAGTGGCCGAAAGGAGAGGCAATTGTACTCTCATTCCTCGCCTTTCTCCCGAAGCCTCCCCTCTGTGATCAGAAATGCTTGGATTGGTCCAACTTTCACCCACCTCCAGTTCTGTCAACCAATCAGAATGGAAAGTTTCCCAAAGTTCCAGTTCTCTCCTGTCCAGTCTATAGGTGGTGCTGCATTCTTCTATAAAAGGCTCAAATATGGTTGCATTATTGGAATTTTCTCAGATTTGAATGCTCAAGATTTAAATCCAATCAGTTGTTAGGGGCTGCAATAGTGATATTCTTGTTCTTTCATTTTTTTTTTCTTCTTTTTTCCCTAACTGGAATATGCCTATAAAAGGAAACTTGTTCTCTTTTACTATGATTACTCTCAGAGATAGTTTGTGATGGAAAGACCGGATAAATGCTTGAATTTCCCCCATTATTTATTAACTTTTAAAATAATGTGATAGTTCCCCAGCATCCTTCAATGGTGATCAATTATTAACTTTTAGGACCATTAAGAACTCATGGATTTTAAACAAGCTTAATGTAATGCATTAGGACTTCCCAGGTGGCTTAATGGTAAAGAATCCACCTGCCCATGCAGGAGATACGGGTTTGATCCCTGGCTCGGGAAGCTCCCCTGGAGTAGGATATGGCAAACCCACTCCAGTATTCTTGCCTGGGAAATCCCAAGGACAGAGGAACCTGGTGGGCTACAGTCCATGGGGTTGCAAAGAGTCAGACATGACTTAGTGACTAAAACACAAAATATTGTGATGCAACCCAACGCAGTTATTGTTCTTCTTAACGCTGAAGCTATCCAATTCTTTTGATAAATTGATATTTTAAAGCGACACAGAAGACAGTGCTAGGTCTTCAGGAAGTGCAGTGTGGATGCAGAGGGGAAGGTGTCCTGGACCAGCTTGGCAGGTTGGCAGGTACAACGATATATCCTGGAAGTGAGACCCAAACTGAAACTCAAAAATTCCTCACCAGATAACAAAGGGCAGGGTCCCTCCTGTGGGTGGGGAAACCTGAGCTAAGCCCAGAGCTAAGAAACAGCCTGCTTTGCAAGAACAAGCAATGCTGGGTTACTCCCATCCTGTAGACTGGGACTGGCCAGTCAGCCAAGGGCTTTAAGCAGGAAAGTGACAGATTTGCCTTGTGAGTAGAGGTCGCCCTCTGGTGGCTACACGCAGAATGGCAGGGAAGGAAGACGTCCTGCCAAGAGGCTGTGCTTACAAGGCAAAGGGATCAAACCAGTCAATCCTAAAGGAAATCAACCCTGAATATTCATTGAAAGGAATACTGCTGAAGCTGAAGCTCCAATACTTTGGCCACCTGATGCAAAGAGCCAACTCATTGGAAAAGACGCTGATGCTGGGAGAGACTGAAGGCAAAAGGAGAAGGGGGCGGCAGAGGATGAGATAGATGGTTAGATAGCATCACAGGCTCAATGGACATGAATTTGAGTAAACTCTGGGAGACAGTGGAGGACAGAGGAGCTTGGCATCCTCCATGTAGGACATGGAGGATATGGACTGGCATGCTGTAGTCCACAGGGTTGCAAAGAGGCGGACGTGATTTAGTGACAGTACAACAACAATAAGGCTTAGATTCACAAGTTAGACTCTTCCAGATCAGAGGAGAACTCACACAGTTCAGGGAGTCATTATTGAGATACATGGGAGGAGAAATGGTGCAGGGAAGCTCCTTAATGGCTCTGAGAATAGATCCTTTAGGAAGTCTAGTGATCCATCTTCTCTCCATGCACCTGGCATGTACATTTCCCCAAAGAAATGCTCACACACCAAATGTTTGTTATGCCCAACCAGGAAAATTCCTTTTCTAGTTTGCACAAAGACCACCTCTCAGTGGATGCAACCCCAGACACACGCAGACAGTACTTTTGTGTGTCTGGGTTGGGCTCTGTTTGTGGAATGTCTCATATGCTGTGCCCAAGAGTTCATACCTTCTAACAATGAGGATCCAGCGCCAGTGAGTGGGAACAATGACATGATGAAAGCAGTGTTTTAAGAAAAGCCATCTCTCATCTTGTCAGCATGAGAGAAAGTTAGATGGGAGATGAGAGGCAAGACCTCTGCTCACTGAAGAGTGGTCACAGAGGAAGTCCACGGGAGGGATGGGGGCCTGGAATAAGAGAAGAAGTTAAGAAGCACATAGAAGGAAGCCAGGAGGCCAGGAAGTGTGACTGGGGGTCTGGAAGGTGCGGAGAGAGGAAGGAGGTGAAGGTGATTCTGGCATCCCCAACATGGAACCAGGGAATGATGTTGTCTGGTGGCAGCAGGTAGTACAGGATATAGAGCTCGTTGGATACAAAGATTCTAGGCTTTGCCAGTAGATAGGTTGGCTTTTTCAGCTTCCTTGATGGCTCAGATGGTAAAGAATCTGCCTGCAATGCAGGAGACCAGGTTCCATCCCTGGGTCAGGAAGATCCCCTGGAGAAGAGAATGGCAACCCACTCCAGTATTCTTGCCTGGAGAATTCCCCAGACAGAGCAGCCTGGCAGGCTGTAGTCCTTGGTATCACAAAGAGTTGAACATGACTGAGTAACTAACACACACACACACACATATGCACAGGTTGGCTTTTCAGGGCCAGAGGGACGAGCAGTTGGGGAGGACACACAGGGGCTAGAGCTCAGGTGAAAGGACCAGTAGAAGAAGTGGGGAGAAGCCCACATCAGGATCTGCATGCACAGTGGTTGAGTGGGCATGGCGCCGGCCACAGGGCTGAAGTCTGACCCAGTGGGATTCTGTCCGGGGCTGGAGCTTCCCAAACAGCTGTAAAGATGCTCTAATCTCCCTTAACCTCCTCCAGCCTCCTGGGTCAACTCCTCTACCATTTCTAAAGGCTCCGCCCCAGCCAAGCCCTTCCCTGTGCTGACCCATCTCTGCTTTCTCTCAAAAGTCTTCCAGATGTTTGTTCCTGGCTCCCTGCTGGGTGAATGGGCAAGCACCCAGCAGAGAAATCCAAGGGTTGTGTAGCGGGGGAGCCAGTGGGTGACAGTTTCCTCAATCCACACACAAAGACGCCAGAGCTGCTGTCCTAGAAGCTTGAGTACATCTCATTCACTTCCCAGGACTATCCTGTGTAAGTTCAGTTGATGAAAAACTCGACTAGTGCCCTTGTGACTCAGGTCTCCCTGGTGAGGGGCTTCCTTGATGGATCAGATGGTTAAAAAAAAAAATCCGTGTGTAATGCGGGAGACCCAGGTTCGACACCTCAGTTGGAAAGATCCTTTGGGGAAGAGAATGGCTATCCACTCCAGTATCTTGCCTGGAGAATTCCATGGACAGAGGAGGCCTTGCGGGCTACAGTCCACGGGGTCTCAAAGAGTTGGACATGACTGAGGGACTAACACTTTCACTTCACTGTGTTATATTTCAGTAAAAAGTTTAAAGATCCCACAACTCTGAAGTAAGTAGCTCCACAGTACCAGGGGGAAACTGAGGCTTGGAAGGTTAAGTGGCTTGGCCAAGGTCATGCTCAGTTGCTGGTGCAAGGTCTGTGGGACTCGCTGCTGGATGCTCTTTCTGTGCTGACCACTCAGTGGCCCTTTCTCCCTAGTGCTTCCCCATCGATGCTGAGATGGTCCGTGGCCCACTCTGGGTCCACAAATCCAGGTTCTCTGTCAAGCCTCTCCTTGGAAATATATGTCATCCAACGTTGTCCTATCTCTGCTCCCCCAAAATGACCAGTGTCACAGCACCAGGGCAGCCATGTGGCACACTTCTCTTTGAGGACCCAGGATCTGGAGGCTGGAACCAGAAGGAACAGGCTGCCTCCTCTGAGGCCTGGGCTCAAACTCGTCCTGTTTCGTCTCGATTCCTGTGAGGGCCTGGGTCTGGGTCTGAATCCATCGGCCAGGCTGACAGTTGAGTTGAGGGGCTTTAGTTCCAAGTTTGGAGCCCACATGACAGCAGCTCCTGGGACTGATGTGCAAAATGCCATTCTGGGGACTCCCCTGGTGGTCTAGTGGTGAAGAAGCCACTGTGCAATACAGGGGACACAAGTTGGATCCCTGGATGGGGATCTAAGATCCCACATGCTGCAAAGCAACTAAGCCCACACAACTCCTGAGACTTGCGACTCTGGCCTGGCAGAGCTCATGTGCCACAGTTGGAGAGCCTGAGCGACAGAACTGCTGAAATCGACATGCTGCAACTAAGACCCTGCACAGCCAAATAAACAAATAAATATGCATATTTTTTTAAGAAGACAGTGAGCACATCCATCACTCCCCAAAGTGTTCTAAAAAGAAAGGCCATTTAAAATGATTTGCCTGGTACCTCAGTCCAGCGGGCTGTGCCCCTTGCCCGGATGTGGTCTGTGGTCAGCATGGACCAGAGGGAGATTGTGCCAGGGCCCTGCCACCAGGACTCTCTACCCTTCTCCCTGCCAGGCTGCGGCTCCTTAGACCAAGTCTCACTCAAGACAGATGTCTGCTGCGGAAGGGCTAGAAAGCCAGATGACAGGAGGGAAAAGGGAGGGAGGGGACATTTCCTGTACCCTTAGAGAGGCTGGGGTCAGAGCATGGCAGCAGAGCTTGCCTGGGGAGGCTCAGCAGTGGGTGAGAAGCATGGCCCATGGCTTCCTCCCAGTTTTAGACGGCTTCCTGCAGAGAAGTGTACCCTTAGAAGGGGGATGGTGGTGAGGGAGGCTGCCTGTGGCCGGTCACATGGAACAGGAAGGCTGCCAAGCTGACAAGTCATTAGCAAGTGGGATTTACCTGACTCAAGTGGGCCCTGGAGGGACATTAATGGGAGCGGCACACCTGTCGTGTTTCCAAGTTTTGCGACCCAGCGCACTTCCCACAACCCTCAGCAGTAACAACACCTCCTCTTTGGCCCACTCACCTCTGGATGCCAAGTCTCCCTTCCAGACCCAGAAGCCTCATCTTAACCTTCCTGTGCTTTTCTGCTTCATGTAGCGGCCCCTCCCCAACCCAGATGCTTTCCATGGGGGGTCATGTCCCCTTCAGACTCTTGTCTCTCCATTGGGATCAAATCTGGCCCCTTTTCTAAGAAACCTGCTCAACTGGCATCACAGGTCTTGGGAACACTTTTCCCCTTTGATTACATCTCTGCCTCCGGGGCTTGTCTCACTTTCTCACTGGACTCCTTGACTTCTTCTACTCCTCTCCAGACTCGGGCCATCGCCACCCACCCGCCATGCCTGCAACCCCAGTTTTGTTGGGCTTGGATTTCAGACAAAGAACTGATGGGAGATGAAGTCCCCGCCTCCCTCCCCCACCCCTACTCCTATACAAAGGTCTCATTACTCACCTACAACCTGGCACAACCCCACTGCTCCAGAGAAAGGCATCTACTGCTCACAGGGAAGAAGGGCAGGGGGCTTCTTGGAGGAAGATCTGATCCTCGCACCCTAGCTCTTGGTAGCTGGTTCTCACTGATGAGAGTCCATTTGCCCCTCAGGGTAAGAATCCAGGGAAAAACACACATAATGCTGATCTTGAAGTCTGGGCTCTTCATAAACATACAATAACTAGGTCCTGCTTTCCAAAAAGGGCCAGACCAGATCACATGCAGCGTTTTCCAAGCCAATGGTTGAGAAAGCAACTCTTAAGCCCCTTCCCCCTCATAAGATCAGAGTTGGGAGAAGAAAGAGAAAGAGGTTTGGGGAGGACTTTTAGAGCCCTACCTGCAAAGGGGAAGTCAACCAGGTTGGTGGTGAAAGGCTTTAAGACTCAAAGGACCTTGCGATGTCCCCAGTGTTTAGGGGCTGTGCTTGTGCGAGAAATGGAGTGACTGACTAGCTATGCCCATCCATGAAAGAAGGGTGGACAAGTGGATGCCCTCCAAGTGTATCTAGGCCAAGGATGCCCAAGCCTGGAGCTGTTTTTGTTTTTTTTTCCCCATCCCTCTCTCCCATCTCTCTTTTCATCCTCTGACCTGGGAGAGTGATGGAGTTCCTACAGGGAAACCTACATGGAATCCATGGGCAGAAAACCAGGGCCCAATGCTGAGGTATGGAAGTTCCCAGGGGACCTTAAGGGAAAACTCCAAAGAAGCCATGAGAAGACTCACAAGGGAAAGAAATTAGCTTCAAAGACCTGGAGCCCAGAGAACACAGGACAGAGCAATCAAGAACTTGGGGGCTCCCTTTCCACTGGTGAGTGAGGGGGTGGCGTGACATCCCTCCACTGCCTCTATTTCTGGCCAAGCAGGTGCCCCCCCGCCAACTCCCACCCCCTGCTTGCAGCCAACTCACCCTCACTCTAGACAGGAAATTTCTGTCCGTGATGAAGATCGAAGTGTTGATTGCTAATCCCACTGAGGTTTTCTAGGTACCAACATTAGTGAATGTAGAACTCATCTATCACCTGAGAAGGGCCCAGATAAGTTACAGGACTGCCAAGATTTTTATCTAGCGACAAAAGAAAAATTCTTCCACTGAATAAACTCTGAGATGGCAGAAGACAGAATTGCACTCAGTTACATTCAAACAAGTTCTTCTCGTTTAAGTTATGGATCCAGACAAAGCCAGTCAGCAAATAGGATGGACACAAGTCAAAGGATGCTATGACCTCGTAAGGTCACTCTGACTGTTTCAGTTGGCCATCTCCTTTCCTTCATGCCCTGACTGTGATGATCATAATAAATTCATTGGCTCATATAACCAACCTCTGTACTAACTCCTTAAATCTTAATAATTTAATCCTCACAACAGTTTTCTCTATTTGAGCAAATGATTTTACGTGGCCCTAAGGCTAGGCTTAAGGATCTAAGGAGCGGTGGCTGCATGGGTGCAGGAGGGCCGAGAGGAGCTACTCCATGTTCAAGGTCAGGAGGGGCGGCCGTGAGGAGATACCCCTCATCCAAGGTAAGAGAAACCCAGGTAAGACAGTAGGTGTTGCAAGAGGGCATCAGAAGGCAGACACACTGAAACCATAATCACAGAAAACTAGTCAATCCAATCACACGGACCACAGCCTTGTCTGACTCAATGAAACTAAGCCATGCCGTGTGGGGCCACCCAAGATGATGGGTCATGGTGGAGAGGTCTGACAGAATGTGGTCCACTGGAGAAGGGAATGGCAAACCACTTCAGTATTCTTGCCTTGAGAACCCCATGAACAGTATGAAAAGGCAAAATGATAGGATACTGAAAGAGGAACTCCCCAGGTCGGTAGGTGCCCAATATGCTACTGGAGATCAGTGGAGAAATAACTCCAGAAAGAATGAAGGGATGGGGCCAAAGCAAAAAGAATACCCAGCTGTGGATGTGACTGGTGATAGAAGCAAGGTCCGATGCGGTAAAGAGCAATATTGCATAGGAACCTGGAATGTCAGGTCCATGAATCAAGGCAAATTGGAAGTGGTCAAACAGGAGACGGCAAGAGTGAACGTTGACATTCTAGGAATCAGCGAACTAAAATGGACTGGAATGGGTGAATTTAACTCAGATGACCATTATATCTACTACTGCAGGCAGGAATCCCTTAGAAGAAATGGAGTAGCCCTTGTACAGAACAAAAGAGTCCAAAATGCAGTGCTTGGATGCAATCTCAAAAACGACAGAATGATCTCTGTTCGTTTCCAAGGCAAACCATTCAATATCACAGTAATCCAAGTCTATGCCCCAACCAGTAATGCTGAAGAAGCTGAAGTTGAACGGTTCTATGAAGACCTACAAGAACTTTTAGAACCAACACCCCAAAAAGATGTCCTTTTCATTATAGGGGACTGGAATGCAAAAGTAGGAAGTCAAGAAACACCTGGGGTAACAGGCAAATTTGGCCTTGGAATACAGAATGAAGCAGGGCAAAGACTAATAGAGTTTTGCCAAGAGAACACACTGGTCATAGCAAACATCCTCTTCCAACAACACAAGAGAAGACTCTACACTTGGACATCACCAGATGGCCAACACCGAAATCAGATTGATTATATTCTTTGCAACCAAAGATGGAGAAGCTCTATACAGCCAGCAAAAACAAGACCAGGAACTGACTGTGGCTCAGATCATAAACTCCCTTATTGCCAAATTCAGACTTAAATTGAAGAAAGTAGGGAAAACCACTAGACCATTCAGGTATGACCTAAATCAAATCCCTTAGGATTATACAGTGGAAGTGAGAAATAGATTTAAGGGACTAGATCTAATAGACAGAGTGCCTGATGAACTATGGACGGAGGTTCATGACAGTGTACAGGAGACAGGGATCAAGACCATCCTCATGGAAAAGAAATGCAAAAAAGCAAAATGGTTGTCTGGGGAGGCCTTACAAATAGCTGTGAAAAGAAAAGTGAAAAGCAAAGGAGAAACGGAAAGATATAAGCATCTGAACGCAGAGTTCAAAAGAATATCAAGGAGAGATGAGAAAGCCTTCCTCAGCAATCAATGCAAAGAAATAGAGGAAAACAACAGAATAGGAGAGACTAGAGATCTCTTCAAGAAAATTAGAGATACCAAGGGAACATTTCCTGCAAAAATGGACTCGATAAAGGACAGAAATGGTATGGACCTAACAGAAGCAGAAGATATTAAGAAGAGGTGGCAAGAAGTTCTTCATGACCAAGATAATCACAATGGTGTGATCACTGACCTAGAGCCAGACATCCTGGAATGTGAAGTCAAGTGGGCCTTAGAAAGCATCACTATGAACAGAGCTAGTGGAGGTGATGGAATTCCAGTTGAGCTATATCAAATCCTGAAAGATGATGCTGTGAAAGTGCTGCACTCAATATGCCAGCAAATTTGGAAAACTCAGCAGTGGCCACAGGACTGGAAAAGGTCAGTTTTCATTCCAATCCCAAAGAAAAGCAATGCCAAAGAATGCTCAAACTACTGCACAATTGCACTCATCTCACACGCTAGTTAAGTAATGCTCAAAATTCTCCAAGCCAGGCTTCAGCAATACGTGAACCATGAACTTCCTGATGTTCAAGCTGGTTTTAGAAAAGGCAGAGGAACCAGAGATCAAATTGCCAACATCTGCTGGATCATGAAAAAAGGAAGAGAGTTCCAGAAAAACATCTATTTCTGCTGTATTGACTATGCCAAAGCCTTTGACTGTGTGGATCACAATAAACTGTGGAAAATTCTGAAAGAGATGGGAATACCAGACCACCTGACCTGCCTCTTGAGAAATTTGTATGCAAGTCAGGAAGCAACAGTTAGAACTGGACATGGAGCAACAGACTGGTTCCAAATAGGAAAAGGAGTTTGTCAAGGCTGTATATTGTCACCCTGCTTATTTAACTTATATGCAGAGTACATCATGAGAAACACTGGGCTGGAAGAAACACAAGCTGGAATCAAGATTGCCAGGAGAAATATCAATAACCTCAGATATGCAGATGACACCACCCTTATGGCAGAAAGTGAAGAGGAACTAAAAAGCCTCTTGATGAAAGAGGAGAGTGAAAAAGTTGGCTTAAAGCTCAACATTCAGAAAACTGAAGATCATGGCATCTGGTCCCATCACTTCATGGGAAATAGATGGGGAAACAGTGGAAACAGTGTCAGACTTTATTTTTGGGGGCTCCAAAATCACTGCAGATGGTGACTGCAGCCATGAAATTAAAAGAGGCTTACTGCTTGGAAGGAAAGTTATGACCAACCTAGATGGCATATTCAAAAGCAGAGACATTACTTTGCCAACAAAGGTCCATCTAGTCAAGGCTATGGTTTTTCCAGTGGTCATGTATGGATGTTAGAGTTGGACTGTGAAGAAAGCTGAGTGCTGAAGAATTGATGCTTTTGAACTGTGGTGTTGGAGAAGACTCTTGACACTCCCTTGGACTACAAGGAGATCCAACCAGTCCATTCTAAAGGAGATCAGCCCTGGGATTTCTTTGGAAGGACTGATGCTAAAGCTGGAACTCCAATACTTTGGCCACCTCAGTGAAGAGTTGACTCATTGGAAAAGACTCTGATGCTGGGAGGGATTGGGGGCAGGAGGAGAAGGGGACAACAGAGGATGAGATGGCTGGATGGCATCACTGACTCGATGGACATGAATTTGAGTGAACTCCGGGAGTCAGTGATGGACAGGGAGGCCTGGCGTGCTGCGATTCATGGGGTCGCAAAGAGTCGGACACGACTGAGCGACTGAACTGAACTGAACTGAAGGCTAGGTGTGCAGTAGGGCCGCATGCTGGTAAAATAAATTCGTGCTTCATCTGGTCTTCCATCCCCCAGGGAACATGAAGGACGGAAAGAGATGCAGAAATAAGCTATGTACTTAACTCTATCTTTCTGTCACGGGGGGTCAGTCCAACACTCCCTACAGTCAGGCACCCCTGACCTTTATCAGCTTTTGTTTATAGTATTTCACCATCTACCCTATTGACTCTTCCTACCTAACCTTGTTCACTCTTAAAAGCCAAGCCCTCTGGGAGCTTTCCTCCCCAACAGCTCTTAGCTAAGTACATGCCTTTATTTATAGAGGGAGAAGGGACCCCACCAAAGGAAGAGACTTTAGCAAATTCATGCAGCAGAACTAAGTTTCTGGGAGGAGAATGTATGGGTCTGATACTCGGTCAAAGGCAGAAACTGTATCCGTTAGAATGGAGGTGGATTACATGTGGACATGCTCACACGCAGAGGGAGAGCCTGAGTTCTGCAGGCATCTGACTCTACCAAGCAGTGGAGAGAGAACTGGCTCTTATTGGCACAGTAGCACGGCAGTAGGTGGGGGTCTCAGGCACTGGGATCAGCGGCTGGAGGCAGGGGGAAGGCTGGGAGGTGGCGAGGGGTGAGGCCAGGCTTAGATGAAGGTGAGGTGAGTAGAAGCCGGGAGGCCGCAGCTCTCCTTGTGCTCCTCAAACAGTTGCTCCAGAGCCTTCATGTACAGCGTGTGATAGTGGTCCACCTGCTCCTTGGTGGGCTGCGGGCACTGGGGCACCGGGATGGGGAGGCCCACTGCAGGGACAGGGGGACACAGGTCAGGGGAGGGGCCTCGGCTGCACCCACAGCAGATAGCGGCCTTCTTCCCTGGACACGGGCACTCACCCACAGTGGTGATGGGTCTGGAGAGGGGCACCAGGCCCCAGGACTTGGCTGAGAAGAGACCACGGCCGCAGAAGATGCAAGGAGAGAAGCTCAGGAGCTTCTTGATGGTGATCTGGAACAGACGCTGCCTGGATTCTGGGGCAAAAATCTTAACTCTGAAGATGTCATTCTCCCCAAAGGAGTACACGGGCACCAGGGAGGCGCTGGGAAGGGAGGGAAATAAGATAGAAGAGGGCTGGTCAGGTCAGGGGCTCTAGGAGTGCCCCCACATTCCTCCCCCACAGGTTCCCACTTCCCAAGGCCATCTGAAGCAATGACACGGGCTATGAAGAAAGATCTGGAAGAAGGGAATTATATTTCTTAAGAGGAATGTGATCTGGGCAGTCCTATAAACATTTTCTTATACAGTCTCAACAAGGTGGCAAAGTGAATATTAACTCTTTCGCAAGTAAAGAAGCATGCAAGGTCTTGCCTGTGAGAGGGCGTCATAAAAGAATGTGAGCTGAGGGAGACTGAGCCCCAGGGTCCAGCGATTCGCACTGTGATCCTGTGTCTCCCTGTGTGGGAGGAAGCCTGGGGAAGGGGCTCAGGGCTGAGCACAGAGCACACTCTGAAGGGCTGGCCACAGCGCCCTTTAGAGGTGGTCACCGTGTAAGCTCTGGGGACACAGTCCATGTCCAGGGGGCAGGTGTGTAGGGATGGAGTGCAGGTCCCCAGAGACACTGTGAGGTTCTGACCATTGAAGGCAGCCCTGGTTGGGCCCCCACTCATCCATGCCTCAGTGCCAGGAAGACGAAGCCTTTACGATTCCGGAGAGTGAGGCAGTGCTCCCCTGGGATGGCATGCAGGGCCTCATGGGCTCCGCCGACCAGAATGAACAGCCTGGCCCAGCTGCGGCTGGGACAGGATAAAATCCAGGCTCTGGTGGTTTGCAGAACACAGTCCTGTGGACAAGAGAGGGTGCAGGGACAGTCAGTATCCGCTCCTTGGCTCCCTAGTCCCTCACCCCACCCTTTAGCACACAAAGTATTAGACATCATCCCTTTCTTCCCAAACTCCCCACCCCTGTCCCTCTGTCCATGCGCCCTACAGCACCTCTCCCAGCAAGAATACAGGACACTTGCCCCAAAGCCACTCCCTGACCCCCACTTGACGAGTGTTCAAGCCAAGCGCTTGTGATGGGTGGTGAGTGGGTGCCACTCAGGTCGGGGTGGGGTTGAGTTGCCTTCTGTCACTCAGCTCAAGACTCACCACAGGACATAACATGGTCTCGATAGCCTGGGAGGTGGATCTGGCCATTCAACCCGGCCACTAAGAATCAAAGCCCTGGAAACTCCTGAGAGAAGCCAGTGCTCTCCGTGGCAAAGTTTCAGAAGCATCTGATGCCCGCGGTCCTATGTGGAGGGGGGCTAGCACACAGATCCACTCTGGGGACAGCTGTTTTCACCAGCTGTGGGGGCAGGAGGCAGGATGAAGGAAACAGCAGTATTGGATACCAGGATACCAGCTGAAAAGACTTCCCTCCCGAGCAACAGACTTCGGAGTTCAGGATCTAAGATGGGGTCAAGGGCACAAGGGTCCAGAGGGTTCTGGAACACCGCCCTACTCCCTCCCCCATTGCTTGAACTTAAGAAGTGAGTGGTCAAAATTCATCATAGGGAGGGGTGGAGCATCCCTTGAAGGGTGACCTGGTGCCTTAATGGGGAAATAATCCCTTTGGTGTTTCCAAACCTCCCAGTTCCTCGCCCACTCATTACGCCTTCCTACCTGGGCAGAGTAATAAGGGTGGAAGAATTCCTGGAGATAACCATTTGTCACCTCTCACTGCCTGGACTCCTTAGCACTCACCTTGCTGGGGTGTGTCCCGGTCCAGAAATAACCACACCAAGTAGAGGACAGAGAAACACCAGAGCGAGGTACAGAGGAGGAAGATGCCAACAAGGGAAAAGAGAGTGCCTGGAAGAAAGATGAGAAAGAAAAATGACTTCTATCTTGAAACCACAACAACTGCTCCTTTCCTTCTCAATGAGATCCCTGGTCCTCTCCCAGCTGGACCTCTGGCCCTTCCCTCCTTTTGCCCTGGTGTCCAGGTAAGTGGGGTTCCTACTTTCCCCCACCAGTCTCTCCCCTCCCTCCCTCCCTAGAGGACTCCTGCCCAGCTCCCCTCACCCATGAAGAGGAAACAGCATGTATTGGAGATGCTCAGTACTTCTAGCCATTGTAGCCATTGTTTCTTCAGGGTTTCCATGCTGTGGGAGGGTGGAGGGGTGGTGGAGACTTCCCATTGCTCCCCTTCCGCCAGCGGGGCTCCAGGACTCGGGGGGGATAAAAGGATGAAGGTTACAATAGGAGCCCAGGAAGCCTTTCCAGTCTGAGTGGACAACCCCTGGGGCCTCCTGGGATGGCTTGTAGGGCTGTGTGTGGGCAGAGACTCTTGATCGGGAGCCCCAGAGGTCTTCAGCCTCCTCACACACTGATCACTGAACCTCTCCCCTGAATGGGGCTGGGAGGTGGGTTGGGGGCTTGCCACTGAGATGGCCCTGAGGTGCATTAAAGATCTTATGGGGGAGGGGATCCTGAAGGAGACAGAGAGCCCACTTCTGAGGTCCCAGGCGAGACCATGTGATCTGGTGTGTGGCCAACTGATTGTGGACACGAGCCCTGGGTCTGTTTTCAGATCTCTCGGAGTATCTAGGCTACTGGGAGGCGCCTAGACACTTGGACCTCACCTCCAAGCACAGACACATCAATACCACATCCATTCCCACCTTTAATTTCAGTCTCCTCCATAGTCATCAAAGGGGCTGATAGCAACCTAGGTGAGGAGGAGGTGCCTGCTGGGGACCCTGTAGCGAGCCTCATGCTCTTCAAACAGCTGTGTGAGCCGCTCCACCTGGACAGCATGCAGTGCGCCCACCCGCCCTGGAGTGGACCACCTGATTCCTTGTACCAGAAGGGGTGCCCCACTGTACGGGAATAGGAGATAAGAGGTGTGGTTGCCGTTTTTGTTGTCCAGTCAACAAAAACTAAGTCATGTCCGACTCTTTGTGGTCCCATGGACAGCAGCACGTCAGGCCTCCCTGTCCTTCACCATCTCCCAGAATTTGCTCAAACTCAGTCCATTGAGATGGTCATGCCATCCAACCATCTCATCCTTTGTCACCACTTTCTCCTCCTGTCATCAATCTTTCCCCAAATCAGGGTCTTTTCCAATGAGTCAGCCTTTTGCATCAGGTGGCCAGAGTATTGGAGTTTCAGCCTCAGCATCAGTCCTTCCAATGAATATTCAGGATTGATTTCCTTTAGGACTGACTGGGTTTGATCTCCTTGCAGTCCAAGGGACTCTCAAGAGTCTTCTCCAACACCACAGTTCAAAAGCATCAATTCTTTGGCGCACAGCCTTCCTTATGGCCCAGCTCTTGCATCTGTACATGACTACTGGAAAAAACTATAGCTTTGACTACATAGCCCTTTGTTGGCAAAGTAACGTCTCTGTTTTTGAATACGCTGTCTAGGTTTGTCACACCTTTCTTTCCAAGGAGGAAGTGTCTTTTAATTTCATGGCTGCAGTTACGGTCCGCAGTGATTATGGAGACCAGGCTCCCTTCCTCCCAACCGATCAACTGGGACAGAGTTCATGGCTGGCACCTTAGCCAAACGCCAGCCAAGGCTTGAGGGCCACAGCAAGGATTTCAGGCCCCAACAGTGGACCTTCACCTCCTGATGAGGGGAGGATGCAGGGCGTCTTGAGCCCATTGTAGCGGGTGGGCGAGTGGGCCGGGGAGCAGGGCAGGTAGAGGCTGGGTCTCACTGACTACTCACCAACGACGGTGTGGATGGGCCGGAGGAAGGGCAGGAGGAGGCCCAGCAGGGCCACCCTCAGCACCTACTGCAGTGCTTCCCGTGCCCATCTCACCCAGGAGCCTGGCAGGCTTGGAAACTGCTGGAAGACCTTGTTCTCCACACAAGAGAAGATGGAACCAGGGATGCGCTGGGAGAGCAGGGAGCGCCTGATTTCCGGCCCTGTGGGCGCTGGGCTCCGGGCTCCTCCCCACCAGCGCCACCCCCGAGGCCCCCACAACGGACACCTCACTCGTGTTCGAAGGCCAACTTGACAAATTCCTTCTTCTTGTGGATCAGCAAGCTCTGCTTTGCCTCCAGGGCGCCCGCCTCCCCCCGGCTCCCTGGACCTGAGGTCGGGTCAAGTGATAGGAGGTGCTGGCTTTGTTAGAGGACACCAAACCTGGTTGGGAGGGAGGGGGCAGGAAGACCTGAGCCAGAGTCTTCCAGAAAAGAGGGAAGAAGGCACGGGGAAAGGACAGTGATTCTTCACCAGATGGGGACACAGGGTGCACACCCCAGGTGGGGGGGCGCTAATGTTGGATTTTGGGGGTGACGGTCCCAAGAGTCTACTCGGAAGCCCAGCTCCCACGCAGCACAGAGTTCCAGATGGGGAGAGTGTCCCGGACATGCCTCCAGATGGCCTGGTAAGGACTCAGGCAGAGCCACAGCCTCCTGCCTGAGATATGTTTCTGTCTCCATAGAGCCCGTCCAGGTTGAGGACCGCTGGGATCCAGGCCCCGCTCAGGAGTACAAGGAGCAAGGCAGCCAGACACCCCTGAGCTGGAGGTGGGGTGTGTGTGTGAGGACCCTGACTCCAGAGGTTTCGGAGTCCCAGGTCCCCCCTTTACCCTCTTTGCTGCTCCATGGCTTCAGGCCCATCTGTCCTGAAGGAAATCACTGCTTTTCTCACTCCTTGAAGGATCCCATGCCAGGGATCCCAGCCCCGCCTCCCTCCCACCTTGGCATCAGGAAGCAGAGAGACAGGCCCAGGGTCCTCAGGGCTTCAGGGACTCACCAAGCTCCAAAATGGAGAAGATCCATTGCAGGAGGCACACACCTGGAGAGCCAAGCGGAGAAGACTGGAGGAGACTGGCCTTCTGCAGAGGGGAGTCACGACACTCTGTCTCTAAGCTTTCTGTCTTTTCGCCCAATCCTCTGGCCCTACCCCTGATCTGGGTTATGCCTTCTTTTCTGCCTCCTCTGATGATGAGCACACTGGACAACGGTGAGCCCTGGCAAGGAAGGTTAATCACTATTTGGCTTCACAGAGCTGTGACCAAAAGGGGAGGCCAGGGGTGTGACTGGGGAACCTGGGGGTGAGGAAAGTGCTTGGATTTTGTGGAGGTCAGGACTGGTTCCCTGTTATGACAGGCTGGGCCAGTGGGGGATGACCTGTGTGTGTGTACCCTGAACAGCAGGGCTCCCCATTTGTCACCCGGGCCTGACCCCTGAGGGGTAGAGGGCCCGCAGGATGAGTTATTCCCTAAGGAGCAGCTTAGGCCTCTGTGGGGAGACCTCCAGAAGGAAGGGCTTTGTGTGAATGGCTAAGAATTGGGGAGCCCCTCCAAGAGAGAGCCCATCACTCCAAATGACCCAAATCCATTCATTTTGATGGCTGAGAGTATTCCATTGTATACACGTACCACCTGTTCTGTATCCATTAATCTGTCAGTAAACATTTACGGTGCTTCCATATCTTGGCTATTGTAAACAGTACTGCAGTGAATATTGGGGTGCATGTGTCCTTTCTGACGATGTTCTTCTCCTGATAAGGAGAGGGTGTGCAGGGACATATGGTAGCTCTATTTTTAGATTTTTAAGGAAACTTCATGGTGTTTTCCTTAGTGGCTGGACCAATTTACATTCCCACCAACAGTCTAGGAGTCCCTTCTTTCCAAAAAACTCTGAAAAATCCTTGAAAGGACCCAAGAGGGAAAGAAACTGACTTCAAATATCTGGAGTCCATTGCTGTCTGAGGCCAATGCAGTTAAGAACTTTGGGGGCCATTTCCCCTCCTCTGCCCCACACACCAACCCACAGGGGACCAGTCACAGAAGCTGGAGAGGGAGGGAGAGAAAACACTTCCCTCCTTCCCTTTCTATTCTCTCTTCCCCCAACTGCCACTTGTGGCCAAGCACGCACTCTGGATGCAATTAGTTGGCCCTTGCTGGGGATGGGAAATTGCTATCCTCAGATGAAGATACAAGTGTTGATTGATACACCAACTAAACATTTCTAGGTACCAACATAAAGTGAATGTAGAACCCATCACCTGAGAAATACCAGGTAAGTCACAAGAGTGGCAAGATTTTTTTATCCAGAGACAAGGAAAACTCTTCCGCTGAATGAATTTTTAAAGACAGCGGAGGAGAAATAGACTTGCATTTAGTTATGCAACAAGTTCCAACTTAGTTCCAACAAGACTTTCTCATTAAGCCATGGATACAGGAATAAAGCCAATCAGGAGACAGGACTGACACAAGGCAAAGGGTGCTATCACCACATAAGGACTCTCAGAATTTTCGACTGACTCTCTCCCATCTCACTGGGCAGGTGCCTGTAAATACGGTGGTGGTGATGGTGATGATGGTAGTCGAGTCATTGGCTCTTATTTTGTTGGTCTCCAGTTTTTAAAATGTTAAATGTTGGTAATTTACATAAGGATGGGAAGAGATAGAGAAGCAGGTATGTTCTTAACTGTATCACTGTTATTTTCTATCACTGGGGGTCATGCCAACCCTCCCTGCTGTTAGGTACACTTGATGCTTGCCAGCAGTATTTCACCATGTACTCTATGAAAGTTGCTCAGTCGTGTCCGACTCTTTGTGATCCCATGGGCTATACAGTCCGTGGAATTCTCCAGGCTAGAATACTGGAGTGGATAGCTGTTCCCTTCTCCAGGGGATCTTCCCAACCCAGGGATCGAACCCAGGTCTCCCACACTGCAGGCAGATTCTTTACCAGTTGAGCCACTAGGGCAGCTCATGTACTCTATGGTCTCCCCCTACTTAAATCCTGTCCACTCTGCAAGCTTACCTCTTGGGGGAACTCCCCTCTCCAACTCCACTATGATGCTCAAGAACTCTTAGCTAAGGAGATGCATTCATTTACAGAGGCAAAAGGGAACCCAGCCAAGGGAAGAGACTCATGCAAGTTCATGTAGCAGGATTCGATCTCTGGGAAGAGAATTCAGGGCCCTGCAGCAAGTCTAAGGCAGCAAGTCTGTATCAGTTAGGGTGGAGGTAGAGCAAAAGTGGGCAGGCTCACTCCTAGAGAAAGGTTCTACCAAGCAGTGGTGAGAAAACCGGCTCTTATTTGCACAGTAGTGTGGAGTCAGTGGGGGCTCAGACACTGGGATCGGGGGCTGTGGGGCAGGTGGGTGGGTGGGTGGGGCTGTGAGGTGAGGAGGGGTGAGGCCAGGCCTAGAAGAAGGTGAGGTGAGTAGAAGCCGGGAGGCCGCAGCTCTCCTCGTGCTCCTCAAACAGTTGCTCCAGAGCCTTCATGTACAGCGTGTGATAGCGGTCCACCTGCTCCTCGGTGGGCTGTGGGCACTGGGGCACCGGGATGGGGCGGCCCACTGCAGGGACAAGGGGACACAGGTCAGGGGAGGGGCCTCGGCTGCCCATGCAGCTCACATTGGCCTTCTTCCCTGGACACGGGCGCTCACCCACAGTGGTGATGGGTCTGCAAGGGCACCAGGCCCCAGGACTTGGCTGAGAAGAGACCACGGCCCCAGAAGATGTAAGGAGAAATGCCCACGAACTTCTTGATGGTGACCTGGTGACCTGGAACAGACGCTGCCAGGAGTCTGGGGCAAAAGCCTTAACTCTGAAGATGTCAAGAGACGAGAGAAGAGGGCTAGTCACATAAGGGGCTCTGGGAGGGCCCCCACATTCTTCCTCCACAGGTTCCCACTTCCCAAGGCCATTTGAAGCACTTTGTAGGCCAAATGATGTTACTACAAGGAAAGATCTGGAAGAAGGGACTTATGTTTCTTTTTTTAAAAAAATATTTTTATTTAGTTGTTTGGTTCTGCCATGTCTTTGCTGGGGCATGTGGGATCTAGTTCCCTGATCAGGGATCAAATCCAGGTCCCCTGCATTGGGAGTATGGTGTCTTACCCACTGGACCACCAGGGAAGTCCGGGACTCATGGTTCTTAAGACGAATGTGTACTGGGCCACTGTATATACATTTTCTCATACAGTCTCAACTTCAACGCCGTGGCAAGGTGGGTGTTCACCCTATTTCACAAGTAAAGAAGCCTGCAAGGTCTTGCTTGAAGGATTTCATAAAGCAATGAACTATGGGCATCCAAGACACTGGGTCCAGCGATTTGCACTGTGATCCCGTCTCTCTCTGCGTAGGAGGAAGCCCAGGGAATGGGCACCAGGGCTGGGCACAGAGGAAACACCCAAGGTCTGCCTAGAGCGCCCTCTAGCGGTGGTCACGGTGGAAGCTCTGGGGACACACAGTCCACCTCCAGGGGGCGGGTGTGTAGGCATAGAGTGTAGATCCCCAGACATACAGTGAGGTGGGCCACCGCTCACCCGTGCCTCAGTGCCAGCCGGACAAAACCTTTACAGTTCTGGAGAATGAGGCAGTGCTCCCCTGGGATGGCATGCAAGGCCTCATGGGCTGCCCCGACCATAATGATCAAAGCCTGGCCGAGCTGGGGCTGGGACAGAATAAAATCCAGGCTCTGATGGGTCATGGAACGTGCTCCTGTGGACAAGAGGGGGTGCAGGAACAGATCTTACCCACTCTTGGCTCCCTAGGCTCTTCTCCCTTTAGCACAGGAAGAGTGAGATCCCACCCCTTTCTTTCCAAACTCCTTACCCCTGTCCCCCTGCCCCTCAGTCCGTGAACCCTACAGCACCTCTCCCAGCAAGGATCCGGGACCCTTGCTCCAAAGCCACTTCCTGACCCTACACTGTGAGTTCAAGCCGAGTGCCTGTGGTAGGCTGTGAGTGGGGACCACTCCAGCCAGATGGAGTTGCCTTCTGTCACTCGACTCGAGACTTACCATAGGACATAACATAGTCTCAGTAGACTGGGAGGCTGAAGAGCCTGTTCAATATCGCCACCGAGAACTGAAGCCCTGGGAACTGTTGGGAGGAGCCAGTGCCCTCCGTGAGGAAGTTACAGAAGCTTCCGATGGCCAAGATCCCATGTGGGTGGATGACAAGTACATAGTCCCATCTGAGGGCAGCTCTGCTGTTTTTATCAGCTGTAGGGGGCAGGGGACAGGGTGAGGGAAATAAGCAGAGAAGCCTTACGGGAGAAGACCTCCCTCCGCACTAACAGACGTCAGAGTTCAGAATCAAAGATGGGGTCAAGGGCACACGGTTCACTCTTGAAACACCACCACACTCGCTGCCCCATTGACTGAACTGAAGCAGCCGTCATAGGGAGAGGTGAGGAGGGGTGACGAGGTGGCGGGGTAGGGGAGAGGGAGGGGGAGAGCATCCATTGGAGGGTGTCCTGTTACCTTAATGGGGAGATAATCACTCAGGTGTTTCCAAAGAGCCCAGTTCCTCGTCCACTGACAACACCTTCCTCCTTGAGCAGAGCGATAAGGGCGGGGGAAGAATTCCTACAGACAGCCTTTATCACCTCTTCTGCCCGGGCCCTTGTTTAAGCACTCACCTCGGTGGGGTGTGTCCCTGGTCCAGGAATAACCACACCGAGTAGAGAACAGAGAGCCACCAGAGGGAAGTGAAGAGGAGAAAGGAGGCAAGAAAGGAAAAGAAAGGGCCTGGGTACAAAGGAGAAAGGAGAATGATTTAGATTCTGGAACTGCAGTGACTTCTCCACCCTCACCAATGAGACCCCTGCCGGTCTCCCAGCTGGACTTCTGGGCACCCCCTCCCTGGTCCTAGAGGTCCGAGTGACAGTGGGCTCCAGCCTTTCTCTTCCACCCTCCCCTCTTTCCATCTTCCCTAGTGGACCCCAGCTCGGTTCCCCTCACCCATGAAGAGGAAACAGAACACGTATTTGTAGATGCTCAGTACTTTAGGGTTTTCATGCTGGGGGAGGGCAGTGGGGCGGTGGAGACTCCCAGGTGCTCCCCTTCTGCCAGCCGGGCTCCCGGACTGGATGCTGGAAGCCTTTCTGGTCTCAGTGACCAAGCCCTTGTGGCCTCCAGGGATCGCCTGTGGATGTGGAGACTATGTTCAGAGCCCCAGAGATCTCCAGCCTCCCTGCACTTATCATGAACTTCTCCAGTGGGTTGGTCTGGGCTGGCCACTACCTGGGGCTGGGAGGCAGGGAGGTGGCAGGGGACATGCCACCGAGGTCCACCCCTGGGTGCAGTAGAAATCTTGTTGGAAAGGGTTGCGGAAGAAGCCAGAGAGTCCACCCACTGGATCCCAGCCCTGACTGCATGATATCACAGATACTGGACGAGCGCACCCTAGTGTTCGCAGGTCTGGGAGTGTCTAGGCTACTCGGAGGCGTTACTCGGCACGGGGGTCTCAACCCTAAGGACAAACACAGTAATACCACATGTATATTCCCAGTGTGAAGTTCAGTCCCCACCCACACTCCTCCAGGGCCCTGCGGCTGCCTAGGTGATAAGGAGGTGTCTGTGCGCAGGGACCCCGTAGCACAGGGTGTGCTCTTGGAACAGCTGCCTGGGTGGCTCCACAGTGACCCCCTGCACCATGTCCACGTGTGTTGAGGCGGGCCACCTGGTTCACTGTATGTGGATCGGGGCCTGCAGTGTGGGCAGAAGAGGAATAAGACAGGTGGTCACTGAGACCCCTTCAGGTAAGTCCCTCTCCCTCCTGAGGGATCTAGTGGGACAGAGTTCAGGGCTGGTGGGTTTGCCAAATGCCAGCCTGGGGGTGGGGCTGGCACCAAGTATTCAGGTCCCAACTTAGGACCTTCACCTCCCAACCATGCGGGGGGCCTTGAGCCCAGGAGTGGGGAGCGGGCTGGGGAGCCTGGGAGCAGAGCAGGCAGAGGTTTCAGGTGTGGAAGGGCAGGAGGCCCTGGGGCCTGGAACATTCGCAGGGCCACTCTCAGCAGCAACCCAGTATTTCCTGCATCTTTCCACCCAGGACCCCGGCAGGTTCAGAAACTGTGGGAGGGCTCGTTCTCCCTCAGAGAGAAGACTGGCACTGGGGAGGCTCGGGGCACAGGGGACCCCTGACTCCAGGCCTTGGGGGCGGGGCTCCTCCCCAGCAGTGCTGCCCTAGAAACCCTGCCTGACCACCCCCGGGGTCCTCACCGGTGTTCCAGTGCCAGCTTGACAAATCCCTTCTGACTGCAGATCTGCAAGCTCAGCAATCTGATCTGGGATCTGGGCATTGACTCCAGCTGGTACCAGGGCCCATCCAAGGCCAGAGGTCTGGGCCAATGGGGCTCACCATGTGGGTGTGTACCCTGAATAGCAGGGCTCCCCGTTTTTCCCCGGGGCCTGGCCCTGAGGTGTAGAGGATGTGCAGGAAGCTTTAATCCCTAAGGAGTAGCTTAGGCCCCCGTGGAGAGACCTCTGGGGGCATGGCTTTGTGGGAAATGCTAAGGATTGGGGAGCCCCTCCAAAAGAGAGTCCACTGGGCTGTGGGCACATGCTCCAAGTGGTCGGGGGCCAGTGTTCACCTTGACCAGAATCTTGTTCAAGCCTGACCAGAGGCAGTGAGCCAGCATTTTTTCCAGGTTACTGGAAGTCCCCTTTCTTCGTGTTGTTATTTGGCCATACTTGGCTTTGTGGGATTTTAGTTCCCCAACCAGGAATTGAACCTGGGCCCTAGGTAGTATGAACTGAGTCCTATTCATTGTACCACCTGGGAATTCCTGGATCATCACTTGAAAAAAAATTAGACTTCCCTGATAGTCCAGCAGTTAGGAATCTTCCTGGCAAGTCAGGAGACACGGGTTCGATCCCTGGTCTGGGAAGATTCCACATGCCGTGAGGCAATTAAGCTCATGCAGCACAGCTACTGAGCTGCAGCCACAGATACTAAAACCCAAGAGCTCTGGAGTCTGTGCTTGGCAACACAGAAGCCACGGCAATGAGAAGCCCACGCACTGCGAGTAGAGTGTAGCCCCGGCTTGGTGCAACTAGAGTAAGCACTGCATGCAGCCAGAAAGATTCAATGCAGCCAAAAATAAAATATAAAAAAGAATTAAATTTAAAAAGTTATTGCAACTATTTAAAATTATTTACTTATTTATTACTGGCTGTGCTGGGTCTTTGTTGCTGTGCAAGGGCTTTCTCTGGTTGCAGTGAACAGGGTCTACTCTGCCTTGCTGGGCATGGACTTCTCATTGTGGTGCCTTCTCTTGTTTCAGGATACAGGCTCTGAGCTCATGGCTTCAGTAGTTGCGGCATCTGGGCTCAGTAGTTGCAGCACCCAGGCTTAGTGGCTGAGGCTCTTGGGCTCTAGGCATCCCAGGCTTCAACATTTGTGGCCCTCGGGTTCAGTTGCTCCATGGCGTGTGGGATCCTCTCCAACCAGAGACTGAACCTGTGTCCCCTGAACTGGCAGGTGGGCTCCCATCCATTGTACCACCAGGGAAATCTAAATTATTATGATTTTTAACAGTTACTTTCCATTTATAGTTCTTAAAAATATTGTCAATATTCCCTGTGTTGAACAAACATTATTGAGTCTACCTGGCATTCAATAGTTTGTGGTGACCTCCACTCCCCACTCCTACGTTGCCCCTGTCCTCACTGGAAGGACACTTCTGTTTTTTGTGGAGGTTACTCTTTTTTTTAATATTTATTTATTTGGCTGCATCAGGTCTTAGTGTCACACGGGATTTTCATTGCAGTGCAGGTTTAGCTGCTCTGCAGCATGTGAGACCTTACTTCCCTGACCAGGGATCAAACCTGTGTCCCCTGCATTGCAAGGCAGATTCTTAACCACTGGCCACCGGGCAAGTCCCAAGGTTACTTTCTTTTAGGAAAGTCTGATGCACACCCATGAGAAGCCTCTGTCACACATCACATTGTCTCCTGACACAAAGCACTTTCCCTCTGTCATGATGACTTTCTGATCAAAGTCTCCCACACACTATGAGCAACAAGAAGAGAATTGGGCTCATCACTGCAGCCGCCATGATGCATCCCTAGCACGTGGAGATGCTCCCTGAATGAAGGGTGGGTTAGTAGGAGACGGGATAGGCAGATTCTAGTATGGCTCAGGCTGGCACATCTTTCTCTCCCTGCGCCAGGTCTCACTCGCTTGCAGCTTCCTGGTCCAGGGACCTTTTGGCAAGAGATATTTCCTCCTGTCCCTGCTCAATCCACCTGCATCCAAGGGCAAGTGATGAGGGTGGTGGGGGCCAAGGGTGAGAGGGACTTTAGAGTCTGGCCAGAGTGATGCTCAGTCCACAAGAAATGGTGACACAGCCAGGGAGCTAGCCCCACCCACTGGAAGGAAGGCTCAATGGATGAAATTTTCATGGGAGTCTGGGTGGGAGGAAGGAAGAAGGACAATCTAGCTGTGGGTGCAAGTGGGGTGTCACAGGCTGGAAATGCCCAACGACAGTGGCTTTTTATTTTTATTTTTTCCTTTCTCAAGTTCAGTCTCACTCTGCTTATTTAATTACTTAACTGTTGGTAGCAAAACCATGAGAACTTTAGTCAAAATGAGCTGACCACACACCCAGGAGGAATCTGGAGTCTAATTATTTTGAGCGTAAACATGTGCCCAAAATGCTCTCGGGGCCGTGGGAAGGTCCAAGCGCACAGAGGGTGGAGATGACCGGGAGAGGGTGATGGGCGGGGGGCCGGCAGGGTCACTGAGTCCCCACTGCGCCTTCCGACTCGAGTGGCTCCAGCTTTAAGGGGACGAGCAAGTACACAGGGCCCAGTGGAGGCTGCACCACGGGCCTCAGAAGCAGGAGGACGTGTGGGTGACCCAGTGGGCCGATCCTCCTTGGAGGGCTTGGCAGAGTTGTGGGTGGTGAGGGAGACTTGTAAGCTTCTGACTGTTCGCTGTCAGCGATGGACCTCTTGGCGGCTTTTCGAGAAGCACTCCTGGGTGCTGCTGCACTTTTGGGAGCTGAGTTAGTTGGTCTTCTTCTCTCAAGAGTCAAGACGGGTTTCTTCGGGCTTCCCTGTCTTCATTTTTGATGGTCCTGGGGCTTCTTCACTGACACCTGATTTTGAGACAGACTCTGCTGCCTTGGGTTTCTTTGTTTTCTTCCCCAGCTTGGCTCGCAGCTGCATCTCCTCCATCCCGCTCTTCAGCAGCAGCTGCATCTCCTCCATCCCGCTCTTCAGCAGCAGCTGCATCTCCTCCATCCCGCTCTTCAGCAGCAGCTGCATGCATCTCTCCATCCGCTCTTCAGCAGCAGCTGCACTCCTCCATCCCGCTCTTCAGCACAGCTGCATCTCCTCCATCCCGCTCTTCAGCAGCAGCTGCATCTCCTCCATCCCCAGCAGCTGCATCTCCTCCATACCGCTCTCAGCAGCAGCTGCAATCTCCTCCATCCCGCTCTTCAGCAGCAGCTTGCATCTCCTCCATCCCGCTCTTCAGCAGCAGCTGCATCTCCTCCATCCCGCTCTTCAGCAGCAGCTGCATCTCCTCCATCCCGCTCTTCAGCAGCAGCTGCATCTCCTCCATCCCGCTCTTCAGCAGCAGCTGCATCTCCTCCATCCCGCTCTTCAGCAGCAGCTGCATCTCCTCCATCCCGCTCTTCAGCAGCAGCTGCATCTCCTCCATCCCGCTCTTCAGCAGCAGCTGCATCTCCTCCATCCCGCTCTTCAGCAGCAGCTGCATCTCCTCCATCCCGCTCTTCAGCAGCAGCTGCATCTCCTCCATCCCGCTCTTCAGCAGCAGCTGCATCTCCTCCATCCCGCTCTTCAGCAGCAGCTGCATCTCCTCCATCCCGCTCTTCAGCAGCAGCTGCATCTCCTCCATCCCGCTCTTCAGCAGCAGCTGCATCTCCTCCATCCCGCTCTTCAGCAGCAGCTGCATCTCCTCCATCCCGCTCTTCAGCAGCAGCTGCATCTCCTCCATCCCGCTCTTCAGCAGCAGCTGCATCTCCTCCATCCCGCTCTTCAGCAGCAGCTGCATCTCCTCCATCCCGCTCTTCAGCAGCAGCTGCATCTCCTCCATCCCGCTCTTCAGCAGCAGCTGCATCTCCTCCATCCCGCTCTTCAGCAGCAGCTGCATCTCCTCCATCCCGCTCTTCAGCAGCAGCTGCATCTCCTCCATCCCGCTCTTCAGCAGCAGCTGCATCTCCTCCATCCCGCTCTTCAGCAGCAGCTGCATCTCCTCCATCCCGCTCTTCAGCAGCAGCTGCATCTCCTCCATCCCGCTCTTCAGCAGCAGCTGCATCTCCTCCATCCCGCTCTTCAGCAGCAGCTGCATCTCCTCCATCCCGCTCTTCAGCAGCAGCTGCATCTCCTCCATCCCGCTCTTCAGCAGCAGCTGCATCTCCTCCATCCCGCTCTTCAGCAGCAAGCTGCATCTCCTCTCCATCCGCTCTTCAGCAGCAGCTGCATCTCCTCCATCCCGCTCTTCAGCAGCAGCTGCATCTCCTCCATCCCCTCTTCAGCAGCAGCTGCATCTCCTCCATCCCGCTCTTCAGCAGCAGCTGCATCTCCTCCATCCCGCTCTTCAGCAGCAGCTGCATCTCCTCCATCCCGCTCTTCAGCAGCAGCTGCATCTCCTCCATCCCGCTCTTCAGCAGCAGCTGCATCTCCTCCATCCCGCTCTCAGCAGCAGCTGCATCTCCTCCATCCCGCTCTTCAGCAGCAGCTGCATCTCCTCCATCCGCTCTCAGCAGCAGCTGCCTCTCCTCCATTCCCGCTCTTCAGCAACAGCTGCATCTCCTCCATCCCGCTCTCAGCAGCACTGCATCTCCTCCACCCCGCTCTTCAGCAGCAGCTGCATCTCCTCCACCCCGCTCTTCAGCAGCAGCTGCATCTCCTCCATCCCGCTCTTCAGCAGCAGCTGCATCTCCTCCATCCCCGCTCTTCAGGCAGCAGCTGCATCTCCTCCATCCCGCTCTTCAGCAGCAGCTGCATCTCCTCCATCCCCGCTCTTCAGCCAGCAGCTGCATCTCCCTCCATTCCCGCTCCTTCAGCAGCAGCTGCATCTACCTCCATCCCGCTCTTCCCAGCCCAGCAGCCCGCCACTCCTCCCTCCATCCCCGCCGCTCTTTCAGCAGCCAGCCTGCATCTCCTCCATCCCGCTCTTCAGCAGCAGCTGCATCTCCTCCATCCCGCCTTCAGCAGCAGCTGCATCCCTCCATCCCGCTCTTCAGCAAGCAGCATGCATCTCCCCATCCCTTCGGCATGCAGGCCTGCTCCTCCGTTCAGCAGCAGCGTGCATCTCCTCCATCCCGCTCTTCAGCAGCAGCTGCATATCCTCCATCCCGCTCTTCAGCAGCAGCTGCATCTCCTCCATCCCGCTCTTCAGCAGCAGCTGCATCTCCTCCATCCCGCTCTTCAGCAGCAGCTGCATCTCCTCCATCCCGCTCTTCAGCAGCAGCTGCATCTCCTCCATCCCGCTCTTCAGCAGCAGCTGCATCTCCTCCATCCCGCTCTTCAGCAGCAGCTGCATCTCCTCCATCCCGCTCTTCAGCAGCAGCTGCATCTCCTCCATCCCGCTCTTCAGCAGCAGCTGCATCTCCTCCATCCCGCTCTTCAGCAGCAGCTGCATCTCCTCCATCCCGCTCTTCAGCAGCAGCTGCATCTCCTCCATCCCGCTCTTCAGCAGCAGCTGCATCTCCTCCATCCCGCTCTTCAGCAGCAGCTGCATCTCCTCCATCCCGCTCTTCAGCAGCAGCTGCATCTCCTCCATCCCGCTCTTCAGCAGCAGCTGCATCTCCTCCATCCCGCTCTTCAGCAGCAGCTGCATCTCCTCCATCCCGCTCTTCAGCAGCAGCTGCATCTCCTCCATCCCGCTCTTCAGCAGCAGCTGCATCTCCTCCATCCCGCTCTTCAGCAGCAGCTGCATCTCCTCCACCCCGCTCTTCAGCAGCAGCTGCATCTCCTCCATCCCCGCTCTTCAGCAGCAGCTGCATCTCCTCCATCCCGCTCTTCAGCAGCAGCTGCATCTCCTCCATCCCGCTCTTCAGCAGCAGCTGCATCTCCTCCATCCCGCTCTTCAGCAGCAGCTGCATCTCCTCCATCCCGCTCTTCAGCAGCAGCTGCATCTCCTCCATCCCGCTCTTCAGCAGCAGCTGCATCTCCTCCATCCCGCTCTTCAGCAGCAGCTGCATCTCCTCCATCCCGCTCTTCAGCAGCAGCTGCATCTCCTCCATCCCGCTCTTCAGCAGCAGCTGCATCTCCTCCATCCCGCTCTTCAGCAGCAGCTGCATCTCCTCCATCCCGCTCTTCAGCAGCAGCTGCATCTCCTCCATCCCGCTCTTCAGCAGCACTCTCACGCCTTCCTTGGTGCTGTTGAGCCCGATGACCTCGTCCCCTCCTGGAAGGCAGCCCTGCACGTGTGACAAACTTCTGCTTCGATCTCTTTGAGGGCTTACCCGGAAAACACACAATCAAAGCACCGGAAGAAGCAATAGCTGTGTTGGCTGTTCATCTCCAAGCCCACGAGGGGGCAGATGAAATGTGCCCGCTGGAGGTCGTCATGCTTGGCACCTTTAGGGTTTCCTTGATCGCCTTCCCAGGTGGGGTTGTCCGAGAGCCTCAGTTCTGTCACATTCTTAATGCTTTTAATGTGAGAGGCTGCCTTCCCAAGAGCCTTTACAGAAGATTTGGCCAGTAAAAACTCAGTGACGGCATCTTTGTTGTAAAGTCTGCCAAGTTCACAGGCAACTACTGGTCATCTTAACATTTCCTGACTTAGAGTATAGCAGTTCCACTTGGCCACTAATTCAGCATCCTTGTTGACCTTCTCAACCTTCTTTGGCCCCTTCACCGGTTTATGACTCTTAGGGACTGTTCCCTGTTGCAACCCACCCGCAAGCCAACAGAGTCCAGAGCAATCACCTACACCAGCAATTTCTGGAGCCCAGCAATTTCCGGCCCTGTTTGGTTTTTAAAAGGACTTCTGCAAGGGAACATTGGGAGGTAAATTCAGGAAAGCAGCTGGTGCAAGGCTGGGGAGGACCAAGCTAAAGGGGCCTGCTCTGCTGTCCTCAGGGCATCTCCAGGGGTCTCTGCAAGGCTCTGATTGCCTCGTTGGGACTGGAGGCAAGACCAACTCAGGAGGTTTACTTTTTTCAAAGCTGCTTTCCATCCCCCACTTACAGGAAGCTCTCATGTGTTGACCCTCCGGATTCCCCTTCTCTGGATCCCATGGCACTAAAGCTTAGATCCAAGAAGCCACAGTAAGCTTCCAATCTGTCTTCCCTCCTAGAACACATGGTCCAGCACCGTCCCTGGACCCCAGCCAGGGCTATGCCTCCCTCATCCTTCCTGCACGGGAGAAGATGCCATCAGGTGAGGAGAGAACTGGGAATGGGAGACGGTGACTGTGCTGGGGTGGGAGGCTCTCATCTTATCCTGACAAGGGAAGTCCTTCTTTGGGTCCGGCCTTACACAAGCCCTTCTTGTCTCTAGCAATATTACACATGGGATCCAGGAATGCTTCCAGGCTCCTGTGTGCAAGCCTACTAAGTCACTTCAGTCATGTCTGACTCTTTGAAATCCTATGGACTATAGACTTCCAGGCTCCTCTGTGCATGGTATTCTCCAGGCGAGAACACTAGTGTGGATTGTCATGCCCTTGACCAGGGGATCTTCCCGACCCAGGGATCAAACCTGAGTCTCCTGTGTCTCCTGCATTGCAGGAAGATTCTTCACTGCTAAGCCACCAGGAAAGCACTTCCAGGCTCCTCAGTTTAGTTTGGTCACTCAGTTGTGTCTGACTCTTTGTGACCCCCATGTACTGCAGCACGCCAGGGTTCCCTGTCCATCACCAACTCCTGGAGCTTGCTCAAGCTCATGTCCATGGAGTCAGCAATGCCATCCAACCATCTCATTCTCTATTGTCCCCTTCTCCTCCTGCCTTTAATCTTTCCCAGGATTAGGGTCCTTTCCAATGAGTCAGTTCTTCACAGCAGGTGGCCAAATTATTGGAGCTCTGGCTTCGGCATCAGTCCTTCCAATGAATATTCAGGACTGATTTCCCTTAGGATGGACTGGTTTGATCTCCTTGCAGTCCAAGGGACTCTCAAGAGTCTTCTCTCCAACACCACAGTTCAAAGCATCAATTCTTCAGCGCTCAGTTTTCTTTGTAGTCCAACTCTGACATCTATACATAACTACTTGAAAAACCATAGCTTTGACTAGATGGACCTTTGTTGGCAAAGTAATGTCTCTGGTTTTTAATATGCTGTCTAGGTTGGTCATAGCTTTTCTTCCAAGGAGCAAGTGTATTTTAATTTCATGGCTGCAGTCACCATGTGCAGTGATTTTGGAGCCCAAGAAAATAGAGTCTGTCACTATTTCCATTGTTTCCCCATCTATTTGCCATGAAGTGATGGGATCAGATGCCACGATCTTCATTTTTTGAATGCTGAGTTTTAAGCCAGCTTTTTCACTCTCCTCTTTCACTTTCATCGAGGCTCTTCAGTTCCTCTTTGCTTTCTGCCGTAAGTGTGGTGTCATCTGCATATCTGAGGTTATTGATATTTCTCCAGGTAATCTTGGTTTCAGCTTGTGCTTCATCCAGCCTGGCATTTTGCATGATGTACTCTGTATATGAGTTAAATAAGCAGGGTGACAAAATATAGCCTCGATATACTCCTTTCTCAGTTTGGAACTGGCCTATTGTTCCATGTCCGGTTCTAACTGTTGCTTCTTGACCTGCATACAGATTCTTAGGAGGCAGGTCAGGTGGTCCAGTATTCCCATCTCTTTCAGAATTTTCCACAGTTTGTTGTGATCCACACAGTCAAAAGCTTTGGCATAGTCAAAAAGCAGAAATAGATGTTTTTCTGGAACTCTCTTGCTTTTTTGATGATCCAACGGATGTTGGCAATTTGATCTCTGCTTCCTCTGCCTTTTCTAAACCCAGCTTAAACATCTGGAAGTTCTTGGTTCATGTACTGTTGAAGCCTGGCTTGGAGAATTTTGAGCATTACTTTGCTAGGGTGTGAGATGAGTGCAATTGTGCGATAGTTTAAACATTCTTTGGCATTACCTTTCTTTGGGATTGGAGTGAAAATTGACCTTTTCCAGTCCTGAGGCCACTGCTGAATTTTCCAAATTTGCTGGCATATTGAGTGCAGCACTTTCACAGCATCATCTTTTAGGATTTGAAATAGCTCAGCTGGAATTCCTTCACTTCCACTAGCTTTGTTTGTAGTGATACTTCTTAAGGCCAACTTGACTTTGGACTCCAGGATATCTGGCTCTAGGTGAGTGATCACATCATTGTGATTATCTGGGTCATTAAGATCTTTTTTGTAGAGTCCTTCTGTGTATTCTTGCCACAGTTTCTTAACATCTTCTGCTTCTATTATGTCCATACAATTTCTGTCCTTTATCGTGCCCATCCTTGCATGAAATGTTCCCTTGGTATCTCTAATTTTCTTGAAGAGATCTTTAGTCTTTCTCATTCTATTGCTTTCTTCTATTTCTTTGCATTTTCACTGAGGAATGCTTTCTTATCTCTCCTTGCTATTCTTTGGAACTCTGAATTCAGGGTATATCTTTCCTTTACTCCTTTGCCTTTCGGTTCTCTTCTTTTCCCAGATATTTTTAAGGCCTCCTCAGACAACCATTTTGCCTTTTTGCATTTCTTTTTCTTGGGGATGATCTCGATCACTGCCTTCTGTACAATGTCATGAACCTCCATCCATAGTTCTTCAGGCACTCCTTCTATCAGACCAAATCCCTTGAATCTATTTGTCACTTCCACTGTATAATCGTAAGGAATTTGATTTAGGTCATACCTGAATGGTCTAGTGGTTTTCCCTACTTTCTTCAATTTAAGTCTGAATTTTGCAATAAGGAGTTCTTGATCTGAGTCACAGTCAGCTCATAGTCTTATTTTTGCTGATTGTATAGAGCTTCTCCTTCTTTGGCTGCAAAGAATATAATCAATCTGATTTCAGTACTGACCATCTGGTGATGTTCATGTGTAGAGTCTTCTCTTGTGTTGTTGGGAGAGGGTGTTTGCTATGACCAGTGCGTTCTTTTGTCAAAACTCTGTAAGCCTTTGCCCTGTTTCATTTTGTACTCCAAGGTAAAATTTGCCCGTTACTCCAGGTATCTCTTGACTTCCTATTTTTGAATTCCAGTCCCCTATGATGAAAAGGACATCTTTTTCGGGGTGTTAGTTCTAGAAGGTCTTGTAGGTCTTCATAGAACCATTCAACTTCAGCTTCTTCAGCATTACTAGTTGGGGCATAGATTTGGATTACTGGGATGTTGAATGGTTTGCCTTGGAAACGAACAGAGACCATTCTGTCGTTTTTGAGATTGCATCCAAGTACTGCATTTTGGACTCTTTTGTTCTGTACGAGGGCTACTCCATTTCTTCTAAGGGATTCCTGCCCATAGTAGTAGATATAATGGTCATCTGAGTTAAATTCACCCATTCCAGTCCATTTTAGTTCACTGATTCCTAAAGTGTTGATGTTCACTCTTACCATCTCCTGTTTGACCACTTCCAATTTGCCTTGATTCATGGACCTAACATTCCAGGTTCCTATGCAATATTGTTCTTTGCAGCATCCGACTTTACTTCCATCACCAGTCACATCCACAACTGGGTGTTGTTTTCCCTTTGGCTCCATCTCTTCATTCTTTCTGGAGTCATTTCTCCACTGATCTCCAGTAGCATTTTGGGCACTACTGACCTGGAGAGTTCATCTTTCAGCATCATATCTTTTTGCCTTTTCCTACTGTTCATGGGGTTCTCAAGGCAAGAATACTTTAAGTGGTTTACCATTCCCTTCTCCAGTGGACCACATTTTGTCAGAACTCTCCACCATGACCCGTCCGTCTTGAGTGGCCATACACGGCATGGCTCATAGTTTCACTGAGTTAGACAAGGCTGTGGTCCATGTGATCAGATTGGTTAGTTTTCTGTGATTGTGATTTTCACCCTGTCTTCCCTCTGACAGATAAGGATAAGTCAGAGGAAGCTTCCTGATGGGAGAGACTGACTGTGAGGGAAACTGGGTCTTGTTCTGATGGGCTGGGCCATGCTCAGTAAATCTTTAATCCAATTTTCTGTTGATGGATGGGGCTGTGTGCTCTCCCTGTTTTTTGACTGAGACCAAACTATGGTGGAGGTAATGAAGATAATGGGGGCCTCCTTCAAAAGGTCCTGTGCCACACTCAGTGCCCCTGACTCTGCAGCAGGCCACTGCCAACCTAGGCCTCCACCGGAGATTCCTGGCACTCACAGGCAAGTCTGGGTCAGTCTCCTGTGAGGTTACTGCTCCTTTCTCCTGGGTCCTGGTGCACACAGGTTTTGTTTGGGCCCTCCAAGAGTCTGTTTCCCCAGTCCTGTGTAAGTTCTGTAATCAAATTCCACTGGCCTTCAAAATCAAATTCCCTGGGGGTTCTCGGTCCTTTTTGCCAGATCCCCAGATTGGGAAATCTGTTGTGGGTCCTAGAACTTTCTTAACAGTGTGAGAATTTATTTGGTATAATTGTTCTGTAGTTTGTGGGTTATCTGCTTGGTGGATTTATTGGTAGGGTTAATGGCAACCTCCAAAAGGGCTTATGCCACATGATGTGTGACCCAGGTCTGCTGCATCCAGAGTCCCTGCCCCTGTGGCAGGCCACTGCTGACCTCTACAGGAGACATGCAACACTCACAGGCAGGTCTGGCTCAGTCTCTGTGGGTTCTCTGGGTGCTGCTGTGCCCAAGGTGTTGTTTGAGCCCTCCAAGCATACCTGGTGGGTGTGAGGCTTGGTTCTAAAGGCAATTATGGCCCTCCTACCATCTTGCGAAGGCTTCTCCTTTGCCCTTGGATGTGGGGTATCTTTTTTTCGTGGGATCCAACATTCTCCTGTCAATGGTTGTTCAGCAGAGAGTTGTAATTTTGGAGTTCTTCCAGGAGAAGATGATTGCACATCCTTCTGCTACGCCATCGTGACCTCAGCCTGTGTGCAGGAATAGAGTGTAGATCCCCAGAGACACTGTGAGGTTCTGACCACTGAAGGCAGCCCTGTCAGGGCACCCATTCACCCGTGTCTCAGTGCCAGGTGGACGAAGCCTTTACGATTCCGGAGAGTGAGGCCATGCTCCCCTGGGACAGCATACAGGGCCTCATTGGCTCCCCAACCACCATGGGCACAGCCCTGCTGAGCTGTGGTTGAGACAAAATAAAATCCAGGCTCTGACAGTTCACAGAACATAGTCTTATAGGTATGAGGAGGTTCAGGAAGAGTTAGTGCCCCTCATGGGCCCGATAGTCCCTCACCTCTCCCTTTAGCACACTGAATATTAGACATCACCCCATTCTCTCCACATTCCCTACCCCTGTGCCTCTGTCCACATGTCCTACAGTGCCTCTCCCAGCACGGATGCAGGACACATGGGCCAAGCCACCCCCTGACCCCCACTGTGAACCTGGCCAATTCAAGCCAAGTGCCTGGGGTGGGTGGTGACTGGGGGTCACTCTGGCCAGATTGGGGTGGGGTCACCCTCTGTCACTCAACTCAAACTCACCACAGGACATAATGTACTTTTGACAGACTGGCATGTACAAGAGGCCATTCAACACGGCCAGTAAGAACCAAAGCCCTGGGAACTGCTGGGAGGAGCCAGTGCTCTCAGTGCAGGAGTTACAGAAGCTTCCGAAGCCCATGGTCCCATGTGGATGGGACACTAGAACGTAGCTCCTGTCTGGGGGCACCTCTACTGTTTTCACCAGCTGTGGTAGCAGGGGGCAGGATGAAGGAAAGAAAGCAGAGAAGGCAGGCCCCCAGCTGAAAGGACTTCCCTCCCCACCAAGAGACCTGAGAGATCAGGGTCTAAGATGCGGTCGAAGGCACAAGGGTCCACTCTGGAACACCATCCCACCCCCTGCCCCATTACCTGAACGTAAGCAGCCAGAGGTGAGAGTCCATCGTGGGGAGGAGAGAGGAGGTGGGAGGTAAGGGAGCGGGAGGAGTGGAGCATCCCTTGGAGGGTGACCTGCTACCTTAATGGGGAAATAATCGCTCAGGTGTTTCCACACAGTGCAGTTCTTCAACCACTGATTACGCCTTCCACCTTGGGCAGAGGGATAACGGGGGAAGAATCACTACAGACACCATTTATCACCTCCTTCTACCCGGGCCTTGTTTTTGTTGTTTACCTGCTAAGTTGTGTCTGACTCTCTGTGACCCCAAGGACTGCAGCATGCTAGCCTTCCCTGCCCTTCACTATTTCCCAGAGGTTGCTCACACTCATGTCCATTGAGTCCATGATGCCATCCAACCATCTCGTCCTCTGTCACCCCCTTCTCCTCCTGCCCTTGTTTAGCACTCACCTTGCTGGGGTGTGTCCCAGTCCAGGAATAACCATACCAAGTAGAGAACAGAGAGATACCAGAGCGAGGTGAAGAGGAGGAAGAAGCCAACAAGGGAAAAGAAAGGGCCTAGGGGAAAGTTGAGAAAGGAAAATGAGTTAGATTGTGAAACCGCAGTGACTTCTCCCCTCTACCCTCAGCAGTGAGATCCTTGCCCATTTCCCTGCTAGACTTTGGCATGCCCCTCCCTTTGCCCTGGTCCCGTAGCGGGTGCTCCAGCCTTCTTAGCCTACCTTCCCTTTTCCCACCTTCCCAAGTGGGCCCCTGCTCCCCTTACCTAGAAAGAGGAAACAGAGCACAAATTGGTAGGTGCTCAGTACTTCTAACCACTGTTTCTTTAGGGTTTTCATGCCGGGGGTGGGTGGTGGGGTGGTGGAGACTCCCAGGTGCTCCCCTTCAGCCAGCAGGGCTCCTGAACCAGGAAAAATGGGATGCAGGCTATGGTAGGAGCACAGGAAGCCTTTCTGGGCTGAGTGGTCAAGCACTTGAGGCCTCCCAGGATCACTTGTAGGGGGCTGTGTGTGGGGGGAGCCTCTTTGATCAGAGCTCCAGAGGTCTCCAGCCTCCACACACTTATCATGAACTGGTTGGTCTGGGCTGGTCTCTTCATGGGACTGGGAGATGGCCTAAGGGGTGTGCCATGGAGATCCAGCCCTCGGTGCATTAGAAATCATCGTGAGGAGGGTTGCAGAAGCCAGGACCTACTGGGTCCCAGCCCTGACTGTGTGATCTTGCGGATCCTGGAAGAGCGCGCACTTGTCTTTTCCGGTCTGGGAGTGTCTAGGCCACTCGGAGGCTGCCCACATTGCTCATAGCAGCCTTCTTCCCTGGAGCTGGGCACTTACCCACAGTAGTGATGAGTCTGGCCAAGGGCACCAGGCCCTAAGACTTGGCTGAGAAGAGACCACAGCCCCAGAGGACGCAAGGAGAAAAGTACATGAGCTGCTTGAAGGTGGTCTGAAACAGATGCTGCCAGGAGTCTGGGGCAGGAGGTTTAACTGTGAAGGCTTCATTCTCTCCAAAGGAGTACACGGGCACCAGAGTGACACTGGGAAGACAGAGGCGAGAAGAAGACATCAGGGGCTCTAGGAGCACCTCCCAGTTATCCCCCACTGGTTACCACTTCCCAAGTTCATTTGAGGCAAAGAGAGTTCTACTAAGATAGATCTGGGAGACGGGAATTACATTTCTTAAGAAGACTGATGCAGGGCCTTTCTGTATATAGTTTCTGATACTGTCTCTGTTACAACATGGTGGCAAGGGGAATACTAACACTATTTCACAAGTAAATGAGTTTGGAAGGTCTTACCTTCATGGCTGTCAGCAAGAATTTCAACAGAGGGCACATGAGCCCCAGGGTCCTGTGGTTAGCCCTGTGACCCTATCTCTCTTTTCGTGGGAGGAGCCTGGAGAATGGACACCGGTGGTGGGCACAGAAAAACACTCAAGGTCTGCCAGGATCGCTCTGTAGGTGGTCACAGTAGAAGCTCTGGGGACACACAGCCCACCTCCAGGGGGCGGGTGTGTAGGGATAAAGTGTAGATCCCCAGACACACTGTGAGGCTCTGACCTCACAAGGCAGCCCCGGCTGGGCCCCGGCTCACTCGTGCCTCAGTGCCAGGCCGAGAAAGCCTTTATGATTCCAGAGAGTGAGGCAGTGCTCCCCCGGATGGCATACAGGGCCTCGAGTTCTCCCCCAACCAGGATGACCACAGCCTGGCCACGCTGGGGCTGGGACAGGATAAAATCCAGTCTCTGGTGGCTTGCAGAACATAGTCCTGGAGGAAAGAAGGTATGCAAGAATTTTACAGTCCCATACTTGGCGCCCTATTCACTTACCCTACCTGTTGGCACACGAAGGCTGAGATAACCATCCCTTTCTTTCCAAACTCCCTACCCCTGTGCCCTTGTCAGCATGCCCCCTACAGCGCCTCTCTCCTTAAGGAGGCAGGACACTTGCTCGGAAACTATCCTCTAAAGCCCACTGTGAGCCCGGCCACTGTTCAAGTCAGGTTCCTGCTCCAGGTGGTGGTTGGGGGCACCTGTGATGGACACGGAGTTAGTTTGCTGTTTCCCACTGAGCTGAAGACCTACCACAGCCCATAATGTCATCGCGATAGACTGGGATGTAGAAGATGCTGTTCCTCATGCCTAACCAGGCCCGAAGCCCCGGGGTCAGGTGGGAGAATCCTGTGCTCTCAGTGCAGAAGTTACAGGAGGTTCTGATGCTGGTGGTCCCATGAGGGTGGGCTACCAGCACGTAGTTCCCATTGGGGGCCAACTCTTGGTTGTCACCAGCTGTTGGAGGTGGAGAGGATGATAAGAAAGGAGTAGAGAAAGCAGGATACCAGCTGTAAAGAGTCCCCTCTACACTAAGAAACTTCGGGGTTCAAGGTACGACAGTAGGGTCAAGTGCATCAGGGTTCCCTCTGAAACACCATCCCAAAACCTGCCCAGTGTGGGAACTTAGGCAACCGGGGCTCACACTCCAGCATGGGGAACGGTGAGGAGGTGAGAGCGGGTGGGGGAGAGGGTGGAGAGCATCCCTTGGAAATAATCCCTCAGGTGTTTCCAAACAGTCCAATTCCTCATCCACTGAGAACGCCTTCCTCCTTGGGCACAGATAAGGGGGGAGAATTCCTGGAAACACCCTTCACCTCTCACTGCCTGGCCCTTGTTTAGTGCTCACTTTGCTGGGGTATGTTCTGGTCCAGAAAGAAACCTTATGAAATGGAGAACAGAGAAACGGCGGAGGGAGGTGAAGAGGAGGTAGCAGGCGAGAAGAGACCAGGAAGGGCCTGGGGGAAAGATGAGGAAGAAAAAGGAATTAGCTTTCGGAAGCACACTGACTTCTCGCCTCCTGCTCACCAGTGAGATCTTTGCCCATCTCCCAGCCTGCCCTGTGTCCCTTCCCTTCCCAGGGCTTCGACGCAGGTGGGCCTCCAACCTTTCTTCCCCCACCCTTCCCCTTCCTTCTGTCCGCAGTAGAAGCATGGCCTTCTCCCCTCGCCCATGAAGAGGAAAGAGAGCGCGCTTTGGTAGGTGCTCAGTACTTCGAGCCTCTGTTTCTGCACGGTTTCCATGCTGCAGAAAGATGGGGGGCGGGGCGGTGGAGACTCCCAGGCACTGCCCTTCTGCTGCAGGGCTCCAGGTCCCCGGGGGCGGGGCAGGGGGCAGGGATAAAGGTTTCCGTAGGAGCCCAGGAAGCCTTTCTGGTGTGAGTGGCCAAGCCCTTGGGGCTTCGCAGGATTGCTGGGATGGAGAGCAACGTGTGGATGGGGAGACCCTGGGATCTGGACTCCAGATGTCTCGAGCCTCCTCTCAGTGATCACTGACCTTCTCCTGGGGTCGGATTGGGTCAGAATGGGTCAGGCTGGGCAATCTGTTGGGCGGGGTATGGGGCGTGCCACCCAGGTCCAGTGCTTGGATCATTAGGAATCTTTAGGAATCTGAGGGGGTCGGGTATCTGAAGAAGCCAGAGAACACACCCACTGCGACCCAGTGGAGACTGTGCGATCTGGAGTAGACAGCTGATCCTTAACGTGAGCCCCTGCTCTGTTTGTGGGTCTCCTGGAGTATCTAGGCCACTGGGAGGTGAGGCCGGGCATCGGGACTTCTGCCAAAACAAACACACGAACACTGCAGGTGTGTTCCATCTTTTTTTTAAGCTTAATGTACTTAAAAATATTTTAAAGCATTTTTTACATTTATATAAAAGCTGTATAGAAAATAGTGTTCTAATATGGAACACATCCCCACCTATGCTTTACCCTGTTGTAAACACCTTGCATTATTAGGAATGTTTGTTACAACTGATGGAACACATTTGACACAGGACTGTCAGCTAAAGTCTGTAGGTCCCATTCGGGTTCGCTCATTCTGTCCTGAAGTTCTGTGGGTTTTGACAAATATACCTACTATTACATAAAATACAGGATATCCTAATCATCGTAAAAATCCCCTATGCCCCATGAAAGTGTTAGTCACTCAGTCGTGTCCGACTCTCTGTGACCCATGGACTACTGATTTCCACCAAGGCTCCTCTGTCCTCAGAATGCTCCAAGCAAGAATAATGGGGTGGGTTGCCATTGCCTTCTCCAGGGGATCTTCCCTACCCAGGGATCGAACCTGGGAATCTGCACTGCAAGCAGTTTCTTTACCAACTGAGCCATCAGGGAAGACCCGATGCAGCATGATCCAGCCTTTAATTTCAGTCTCCAGCACAGTCACTGAGGCAGCTGCTGGGGCCCAGAGGTGCCCCTAGGTGAAGACGCCGTGCCTGTGTGCGGGGATGCCACAGCACGCCTTGTTCTCTTCCAACTGCTGCGACAGCGGCTCCATGTAGACTGCGTACACCTGTGCGCTTCTGGGCCTCCAGTCCACTGTACTGGGGTCGGGGACCCCACGTTGCCCAGAACAGGAGACAAGAAGGGTGGTCACAGAGCCACCTGCAGGCCCCTTCCCTCCCGCCGGGATCAACTAAGACAGAGTTCAGGGCTGGCGGAGTTGCAAGAGGCCAGCCTGGGGGCGAGGCTGGCAGCCAAGAAGTTGGGCCCCAGTCTGGGAACCTTCAGCCTGGGAGTAGCTGGCGGCGGCCAGGCATGAGAGCAGGGAGGGAAAACCCTGTGGATGGGCCTGTGGAAGGGCGGGAGGAGGCCCCGGGGGATAGCGGGGCTGGGGACGGGGAAAAGCGGAGGGACCCCTCTCCGTATGTGCTGCAGCGCTTCTCACCCAGGCGCTCGGCCAGTCTGAAATTGCTAGAAGATCTCGTTCTTCCCCAAAGAGAAGATAGCACTAGAGAGACCTGGGAGAGCAGGGGCTGCCTGACAGCAGAACTCTGCGCTCCTCCCCCACAGCGCTGCCCCAGAGGCCGCAGGCAGGCTGCTCTCCCATGTTCCCACCCTGACTTGAGAAATCCCTCTGATTGCAGCTGCGAAAGCAAAGCGATCCAGGCTGTGTCTCCGGGGCCTCTAGCGGCCAACCCATGGCTAGGACGGCCACCAGCCCTGGACAGGAGACAGGAGTCACGGGCCTTACAGGCGACACCAAAGCTGGTGAGGCAGGAGGACCTACCGTCTGAGTCTTCCAGAAAGAGGGAGGAGGGCACTGGGAGATGGAGCTGGACCAGATGCCCCCAGGGGGAGGAAGACAGGGAGGAGGTGACCGCAGGGACTGGGGGTCCTGAGACCCAGGGCTCCCCTGCTCACCAGCACACAGGATGTAGTCCTGGAAGACAGGAAGATGGATGCGATGGGGCAGCTGGAGTAGGTGGGGCTGGAGGCCAGGCAAGAGGCGGGAAAACCTCTGGTCTCTGTGCTGAGGGTGCTGAAGACCCCAAGGACCAGGAACCCAAGAGGGTGGAAGCTCCACCAAGAGGTAGTTGTGGGAGGGACCCATCTCTGTGAGCCTCCGGCTGGGGACACAGGGTGCACAGCAGGGGAGTGGGGGTGCCATGTTCGGACTTTGAGGGTGACTGTCCCAAGAGTCTACCCTGAAGCCCAGCTCGCACCCAGCACAGAGTTCCAGAGTGCCTCACCGAGATGAGGAGGTGATCTTGGAAATGTCTCCAGATGGCTCAGTGTGGACCCAGGCAGAGACATGGTCTCCTGCCCAAGGTATGTTTCTGTCTCCGTCGAGCCCGTTTAGGTACAAGGAGCAAGGCAGCCAGGCACCCCCGGACTGGAGGTGGGGGCACGACGTGGGAGGACCCTGACTTCAGAGGTTTAAGTCCCAGATGCCCCTCTTGTCCCCTTCTCTCTTCCATAGATTCAGCCCCAATCTGTTCAATCCAGAGGTCCCAGGACCGCCTCCCTCCCGATTGGCATCTGTAAGCAGAGAGCCAGTCTGGGAGTTCTCAGGGCTTCAAGGACTCACCCAGCCCCAGGAAGGAGAAGATCCTTTGCAGGAGGGCAGACACTTGGAGGCCCCAGGTGGAGGTGATTGGAGAAGGCTGGCCTTCTGTAGAGGGGAGTCTCACAGGGGCCACTGTGGCTATGATACTACATCTTTTGGCTTAATCTCCTGGCCCTGATCCCTGGTCTGGGTTCTGCCCTGGTTCAGCCCCCTCTGCTGACCAGCACAATGGACTATCATGATCAGGAGCCCCACAAGGAAAGTATAACTACTACTTGGGCACACATGGCTCTCACTAGTAAGACAAAAGGGGAGATCAGGGACGTGGCGGAGCATCTAAGGGTGAGGAAGCTATTTGGAATTTGTGAAGGTTGGGACTGGCTCCCTGTGTCGTGCGGGGCTGGCAGATGTCTGTGTCAGTGGGGGTCGCCTTGTGTGTGTACCCTGAATAGCAGGGTTCCTCATTTGTCACATGGATGTGGCCCCTAGGGGGTGGAGGACCTGTACGAGGGTTTGTTACCTAAACCTAGCTTAGGCCTTTGTGGGGAGACCTCCAGAGGGAAGGGCTTTGTGGGAAAGGCTAAAGATTGGAAAGCCCCTCCAAGAGAGAGCCCACAGGGCTGTGAGCACGCCCTCCAAGTGGGCTGTGGCCTGGCCTCACCGTGATAATGAGTGTGCTCAACACTGATCGGAGCCAGCTGGTTTCCAGGTCAGGGAAAGTCACCTATTTTGTTGTTGTTGTTTGGCAGTGCCCTGCCTTGTAGATATTTAGTTCCCTGACCAGGGATTGAACCTGGACCCTGGGCACTGAGATCTGGAGTACTAACCGCTGGACTGCCAAGGAATTTCCAGAATGTGACTTTTTTTGTTTAAATTTTATTATTCTTTTAATTGAAGTATAATTGTTTTACAATAGCATGTTGTTGTTGTCGGGGAGGCAGTGTTGTCGATCACTAAATGCTGTCAGACTCTTTGTGACCCATGGACTGCAGCGCTCCAATCTCCCCTGTCCTCCACTATCTCCCCGAGTTTGCTCAAATTCATGTGCATTGAGTCAGCGATGCCATCCTACCATCTTACCCTCTGTTGTCCCCTTCTCCTTTTGCCTTCAATCTTTCTCAGCATCAGGGTGTTTTCCAGTGAGTCAGCTCTTTACCTCAGGTGGCCAAAGTACTGGAGTTTAAGCTTTAGCATCATTCCTTTCAATGGATACTCAGGGTTGTTTCTTTAGGATTGAGTAGTTTGATCTGTATGCAGTCGAAAGGACTCTCAGGAGTCTTCTCCAGCACCACAGTTTGAAAGCATCAATTCTTCAGTGCTCAGCCTTCTTTATGGTGTGCCGGGGACCTGCCCCGGCTGATCCAGGGTATTCGAAGCGGGGACGGCGTCGGCGACCTATTTATTTAAATATTTTATCAAAGATATAAAGAGTAATAGGATGAGGATAGCTCAGTAGGAAAATTCAGTGGAGAAAAGAGGCTGAGTAGCTTGGTTTACGCGGGAGACCAATAAAACTTCAAGACAAGAAGTTTGCACCACTTACGTAGGCCGCAGGCGTCCTTCCGTTCTCCCGAAGGAGAGGAGACACTGAGGCCTCCCCGGTCGGATCTTAGAAGCCCAGGCATAATTAGTAAGCATGGTGGGTTCCGCGCTCCAGATGGAGACTCAACCAGAGTGAGAGAGAGAGCGACATGGGGAGACCAGTATTTCGAGAAACTGATCCCAATTCTTTATTTTCCAGAGTCTGTTTTTATACACTGAGATGTTATACAAAAGTCACGTGGGGACAGCAGTCCTGACTTTTATTAAAGTCAGGTGCTTCACACAAATGTATACAGAGGTCTTAGGGGTGTTACATCATCTTCTGGCCAGGGGGGCCTGCTGACAATTTACGACCCTCTCCTTGTGACAGCGGTCAGTCAATCAGGACACTTATTTCTCCAGGGCTGATTATTCTCAAAACAGACGCCACCCAAGTAAAGTTACATTCCTACAGGGTGAGGGTGTAGTGGGTTTTAGCTAAGGAAAGAATTTACTTAGCCTAAGGTCTAACGTGATTAATATCAAAGGTTAATACTTATTTCTTCTATATATTCATTAATGTGTGTAAGGGCAGGGGATGTGGAGACTTAGCAACAAACATTGGCTCAACAAATGAAAAACCCTTCACCAATACAATTTCTAATCAGCCCGTTATACTTATACTAATAGTTTTCTAACTTCTCTAAAGAACCCGTTTTTAGAGGGTTTAAAGCATCTTGTGCCTCTCACGGTTGGGAGGCTGTGAGCAATCACATGTGGCCGGACGAGCCTGTCAGGCAGGCTAGAGAACCTTCAGAGGAGTTTGTAGGTTAAAACACTCTTATCACGCCCAGGAATTATTATAAACTGGAGCTCTAAATTAACTCCTTCTCCAAAAGAGGTGGTGGGGGACAGCCCCCCGTAAAGTCAGAGGTGTAGGTGAGCACAAAGTAGTAAAGTAGGCAGGCTCTGGTTATGGGGGTAGATGCTCGAGGAGTTCCAGGGGGACTCCTGAGGCTCGATCCCGCCTTTGCGTATGTCGAGCCTCCTTCCTCATGACCTTTGTCACGGGCGGAGTACCTCACTCTGGCCCCCAACAATGGTGCAACTCTCAAATCCATCCATGACTATCAGAAAAAAACATAGCTTTGAATATATGCACTTTTGTCCAAAATGTGATGTTTCTGCTTCTTAATAGGCTGTCTAGGTTTGCCAAGTTTTCCTTCCAAGGAGCAGCAGCACCTTTTAATTTCACAGCTATAGTCACTATCCCCAGTGATTTTGGAGCCCAAGAAAATAGTGTCACTGCTTCCACTCTTTCCCCTTCTGTTTGGCATGAGTGCTGGGATTGGATGCCATGATCCTAGTTTTTTGAATGTTGAGTTTTAAGTCAGCTTTTTCGCTCACCTCTTTCACTTTCATCAAGAGGCTCTTTAGTTCTTCATTTTCTGCTTTTAGGGTGGTATCATTTGCCTATGTGAGGTTGTTGATATTTCTCCCAGCAATCTTGATGACAGCTTGTGATTCATCCAGCCTGAAATATTGCATAATGTACTCTGCATATAAGTTAAACAAGTAGGGTGACAGTATACAGCCTTGACAGACTCCTTTTCCAAGTTTGAATGAATCCGCTGTTCCATGTCCCTTGTTAGTTTCTGCTGTGCGTGTGGGCTAAGTCGCTTCAGTCGTGTCTGACTCTTTGCTACTCTAGGGACTATAGCCCACCAGATTCCTCAGTCCATGGGGTCGTCCAGGCAAGAACACTGGAGCGAGTGGCCATGCCCTCCAGCAGGGGATCTTCCAACCCAGGGATTGTACCCACATCTCCTATGTCTCCTGCATTGCCAGACTGGTTCTTTACCACTAGTGCCACCTGGGAAGTTCCAGTTTCTGGTGTACAACAAGGTGAATCAGCTCTATGTATACATATATCCCCTCCCTCTTGAGATTTCCTCCCACCCCAGCTCTATCGCACGCCTCTCGGTCATCACAGAGCGCCAAGCTGAGCTCCTTGTGATATGAAGCAGCTTCTCACTAGCTATCTACTCCACACACACTAGTGTATAAATGTCAGTGCTGCCCTCTCAAGGAATCACACTCCATGAACCCTCTCCTTCTGCCCTGTGTTGCCAAGTCCATTTTCTCCAACATCATCTCTATTCCTGCCCCCCAAACAGGTCCGTCCGTACCATGCTTCTAGAGTCCATATATATGCGTTAATACAGGATCTTCGTGTTCTCTTTCCGACTTATTTCACTCTGTATGACAGACCCTAGGTGCATTCGTATCACTACAAATGACCCAAATTCACTGATTTTTATGGCTGAGCAATATTCCGTCACATACATGTACCACGTGTTCTGTATCGACTCCTCTGTCAGTAAACATTTGGGTTGCTTCCATGCTCACCGTTGTAAACAGCGCTGCAGTGAATATTGGAGGTGCATGTGTCCTTTCAGTTCAGTTCAGTTCAGTCACTCAGTCGTGTCTGACTCTTTGCGACCCCATGAATCGCAGCACACCAGGCCTCCTTGTCCATCACCAACACCCAGAGTTCACTCAGACTCATGTCCATCGAGTCAGTGATGCCATCCAGCCATCTCATCCTCTGTCGTCCCCTTCTCTTCCTGCCCCCAATCCCTCCCAGCATCAGAGTCTTTTCCAATGAGTCAACTCTTCACTGAGGTGGCCAAAGTACTGGAGTTTCAGCTTTAGCATCATTCCTTCCAAAGAAATCCCAGGGCTGATCTCCTTCAGAATGGACTGGTTGGATCTCCTTGCAGTCCAAGGGACTCTCAAGAGTCTTCTCCAACACCACAATTCAAAAGCATCAATTCTTCGGTGCTCAGCTTTCTTCACAGTCCAACTCTCACATCCATACATGACCACAGGAAAAACCATAGCCTTGACTAGACGAACCTTTGTTGGCAAAGTAATGTCTCTGCTTTTGAATATGCTATCTAGGTTGGTCATAACTTTCCTTCCAAGGAGTAAGCATCTTTTAATTTCATGGCTGCAGTCACCATCTGCAGTGATTTTGGAGCCCCCAAAAATAAAGTCTGACACTGTTTCCACTGTTTCCCCATCTATTTCCCATGAAGTGATGGGACCGGATGCCATGATCTTCGTTTTCTGAATGTTGAGCTTTAAGCCAACTTTTTCACTCTCCACTTTCACTTTCATCAAGAGGCTTTTTAGTTCCTCTTCACCTTCTGCCATAAGGGTGGTGTCATCTGCATATCTGAGGTTATTGATATTTCTCCTGGCAATCTTGATTCCAGCTTGTGTTTCTTCCAGTCCGGCGTTTCTCATGATGTACTCTGCATATCCTTTAGGACCATGTTTTTCTCTGGATATATGCCCAGGAGAGGGATCGCAGGGTCATATGATAGCTCAGTTTTAGATTTTTAAGGAACCTCCCTGCTGTTCTCCATAGTGGCTGGACCAATTTACATTCCCACTGACAGAATAGGAGGGTTCCTTTCTTTCCTCACCCTCTCTAGCCTTTGTTGCTTCCCAGAGGGACCTTAAAAGACAACTCTAAATAATCCATGAAATAACCCACAAGGGAAAGAAATCGAGTTCAAAAATCTGGAGCTCAGAGAACACATGGCTGTCTTAGGACAGTGCAACCCAGAACTTTGGGCCCCCTTTCTCCTCTGCCCCATATTCCAACACCAAGGGGACCAGTCACAGAAGCTGGTAAACGAGGTAGAAAAAAGACATTGCTCCTCCCCTTTCTATTCTTTCTTCCCCCAGTTGCTTCTTCTGGCCAAGCAAGCACCCTCCTTGCAGCTAGCTCCCCCTTGCTTGGAGATGGGAAACTGCTACCCTCAGATGAGGACACAAGGGTTGATTGATACAGCGACTAAACATTTCCAGGTACCAACCTTAAGTGAATGTAGAACTTCTCACCTGAGAAGTAACAGATAAGTCAGAGGACTGCCAAGATTTTCATCCAGGGAAAAAGAAAATTCTTCCACCGAATAAATTTTCCAAGACAGTGGAAGACAAAGAGTTGCAATCAGTTACGCTCCAACAAGTTCTTTTTAAGTTATGGATACAGACAAAAAGCCAGTTAGGCGATAGGACTGGACACTCATCAAAGAATTCTATAAGCACATAAGGTCCCATAGACCTCAGCTGACTATCAAAGTGCCATGCCTGGGGTGATGATGGTGGTGATGGTGATGATGGTAGTCAAGTCATTGGCTTGTATTTTGGAAGTCTCCATTTTTTAAGACTTTAAATGTTGATAATTCACATAGGGGTGGGAGGAAATGCCAAAGCAGGTATGTACTTAACTCTGGCATTTCTGTCACTGAGGATTATTCCAACCCTCCCTACTAGCAGGTACCCCTGGCCCTTGTCAGCATTTATTCACAGTATTCACCATCTACTCTATGGTCTCCACCCACCTATATCCTGGCAACTCTGCAAGCTTTCCTCTCCGGGGGTCTCCGCTCTCAGACTCCATCCTGATGCCCAACAACGCTTAGGTAAGTACATGCCTTTATTTACAGAGGGAGATGGGACCAAGCTGAGAGAAGAGACTTAGGCAAGCTCAGGCAGCAGAATGAATTCTCTTGAGGAGAATGCAGGGTCCTGATTCCCAATTTAAGGCAGCAAGTGTAAAACCATTAGGATTGTGGGGATTACACGTGGGTATCCTCACATCCAGAGGGAGAGCCTGAGCTCTGCCAGCGTCTGACTCTACCAAGCAGTGGTGAGAGAACTGGCCTTTATTTAAGCAGTAGCATGGCAGTCGGTGGGGGGCTCAGGCACTGGGATCAGGGGCTGGAGGCAGGGGGAAGGCTGGGAGGTGGCGAGGGGTGAGGCCAGGCCTAGATGAAGGTGAGGTGAGTAGAAGCCGGGAGGCCGCAGCTCTCCTTGTGCTCCTCAAACAGTTGCTCCAGAGCCTTCATGTAGAGCCTGTGATAGTGGTCCACCTGCTCCTCGGTGGGCTGTGGACACTGGGGCACCGGGATGGGGCGGCCCACTGCAGGGACAGGGGGACACAGGTCAGGGGAGGGGCCTCGGCTGCACGCACAGCAGATAGCGGCCTTCTTCCCTGGACACGGGCACTCACCCACAGTGGTGATGGGTCTGGCGAGGGGCATCAGGCCCCAGGACTTGGCTGAGAAGAGACCACGGCCCCAGAAGATGCAAGGAGAGAAGCTCAGGAGCCTCTTGATGGTGACCTGGAACAGACGCTGCCAGGAGTCTGGGGCAAAAGCCTTAACTCTGAAGACGTCATTCTCCCCAAAGGAGTACACGGGCACCAGGGAGGCACTGGGAAGGGAGGGGCAAGAGAGGAGAGAAAATGGCTGGGCACATCAGGGGCTGGAGAAGCACTCCCAAATTCCTCCCCCACAGGTTACCACCTTCCTAGGCATTAGGAGCAAAGGATGGTTCTACTAGAAAGATCTGGATGAAAGGATTTTCTTTCTTAAGACCAATGTGTCCTGGACTTTCTTATATACATTTTCTCACACAGTCTCAACTACAGTGTGGTGGCAAGGCGGGCGTGAGCTCTGTTTCACAAGTAAGAGGGGTGCAAGGTCTCGCCTGTGAGAGGGCATCATAAAAGAATGTGAGCCGAGGGCATACGAGCCCCCAGGGTCCAGCGCTTCGCACTGTGGTCCTGTCTGTCTCTCTGCGTGGCAGGAAGCCTGGGGAATGGGCACCAGGGCTGGACACAGAGCAAACACCCAAAGTCTGCCTAGAGCGCCCTCTAGAGGTGGGCACGGTGGAAGCTCTAGGGACACACAGCCCACCTCCAGGGGGCGGGTGTGCACAGATAGAGGGTAGACGACCAGACACTGTGAGGTTCTGACCATTGAAGGCAGCCCTGGCTGGGCCCCTGCTCACCCGTGCCTCAGTGCCAGGCGGACGAAGCCTTTACGATTCCGGAGAGTGAGGCAGTGCTCCCCTGGGACGGTATGCAGGGCCTCATTGGCCCCTCCGACCATGATGACCACAGCCCTGCCGAGCTGTGGTTGAGATAGAACATAATCCAGGCTCTGACGGTTCACAGAACATGTTCCTGTGGGCATGAGGAGGTTCAGGAACAGTTAGTGCCCCTCATGGGCCCGACAGTCCCTCCCCTCTCCCTTTAGCACACTGAGTATTAGACATCACCCCATTCTCTCCACATTCCCTACCCCTGTGCTCCTGTCCACGTGTCCTACAGTGCCTCTCCCAGCACGGATGCAGGACACGTGGGCCAAGCCACCTCCTGTCCCCCACTGTGAACCCGGCCAATTCAAGCCAAGTGCCTGGGGTGGGTGGTGACTGGGGGTCATTCTGGCAGGATTGGGGTGGGGTCACCCTCTGTCACTCAACTCAAACTCACCACAGGACATAATGTACTCTCGACAGCCTGGCACGTACAAGAGACAATTCAACACGGCCAGTGAGAACCGAAGCCCTGGGAACAGCTGCGAGCAGCCAGTGCCCTCCGTGCTGAAGTTACAGACGGTTCCAAAGCCCATGATCCCATGTGGGTGGGACAATAGCACGTAGTTCCTGTCTGGGGGCAGCTCTACTGTTTTCACCAGCTGTGGTGGGAGGGGGCAGGATGAGGGAAAGAAGGCAGAGAAGGCAGGCCCCCAGCTGAAGGGGCTTCCCTCCCACCAAGATCTTGAGAGTTCAGGATAAGATGGGGTCAAAGGCACCAGGATCCACTCTAGAACACCATCCCACCCCCTGCCCTGTTACCTGAACTTAAGCAGCCAGAGGTGAGAGTCCATCATGGGGAGGAGAGAGGAGGTGGAGGTAAGGGAGCGGGAGGAGTGGAGCATCCCTTGGAGGGTGACCTGTTACCTTAATGGGGAAATAATCGCTCAGGTGTTTCCACACAGTGCAGTTCTTCAACCACTGATTACGCCTTCCACCTTGGGCAGAGGGATAAGGGGGGAAGAATCACTACAGACACCATTTATCACCTCCTTCTACCCGGGCCTTGTTTTTGTTGTTTACCTGCTAAGTTGTGTCTGACTTTCTGTGACCCCAAGGACTGCAGCATGCTAGCCTTCCCTGCCCTTCACCATTTCCCAGAGGTTGCTCACACTCATGTCCATTGAGTCCGTGTTGCCATCCAACCATCTCGTCCTCTGTCACCCCCTTCTCCTCCTGCCCTTGTTTAGCACTCACCTTGCTGGGGTGTGTCCCAGTCCAGGAATAACCATACCAAGTAGAGAACAGAGAGATACCAGAGCGAGGTGAAGAGGAGGAAGAAGCCAACAAGGGAAAAGAAAGGGCCTAGGGGAAAGTTGAGAAAGGAAAATGAGTTAGATTGTGAAACCGCAGTGACTTCTCCCCTCTCCCCTCACCAGTGAGAGCGTTGCCTGTCTCCCTGATATACTTTGACACGTCCCTCCCTTTGCCCTGAGCTTCCCTAGTGGCTCAGATGGTAAAGCATCTGTCTGCAATGCAGGAGACCCAGGTTCAATCCTTGATTCGGGAAGATCCCCTGGAGAAGGAAATGGCAGCCCACTCCTGTATTCTTGCCTGGAAAATCCTGTGGACGGAGGAGCCTGGTCGACTACAGTCCATGGGGTTGGGAAGAGTGGGACAGGGCTGAGACTGCACGTCCCTCCCTCTGCCCTGGTGGTCCAGTAGTGGGGGCTCCAGCCTTCCTCCCTCTACCCTCCCCTTTTCCCACCTTCCCAGTTGGACCCCTGCCCGGATCCCCTTACCCAGGAAGAGGAAACAGAGCACATATTGGTAGGTGCTCAGTACTTCTAACCACTGTTTCTTTAAGGTTTTCATGCTGGGGGTGGGTGGTGGGGTGGTGGAGACTCCCAGGTGCTCCCCTTCAGCCAGCAGGGCTTCCGAACCAGGAAAAATGGGATGAAGGCTTTGGTTGGAGCGCAGGAAATCTTTCTGGTCTGAGTGGCCAAGCGCTTGGAGCCTCCCAGGATCGCTTGTAGGGGGCTGTGTGCGTGGGGAGACTCTCTCATCAGAGCCCCAGAGGTCTCCAGTCTGCTCTCACTTATCATGAACTTCTCCAGTGGGTTGGTCTGGGCTGGTCCCCTCTTGCGACTGGGAGATGGCCTAGGGGGCGTGCCGTGGAGGCCCAGCCCTCGGTGCATTAGAAATCATTGTGGGCAGGAGTTGCAGAAGAAGCCAGAGAGCCCACCCACTGGGTCCCAGCCCTGACTGTGTGATCTCGCCGTTCCTGGACGAGCGCGCCCTAGTGTTTGAGTCTAGGAGTGTCTAGGCCACTCGGAGGCGTTAATTAGCGCCCAACCCCGAGGATAAACACACCAACACACAAGTTTATTCCCAGGTGGAATTTCAGTCGCCAGCCACACTCCTCCAGAGGCTTGAGGCCAACTAGATAAAGACGAGGTGCCTAGGGGCGGGGACCCGGTAGCACACGGTCTGATCTTGAAATAGCTGCGAGAGCCGCTCAACTGAGGGGAGACTGAGAGCAGCGCGTGCGCATGCGCTGAAGTACCCCTTCTGCCCCCACTGCCCGCACAGTTGTACCGGGGTGGGAGCCCCCAGTGTGGGCAGAAGAGGATCAAGAGGGGTGATCGCTGAGATGCTTTGAAGTCCCCTTCCCTCTTAAGGGATCCAGTGGGACAGAGTTCAGGGCTGGTGGGTTGGCCAAATGCCAGCCTGGGGGCGGGTCTGGCACCAAGTATTCAGGCCCCAACCTGGGACCTTCACCTCCCAACCATACGGGGGCCTTGAGCCCTGGAGGGGGGAGCGGGCTGGGGAGCCTGGGGGCAGAGTAGGCATAGGTTTCAGGTGTGGAAGGGCAGGAGAAGGCCCTGGGGCCTGGAACATTCGTAGAGCCACTCTCAGCAGCGGCCCAACGTTTCCTGTGTCTTTCCACCCAGAACCCCGGTGGGTTCAGAAACTGTGGAGGGCCTCATTCTCCCCCAAAGAGAAGACTGGCACCGGGGAGGCTCTGGGGGCACAGGGGACACCTGATTCCGGGGTCCTGGAAGCGGGGCTCCTCCCCAGCAGCCTTTCCCTAGAGGCCAGGCCCAGCTACCAACCATCCCCCCCCAACCCCCCGCCACCTCCGGGGTTCCTCACCGGTGTTCCAGTGCCAACTTGACACATCCCTGCTGATTGCAGATCTGCAAGCTCAACGATCTGATCTGGGATGTAGGCATTGACTCCAGCTGGTCCCTGGGCTCACCCAAGGCCAGAGGTCTGGGCCAGTGGGGCTTGCCATGTATGTGGTACCCTGACTAGCAGGGGTCCCCGTTTAACCCCGGAGCTTGGCCCTGTAGGGTAGAGGATGTGCAGATCAGATCAGATCAGATCAGTCGCTCAGTCGTGTCCGACTCTTTGCGACCCCATGAATCGCAGCACGCCAGGCCTCTCTGTCCATCACCAACTCCCGGAGTTCACTCAGACTCATGTCCATCTAGTCAGTGATGCCATCCAGCCATCTCACCCTCTTTCGTCCCCTTCTCCTCTTGCCCCTAATCCCTCCCAGCATCAGAGTCTTTTCCAATGAGTCAACTCTTTGCATGAGGTGGCCAAAGTACTGGAGTTTCAACTTTAGCATCCTTCCTTCCAAAGAAATCCCAGGGCTGATCTCCTTCAGAATGGACTGGTTGGATCTCCTTGCAGTCCAAGGGACTCTCAAGAGACTTCTCCAACACCACAATTCAAAAGCATCAATTCTTCGTAGCTCAGCCTTCTTCACAGTCCAACTCTCACATCCATACGTGACCACAGGAAAAACCATAGCCTTGACTAGACGGACCTTTGTTGGCAAAGTAATGTCTTTGCTTTTGAATATGCTATCTAGGTTGGTCATAACTTTCCGTCCAAGGAGCAAGCGTCTTTTAATTTCATGGCTGCAATCACCATCTGCAGTGATTTTGGAGCCCCCAAAAATAAAGTCTGACACTGTTTCCACTGTTTCCCCATCTATTTCCCATGAAGCGATGGGACCGGATGCCATGATCTTCATTTTCTGAATGTTGAGCTTTAAGCCAACTTTTTCACTCTCCACTTTCACTTTCATCAAGAGGCTTTTTAGTTCCTCTTCACTTTCTGCCATAAGGGTGGTGTCATCTGCATATCTGAGATTATTGATATTTCTCCCGGCAATCTTGATTCCAGCTTGTGTGTCTTCAAGTCCAGCGTTTCTCATGATATACTCTGCATATAAGTTAAATAAGCAGGGTGACAGTATACAACCTTGACGTACTCCTTTTCCTATTTGGAACCAGTCTGTTGTTCCATGTCCATTTCTAACAGTTGCTTCCTGACCTGCATACAGATTTCTCAAGAGGCAAACCCTACAGCTCTTAGCTAAGCACTTGCCTGTATTTATAGTGGGAGAAGTGACCCAGCCAAGGGAAGAGACTTATGCAAGCTCATGCAGCAGAATTAAGTCTCTGTGAGAGGAGAATTCAAGGTTGTGATACTCAGTTTAAGGCAGCAAGTCCATACCCACTAGGATGGGCTGGAATATACATGGCATTGGTTACACCCGAAGCGAGAGTCTAAGCTCGGCTGACATCCATTTCTAGGAAATGGTAGTGTGGGAGAACTTTAGCTTTTATTGGCACAGTAGCATGGCAGTGGGTGGGGGTCTCAAGCACTGGGATCAGGGGCTGGGGGAGTGGTGGTGTGAGGTGGGGAGGGGTGAGGCCAGGCCTAGATGAAGGTGAGGTGAGTAGAAGCTGGGAGGCCGCAGCTCTCCTTGTGTTCCTCCAACAGTTGCTCCAGAGCCTTCATGTAGAGCGTGTGATAGTGGCCCACCTGCTCCTTGGTGGGCTGCGGGCACTGGGGCACCGGGTTGGGGAGGCCCACTGCAGGGACAGGGGGACACAGGTCAGGGGAGGGGCCTCGGCTGCCCACATAGTTCATAGAGGCCTTCTTCCCTGGACATGGGCACTTACGCACAGTGGTGATGGGTCTGGCCAAGGGCATCAGGCCTCAGGACTTGGATGAGAAGAGACCACGGCCCCAGAAGATGCAAGGAGAAATGCCCACAAGCTTCTTGAAGGTGATCTGGAACCAGGAGTCTGGGGCAAAAGCCTTAACTCTGAAGACATCATTCTCTCCAAAGGAATACATGGGCATCAGCGAGGCTCTTGGTTGGGGGGCAGGGGGCGGTGCAAGGGGGCAGAGGGCTGGTCAGGTCAGGGGCTCTAGGAGTGCCCCCACATTCTCCCCAACAAGATACCACCTCCCAAGACCATTTGAAGCGAATGACAGTAGCTACAAAGAACTCTCTGGGAGAAGGGACTTATGTTTCTTGAGAAACAAGTGTGTACTGGGCCGTCCTCTATACATTTTTCTGCACAGTCATCAACCACCATATGGTGGAAAGGTAGGTGTTAACCCTGTATCACAAGTAAAGAAGCGTGGGGCCCTCGTGGTTGTCCAGTGGTTAAGAATCCACCTGCCAATGCAGGGCACAGGGGTTTGATCGCCGGTCACCGAAGATCCCACATCCAGCAGGGCGACCAAGTCAGTGTACTCAACTGAGCCAGTGAGCCTAGAGCCTGTGCTCTGCAACAAGGGCAGCCACCACAAGGAGACCCCGCGTACCACAGCTGGAGACTAGACCCCAGTCACTGAAACTGGAGAAAGCCCACACGGCAACGAAGACCCAGCACAGCCAAAATAAACACATAAATAATAGATGGGTTTTTTAAAAAAAGAGAAGTTTGCAAGTTCTTGTCTGTGAGATGGTGTCGTGAAAGATTGTGAACCAAGGGTGTCTGAGTCCCAGGGTCCAGCGATTCGCACTGTGATCCCGTCTGTGTCTCTGTGTGGGAGGAAGCCTGGGGAAGGGGCACCAGGGCTGGGCACAGAGGAAACACCCAAGGTCTGCCAGGAGCGCCGTCTAGAGGTGGGCATGGTGGAAGCTCTGGGGACACACAGCCCACCTCCAGGGGACCGGTGTGTAGGGATAGAATGTGGATCCCCAGACACACTGTGAGGTTCTGACCACTGAATGCATTCCTGGCTGGGCCCCTGCTTACCTGTGCCTCAGTGCCAGGCGGATGAAGCCTTTACGATTCCGGAGAGTGAGTCAGTGCTCCCCTGGGATGGCATGCAGGGCCTCGTGGGCTCTCCTGATCACGATGACCACAGCTTGGCTGAGCTGGGAGTGGGCAGAATAAAATCCAGGCTCTGGTGGTTCAGAGAACATACTCCTGTGGACTAGAAGGCGTGCAAGGACAGTCAGTACCCGCTACTTGGCTCCCTAATCCCTCACCCTGCCCTTTAGCACAGGAAGTATGAGCTCTCCACCCCTTTTCTTCCAAACTCCATATTCCTGTGCCCCTGTCCCTGTGCCCCACAGCACCTCTCCCAGCAAGGATGTGGAACGCTCGCTCCCAAACCAGTCACTGACCCACACTGTGAGCCTGGCCAATGTTCAACTCAGGTCCCGGGGCTGGGTGGCGCGTTGGGGGCCACTCTGGCAGGAGTGGGGGGGCCCCTCCTCCGCCTCAGGTCAAGACTTGAAAGAAAAGTGAAGTCAGTCAGTCATGTCTGACTCTTGCAACCCCATGGACTGTAGCCCACCAGGTTCCTCTGCCCATGGGATTTGGAGTGGGTTGCCATTTCCTTCTCCAGGAGATCTTCCAGACCCAGGGATTGAACCCAGGTCTCCCACATTGTAGGCAGACACTTCACCGTCTGAGCCACCACGGACAAGACTTACCATAGGACAAAAAGTAGTCTCGATACACTGAAAGGTAGAAGAGGTCGTTCAGACCGGTGGTCTAGGGCCGAAGCCTGGGGAACTGCTGGGAGAAGCCAGTGCTCTCAGTCGCGAAGTTACAAAAGTGTCCGAAGCACATGCGGGTGAGTGACCAGCAGGTAATTGTGGTCTGGGGGCAGCTCTGCCGTTTTCACCGGCTGTGGGAGCGGGGTGGGCAGAATGAGGGGAAGAAAGCAGAAAAGGCAAGATACCAGCTGAAAAGACCTCCCTCCCCACCAACAGACGTGAGAGTTCAAGGTCCTACTAGGGTGTCAAGGGCACAAGGGCTACCCTCTGGATCACCATCCTACTGCCTGACCTGTTGCCTGAACTTAGGCAGCCAGGGCTCAGACTCAGCCTGGGGAGGGGCAGATAAGGGACAGAGAAGGAGCAGAAGGTGGAGGGTGACCTGTTACCTTAATGGGAAAATAATCCCTTCAGTTCAGTTCAGTTCAGTTCAGTTCAGTCACTCAGTCGTGTCTGACTCTTTGCGACCCCATGGATCGCAGCACGCCAGGCCTCCCTGTCCATCACCAACTCCTGGAGTTCACTCAGACTCACGTCCATCTAGTCAGTGATGCCATCCAGCCATCTCACCCTCTGTCGTCCCCTTTTCCTCCTGCCCCCAGTCCCTCCCAGCATCAGAGTCTTTTCCAATGAGTCAACTCTTCACTGAGGTGGCCAAAGTACTGGAGTTTCAGCTTTAGCATCATTCCTTCCAAAGAAATCCCAGGGCTGATCTCCTTCAGAATGGACTGGTTGGATCTCCTTGCAGTCCAAGGGACTCTCAAGAGTCTTCTCCAACATCATAGTTCAAAAGCATCAATTCTCCTGTGCTCAGCTTTCTTCACAGTCCAACTCTCACATCCATACATGACCACAGGAAAAACCATAGCCTTGACTAGACGGACCTTTGTTGGCAAAGTAATGACTCTGCTTTTGAATATGCTATCTAGGTTGGACATAACTTTCCTTCCAAGGAGTAAGCGTCTTTTAATTTCATGGCTGCAATCACCATCTGCAGTGATTTTGGAACCCAAAAAAATAAAGTCTGACACTGTTTCCACTGTTTCCCCATCTGTTTGCCATGAAGTGATGGGACCGGATGCCATGATCTTCATTTTCTGAATGTTGAGCTTTAAGCCAACTTTTTCACTCTCCACTTTCACTTTCATCAAGAGGCTTTTTAGTTCCTCTTTACTTTCTGCCATAAGCGTGGTGTCATCCGCATATCTAAGGTTATTGATATTTCTCCTGGCAATCTTGATTCCAGCTTGTGTTTCTTCCAGTCCAGCGTTTCTCATGATATACTCTGCATATAAGTTAAATAAGCAGGGTGACAATATACAGCCATGACATACTCCTTTTCCTATTTGGAACCAGTCTGTCGTTCCATGTCCAGTTCTAACTCTTGCTTCCTGACCTGCATACAGATTTCTCAAGAGGCAGATCAGGTGGTCTGGTATTCCCATCTCTTTCAGAATTTTCCACAGTTTATTGTGATCCACACAGTCAAAGGCTTTGACAAGTTAATAAAGCAGAAATAGATGTTTTTCTGGAACTCTCTTGCTTTTTCCATGATCCAGAAGATGTTGGCAATTTGATCTCTGGTTCCTCTGCCTTTTCTAAAACCAGCTTGAACATCAGGAAGTTCATGGTTCACATATTGCTGAAGCCTGGCTTGGAGAATTTTGAGCATTACTTTACTAGCATGTGAGATGAGTGCAATTGTGCGGTCGTTTGAGCATTCTTTGGCATTGCCTTTCTTTGGGATTGGAATGAAAACTGACCTTTTCCAGTCCTGTGGCCACTGCTGAGTTTTCCAAATTTGCTGGCATATTGAGTGCAGCACTTTCACAGCATCATCTTTCAGGATTTGAAATAGCTCAATTGGAATTCCATCACCTCCACTAGCTTTGTTTGTAGTGATGCTTTCTAAGGCCCACTTGACTTCACATTCCAGGATGTCTGGCTCTAGGTCAGTGATCACACCATCGTGATTATCTGGGTCATGAAGATCTTTTTTGTACAGTTCTTCTGTGTATTCTTGCCACCTCTTCTTGATATCTTCTGCTTCTGTTAGGTCCATACCATCTCTGTCCTTTATCGAGCCCATCTTTGCATGAAATGTTCCCTTGGTATCTCTAATTTTCTTGAAGAGATCTCTAGTCTCTCCCATTCTGTTGTTTTCCTCTATTTCTTTGCATTGATTGCTGAGGAAGGCTTTCTCAGCTCTCCTTGCTATTCTTTGGAACTCTGCATTCAGATGCTTATATCTTTCCTTTTCTCCTTTGCTTTTTGCTTCTCTTCTTTTCACAGCTATTTGTAAGGCCTCCCCAGACAGCCATTTTGCTTTTTTGCATTTCTTTTCCACGAGGATGGTCTTGATCCCTGTCTCCTGTACAATGTCACAAACCTCATTCCATAGTTCATCAGGCACTCTATCAGATCTAGGCCCTTAAATCTATTTCTCACTTCCACTGTATAATCGTAAGGGATTTGGTTTAGGTCATACCTGAATGGTCTAGTGGTTTCCCCTACTTTCTTCAATTTAAGTCTGAATTTGGTAATAAGGAGTTCATGGTCTGAGCCACAGTCAGCTCCTGGTCTTGTTTTTGTTGACTGTATAGAGCTTCTCCATCTTTGGCTGCAAAGAATATAATCAATCTGATTTCGGTGTTGACCATCTGGTGATGTCCATGTGTAGAGTCTTCTCTAATGTTGTTGGCAGAGGGTGTTTGCTATGACCAGTGCAGTTTCTTGGCAAAACTCTTCACCCTGCTTCATTCCGTATTCCAAGGCCAAATTTGCCTGTTACTCCAGGTGTTTCTTTTTTTTTTTTTTTTCTCTTTTCATCCTCAAACCTTTATTTATTTATTTTTTTAATTAAAAAAAATTACACATGTGTTCCCCATCCTGAACCCTCCTCCCTCCTCCCTCCCCATACCATCCCTCTGGGTCGTCCCAGTGCACCAGCCCCAAGCATCCAGCATCGTGCATTGAACCTGGACTGGCATCTCGTTTCATACATGACATTTCACATGTTTCAATGCCATTCTCCCAAATCTTGCCACCCTCTCCCTCTCCCACAGAGTCCATAAGCCTGTTCTATACATCAGTGTCTCTTTTGCTGTCTCGTATACAGGGTTATCGTTACCATCTTTCTAAATTCCATATATATGCGTTAGTATACTGTATTGGTGTTTGTCCTTCTGGCTTACTTCACTCTGTATAATAGGCTCCAGTTTCATCCACCTCATTAGAACTGATTCAAATGTATTCTTTTTAATGGCTGAGTAATACTCCATTGTGTATATGTACCACTGCTTTCTTATCCATTCATCTGCTGATGGACATCTAGGTTGCTTCCATGTCCTGGCTATTATAAACAGTGCTGCGATGAACATTGGGGTACACGTGTCTCTTTCCCTTCTGGTTTCCTCAGTGTGTATGCCCAGCAGTGGGATTGCTGGATCATAAGGCAGTTCTATTTCCAGTTTTTTAAGGAATCTCCACACTGTTCTCCATAGTGGCTGTACTAGTTTGCATTCCCAACAGTGTAAGAGGGTTCCCTTTTCTCCACACCCTCTCCAGCATTTATTATTTGTAGACTTTTGGATCGCAGCCATTCTGACTGGTGTGAAATGGTATCTCATAGTGGTTTTGATTTGCATTTCTCTGATAATGAGTGATGTTGAGCATCTTTTCATGTGTTTGTTAGCCATCTGTATGTCTTCTTTGGAGAAATGTCTATTTAGATCTTTGGCCCATTTTTTGATTGGGTCATTTATTTTTCTGGAGTTTAGCTGGAGGAGTTGCTTGTATATTTTTGAGATTAGTTGTTTGTCGGTTGCTTCATTTGCTATTATTTTCTCCCATTCTGAAGGCTGTCTTTTCACCTTGCTAATAGTTTCCTTTGATGTGCAGAAGCTTTTAAGTTTAATTAGGTCCCATTTGTTTATTTTTGCTTTTATTTCCAATATTCTGGGAGGTGGGTCATAGAGGATCCTGCTGTGATGTATGTCAGAGAGTGTTTTGCCTATGTTCTCCTCTAGGAGTTTTAAAGTTTCTGGTCTTACGTTGAGATCTTTAATCCATTTTGAGTTTATTTTTGTATATGGTGTTAGAAAGTGTTCTAGTTTCATTCTTTTACAAGTGGTTGACCAGATTTCCCAGCACCACTTGTTAAAGAGATTGTCTTTAATCCATTGTATATTCTTGCCTCCTTTGTCAAAGATAAGGTGTCCATATGTGCGTGGATTTATCTCTGGGCTTTCTATTTTGTTCCATTGATCTATATTTCTGTCTTTGTGCCAGTACCATACTGTCTTGATAACTGTGGCTTTGTAGTAGAGCCTGAAGTCAGGTAGGTTGATTCCTCCAGTTCCATTTTTCTTTCTCAAGATCGCTTTGGCTGTTCGAGGTTTTTTGTATTTCCATACAAATTGTGAAATTATTTGTTCTAGCTCTGTGAAGAATACTGTTGGTAGCTTGATAGGGATTGCATTGAATCTATAAATTGCTTTGGGTAGTATACTCATTTTCACTATATTGATTCTTCCAATCCATGAACATGGTCTATTTCTCCATCTATTAGTGTCCTCTTTGATTTCTTTCACCAGTGTTTTATAGTTTTCTATATATAGGTCTTTAGTTTCTTTAGGTAGATATATTCCTAAGTATTTTATTCTTTTCGTTGCAATGGTGAATGGAATTGTTTCCTTAATTTCTCTTTCTGTTTTCTCATTATTAGTGTATAGGAATGCAAGGGATTTCTGTGTGTTGATTTTATATCCTGCAACTTTACTATAATCATTGATTAGTTCTAGTAATTTTCTGGTGGAGTCTTTAGGGTTTTCTATGTAGAGGATCATGTCATCTGCAAATAGTGAGAGTTTTACTTCTTCTTTTCCAATTTGGATTCCTTTTATTTCTTTTTCTGCTCTGATTGCTGTGGCCAAAACTTCCAAAACTATGTTGAATAGTAATGGTGAAAGTGGGCACCCTTGTCTTGTTCCTGACTTTAGAGGAAATGCTTTCAATTTTTCACCATTGAGGATAATGTTTGCTGTGGGTTTGTCATATATAGCTTTTATTATGTTGAGGTATGTTCCTTCTATTCCTGCTTTCTGGAGAGTTATCATAAATGGGTGTTGAATTTTGTCAAAGGCTTTCTCTGCATCTATTGAGATAATCATATGGTTTTTGTTTTTCAATTTGTTAATGTGGTGTATTACATTGATTGATTTGTGGATATTGAAGAATCCTTGCATCCCTGGGATAAAGCCCACTTGGTCATGGTGTATGATCTTTTTAATGTGTTGTTGGATTCTGATTGCTAGAATTTTGTTTAGGATTTTTGCATCTATGTTCATCAGTGATATTGGCCTGTAGTTTTCTTTTTTTGTGGGATCTTTGTCAGGTTTTGGTATTAGGGTGATGGTGGCCTCATAGAATGAGTTTGGAAGTTTACCTTCCTCTGCAATTTTCTGGAAGAGTTTGAGCAGGATAGGTGTTAGCTCTTCTCTAAATTTTTGGTAGAATTCAGCTGTGAAGCCGTCTGGACCTGGGCTTTTGTTTGCTGGAAGATTTTTGATTACAGTTTCAATTTCCGTGCTTGTGATGGGTCTGTTAAGGTTTTCTATTTCTTCCTGGTCGAGTTTTGGAAAGTTGTACTTTTCTAAGAATTTGTCCATTTCTTCCTCGTTGTCCATTTTATTGGCATATAATTGTTGATAATAGTCTCTTATGATCCTTTGTATTTCTGTGTTGTCTGTTGTGATCTCTCCATTTTCGTTTCTAATTTTATTGATTTGATTTTTCTCCCTTTGTTTCTTGATGAGTCTGGCTAATGGTTTATCAATTTTATTTGTCCTTTCAAAGAACCAGCTTTTGGCTTTGTTGATTTTTGCTATGGTCTCTTTTGTTTCTTTTGCATTTATTTCTGCTCTAATTTTTAAGATTTCTTTCCTTCTACTAACCCTGGGGTTCTTCATTTCTTCCTTTTCTAGTTGCTTTAGGTGTAGAGTTAGGTTATTTATTTGACTTTTTCTTGTTTCTTGAGGTGTGCCTGTATTGCTATGAACTTTCCCCTTAGGACTGCTTTTACTGTGTCCCACAGGTTTTGGGTTGTTGTGTTTTCATTTTCATTCGTTTCTATGCAAATTTTGATTTCTTTTTTGATTTCTTCTGTGATTTGTTGGTTATTCAGCAGCGTGTTGTTCAGCCTCCATATGTTGGAATTTTTAATAGTTTTTCTCCTGTAATTGAGATCTAATCTTACTGCATTGTGGTCAGAAAAGATGCTTGGAATGATTTCTATTTTTTTGAATTTACCAAGGCTAGCTTTATGGCCCAGGATGTGATCTATCCTGGAGAAGGTTCCATGTGCGCTTGAGAAAAAGGTGAAATTCATTGTTTTGGGATGAAATGTCCTATAGATATCAATTAGGTCTAACTGGTCTATTGTATCGATTAAAGTTTGTGTTTCCTTGTTAATTTTCTGTTTAGTTGATCTATCCATAGGTGTGAGTGGGGTATTAAAGTCTCCCACTATTATTGTGTTATTGTTAATTTCTCCTTTCATACTTGTTAGCATTTGTCTTACATACTGCGGTGCTCCCATGTTGGGTGCATATATATTTATAATTGTTATATCTTCTTCTTGGATTGATCCTTTGATCATTATGTAGTGACCTTCTTTGTCTCTTTTCACAGCCTTTGTTTTAAAGTCTATTTTATCTGATATGAGTATTGCTACTCCTGCTTTCTTTTGGTCCCTATTTGCATGGAAAATCTTTTTCCAGCCCTTCACTTTCAGTCTGTATGTGTCCCCTGTTTTGAGGTGGGTCTCCTGTAGACAACATATGTAGGGGTCTTGTTTTTGTATCCATTCAGCCAGTCTTTGTCTTTTGGTTGGGGCATTCAACCCATTTACATTTAAGGTAATTACTGATAAGTATGATCCCGTTGCCATTTACTTTATTGTTTGGGGTTCGAATTTACACACCATTTTTGTGTTTCCTGCCTAGAGAATATCCTTTAGTATTTGTTGGAGAGCTGGTTTGGTGGTGCAGAATTCTCTCAGCTTTTGCTTGTCTGAGAAGCTTTTGATTTCTCCTTCATACTTGAATGAAATCCTTGCTGGGTACAATAATCTGGGCTGTAGGTTATTTTCTTTCATCATTTTAAGTATGTCTTGCCATTCCCTCCTGGCTTGAAGAGTTTCTATTGAAAGATCAGCTGTTATCCTTATGGGAATTCCCTTGTGTGTTGTTTGTTGTTTTTCCCTTGCTGCTTTTAATATTTGTTCTTTGTGTTTGATCTTTGTTAATTTGATTAATATGTGTCTTGGGGTGTTTCACCTTGGGTTTATCCTGTTTGGGATTCTCTGGGTTTCTTGGACTTGGGTGATTATTTCCTTCCCCAGTTTAGGGAAGTTTTCAACTATTATCTCCTCAAGTATTTTCTCATGGTCTTTCTTTTTGTCTTCTTCTTCTGGAACCCCTATGATTCGAATGTTGTAGCGTTTAATATTGTCCTGGAGGTCTCTGAGATTGTCCTCATTTCTTTTAATTCGTTTTTCTTTTATCCTCTCTGATTCATTTATTTCTACCATTCTATCTTCTAATTCACTAATCCTATCTTCTGCCTCTGTTATTCTACTATTTGTTGCCTCCAGAGTGCTTTTAATTTCATTTATTGCATTATTCATTATATATTGACTCTTTTTTATTTCTTCTAGGTCCTTGTTAAACCTTTCTTGCATCTTCTCAATCCTTGTCTCCAAGCTATTTATCTGTGATTCCATTTTAATTTCAAGATTTTGGATCAATTTCACTATCATTATTCGGAATTCTTTATCAGGTAGATTCCCTATCTCTTCCTCTTTTGTTTGGTTTGGTGGGCATTTATCCTGTTCCTTTATCTGCTGGGTATTCCTCTGTCTCTTCATCTTGTTTAAATTGCTGAGTTTGGGGTGTCCTTTCTGTATTCTGGCAGTTTGTGGAGTTCTCTTTATTGTGGCTTTTCCTCGCTGTGTGTGGGTTTGTACAGGTGGCTTGTCAAGGTTTCCTGGTTAGGGAAGCTTGTGTCGGTGTTCTGATGGGTGGAGCTGTATTTCTTCTCTTTGTTCAGTCGCGCTGTGGGGAGGGAGGGAGGGATGCTGCAAACAAATAACATTGGCGTGCGCTTGCAGTGCCTCAGCCACACTGGGTCTGCCCCCGCTCACGGCGCGTGTAGCCTCCCTGCCCACACTGCTCGGGCTCTAGGTTGTTCCGCCGGGAACAATCCGAGGCTGGCCCTGGGTAGCATGTACCTCCCAGGTCCAAGCCGCTCAGGTTCAGGCACTTGGGTAGTCCTCAGAGGCGCAGACTCAGTTGGGCCTGAGTTTTATGCTCTTCCCAGGTCCGAGCAGCTCAAGTGATGAGGTGTTTGGCGAGCGCCAATGCTGCGACTTATCGCCTCCCCGCCACTCGGTTATCTGGGTGTAAAACCGGCGCACCTTCTCAGGCAGATGTTAACCGTCCAGACCCCCAAAAAGTTTTAGTTAGCAAAGAAGCCTGCTTACAGTTTTATAGATAATGTCTCTCTGGGGCTGCGATTGCCCCCTTCCGGCTCTGGCTGCCTGTCACCGGAGGGGGAAGGTCTGCAGCCGGCTATCTCTGTTCAATTCTTTGTTCCGTGCGCGGGCCTGGCGGCGTCTTAGGTTGGGGCTGGCTTTTCGCGTGGTAGATATCCCACAGTCTGGTTTGCTAGCCCAAATTATTTCGCTCAGATAGTGCTCAGGGTATTCAGGCCAGATTCTTACTCTAAGCGATGCAGCCCGCGCTGCGCCTCCCTGCCCAGCCCCCGCTTGCTAATGGCGCATGCAGGCGTCTGCGCTGCTTCTCCGCTGGGGGAGTTACCGTAGGACTCGCAATCTTCGAGTTTTAATTGTTTATTTATTTTTTCTTCCTGTTATGTTGCCCTCTGTGCTTCCAAAGCTCGGCACAGATTCTGCAGTGAGAAGGTTTCCTGGTGTTTGGAAACTTCTCTCTTTTTAAGACTCCCTTCCCGGGACGGAACTCCGTCCCTCCCTCTTTTGTCTCTTTTTTTGTCTTTTATATTTTTTCCTACCTCCTTTCGAAGAGTTGGATTGCTTTTCTGGGTGCCTGATGTCCTCTGCGGGCATTCAGAAGTTGTTTTGTGGAATTTACTCGACGTTTAAATGCTCTTTTGATGAATTTGTGGGGGAGAAAGTGTTCTCCCCATCCTACTCCTCCGCCATCTTGATCTCCAGGTGTTTCTTGACTTCCTACTTTTGCATTCCAGTCCCCTATAATGAAAAGGACATCTTTTTTGGGTGTTAGTTCTAAAAGGTCTTGTAGGTCTTCATAGAACCATTCAACTTCAGCTTCTTCAGCGTTACTGGTTGGGGCATAGACTTGGATTACTGTGATATAGAATGGTTTGCCTTGGAAACGAACAGAGATCATTCTGTCATTTTTGAGATTGCATCCAAGTACTGCATTTTGGACTCCTTTGTTGACCATGATGGCTACTCCATTTCTTCTGAGGGATTCCTGCCTGCAGTAGTAGATATAATGGTCATCTGAGTTAAATTCACCCATTCCAGTCCATTTTAGTTCACTGATTCCTAGAATGTCGACATTCACTCTTGCCATCTCTTGTTTGACCACTTCCAATTTGCCTTGATTCATAGACCTGACATTCCAGGTTCCTATGCAATATTGCTCTTTACAGCATCGGATCTTACTTCTATCACCAGTCACATCCACAGCTGGGTATTGTTTTTGCTTTGGCTCCATCCCTTCATTCTTTCTGGAGTTATTTCTCCACTGATCTCCAGTAGCATATTGGGCACCTACTGACCTGTGGAGTTCCTCTTTCAGTATCCTATCATTTTGCCTTTTCATACTGTTCATGGGGTTCTCAAGGCAAGAATACTGAAGTGGTTTGCCATTCCCTTCTCCAGTGGACCACATTCTATCAGATCTCTCCACCATGACCTGCTTGTCTTGGGTTGCCCCACGGGCATAGCTTAGTTTCATTGAGTTAGACAAGGCTGTGGTCCTAGTGTGATTAGATTGACTAGTTTTCTGTGAGTATGGTTTCAGTGTGTCTGCCCTCTGATGCCCTCTTGCAACACCTACCGTCTTACTTGGGTTTCTCTTGCCTTGGGCGTGGGGTATCTCTTCACAGCTGCTCCAGCAAAGCGCAGTCATTGCTCCTTACCTTGGACGAGGGGCATCTCCCCATTCTTAGGCTCCCCCCTTTCCCTAGTGTACCCTGGGCACTGCTCTGCTCACCCATGAAGAGGAAAGTGAGCATGTATTGGCAGGTTCTCAGTACTTCCAGCCACTGTTTCTGCAGAGTTTTCTGGCTGCGGGAAGGCAGCAGGGCGGTGGGGACTTTCAGGTGCTGCCCTTCTGCCAGCAGGGCTCCTCGCCCTGTTTCTGTTTGCGGGTCTCCGGGAGTGTCTAGGCCACTGTAGGGTGCAGCGAGGCACGTGGATATCCATGCTGAGCACAAAGCCACCAGCCAGTTCACTTCAGTTGCTGAGTCGTGTCCGACTCTTTGTGACCCCATGGACTGCAGCATGTCAGGCTTCCCTGTCCATCACCAACTCCCGGAGCTTGCTCAGACTTCTGTCCATCGAGTCGGTGATGCCATCCAACCATCTCATCCTCTGTCATCCCCTTCTCTTCCTGCCCTCAATCTTTCTCAGCATCAAACCAACCAGCACAGAGGTCAATCAGGACAGAGTCCAGGGCTGGTGTTGTTGCGAAAGGGCAGCCAGGATTTCAGGCCCCAAAAGCAAACCTTCACTTCCCAGAGCACACTGGAGCAAGCGGGAGGAGTTGGGGGCATGACACTAAGACCCACCCCCAGGTGCTTTAGGGACTCTGTGATCTCTAGTGTGGCCAGTGGATCCTGCAGGTCTTTGGCAGTGTCTAGGCCACTGGGAGGTGCAGCCAGACGTGTCAATATTCCAGCCAAGCACAAACACAGCAACACCACAGGTGGTTTCCACCTTTAATTTCAGTCCCCATGACATCCACCGAGGGAATTGTTAGGGGAAGCACACTGATTGAAACCGCCCACCCTGGCCAGGAACCATAGTAACCATTTGCATGAATTGTTTTACGACAGGAGGTCCTGCTAAGGAACACGGAACTAATAAGCCACCTTATTCGGGAAAGGTGTTCGGGAAAGGTCAAAAGGAGACACCACATGTCCAACCACCTCCCAGAATCCTCTCTGGCATCCATCTTGGCTGAATAAGGCGTGCATCACCAGGAAGGACTCTGAGTCAGAATGATTGGCCAAGGACAACCCGGAAAATAATCCCATCACCATAAAACCCGAGACTGCAAGCCATGTGGCAGAGCTGTTCTCCTGGGTTCCCTTACCCTACTGCTCTCCACCCGGGCGCCCTTTCCCAATAAAATCTCTTGCTGTGTCAGCAGATGCGTCTTCTCGGACAATTCATTTCTGAGTGTTAGACAAGAGCCCAGTTTCGGGCCCTGGAAGGGCTCCCCTTTCCTACAACAGAACCACCGAGGGCTGGGGGCCGCCTAGTGGAGGAGGAGGTACCTGTGGCTGGGGACCCCATAGTGTGTCTCGTGCTTTTGGAAAGCTGGGAGAGCCGCTGCAGGTAGTCCACACTCAGCCATCCATCAGCGCAGGGGTGAGCCTCAGGGTTTGCTGAACTGGGATTGGGGACCCAGCTTGGGCAGAAAGAGGCCAGAGGGGTGGCCGCTGCAACTCCTCTTCCCGGCGCCTGGGATCAACTGGGACAGAGTTCACGGTTGGCCCAGGTGTCAAGGACCAGCCTGGGGACAAGGCCAGCTGCCAGAATTTCAGGTCCCAAACATGAACCTTCACCTCTCAGTGCAGGTAGAGGCCTAAAGACTGACGTCTGAGTCCTCCTGAAAAGAGGGAGGAGGGCGCTGGGAGATGGAGCTGGGGCCAGGTGCCCCCAGTGGGGAAGGAGGGCAGGGAGGAAGTCACCACAGGGACTGGGAGTTCTGAGACCCAGGGCTCCCCTGCTCACCAGCACACAGGATGTAGTCCCGGAAGACAGGAAGATGACCAGGATGGGGCAGCTGGAGCAGGTGGGGCCGGAGGCCAGGGACGAGGCAGAAGCCGTTAGTCTCTGTGCTGAAGGTGCTGAAGGCCCCAAGAACCTGGACTCCGAGAGGGTGGAAGCTCCACTAAGAGGTAGTTGTGGAAGGGACTCAACTCTGTGGTGTCCACCAGCTGGGGACACAGGGTGCACACCAGTTTGGGGCTTCTAAGTTTGGACTTTGGGGGTCACGGTCCCAAGGGTCTACCCTGAAGCCCAGCTCCCACCCAGCACAGAGCTCCACAGTGCCTCAGTGAGATGGGGAGGTGGTCCGAGAAATGTCTCCAGACAGCCCAGTTGGGGACCCAGGCACAGCCGCGGCCTCCTGCCCAAGGTGTATTTCTGTCTCCATAGAGCCCATCCAGGTAGTGAATTCTAGGATCCAAGCCTGGCTCAGGAGTACAGGGAATAAGGCAGTCAGGCACCCCTGGGCTGGAGGTGGTGGGAAGGGGTGTGAGGACTCTGACTCCAGAGGTTTAAGTCCCAGCTTCCCTCTTTACCCCCTTCCCTGTTCCATGGTTTCGGGTCCATCTGTCCAACCTACATCTTTCTCGTCTCTTGAAGGAACCCCTCCTGCCCCACACCGCCAAGAGATCCCAGCCTCGGCTCCCTCCCACCTTGGCATTGGGAAGCAGAGAGCCAGACCCAGGGGTCCTCAGGGCTTCAGGGTCTCACCGAGCTCCAAAATGGAGAAGCTCCATCGCAGGAGGGCACACCTGGAGGCCAGTGGAGGTGGCTGGCCTTCTGTAGAGGGGAGTCACAGAGGGGCCACTGTGGCTCTGAAGCTTTCTGTCTTCTGGCCCAACCCCCTGGCTCTGACCCCTGACCTGGGTTCTGCCCTCTTTTCTGCCCCCTCTGCTGACCTGCACAGTGGACCATCGTGAGCTCTGGAAAGGGAGAGCTAACCTACTCTTTGGGTTCACAGCGCTGTGACCAATAGGACCCAAAGGGGAGACCAGGGACGTGGCTTGGAGTCTGGCAGTGAGGACGGTGTTTGGACTTTGTGGAGGTCAGGACTGGCTCCCTGTGATGAGCAGACTGGCAGGGTCCTGGGCCAGTGGAAGTTGCCATGTCTGTGTACCCTGCATAGCAGCATTCCCCGTTTGTCACCCAGGCCTGGCCCCTGTGGGTTAGAGGAGGTTAGACCTGCAGGAGGATTTATTCCCTGAGGAGCAGCTTAGGCCTCTGTGGGGAGACCTCTGGAGGGAAGGGTTTTATGGGAAAGGCTAATGGTTGGGGAGCCCCTGCAAGTGAGAGCCCCCTGGGCTGTGAGCACTCCATCCATGTGGGCCAGGCCAGTCCTCACTGTGACCATGGCCCTGTTCAACATGCCTAGAGGCTGCGGAGCAACCACTTTTTCCAGGTCAGGGACTGACACCTTTTTAAATTAATTAATTCATTTTTTGGGCTGCGCCTTGCCTTGTCACCAGGGATTGAATCTGGGCCCTTGGCCATGAGAGGGCAGAGTCCTAACCACTGGACCTACAAGGAATTCCTAGGATGTCACTTTAAAAATCTTTTAAAAACATTTTGATACAATTTTTAAAGATTACTTTTTCTTTTTAAAATTTTTTAATTTATTTTTTGGCCACACAGTGCAGCCTATGACATCTTAGGTCCCCAAACAGGGATCGAACCCTGGCCCCCTGCACTGGAGAGAGGGAGTCGTAGCCACTGACTGGCCAAGGAATTCCCTAAAGGTCACTTTTCGTTTCTAGTTCTTACAACACGTTGGCGCTATTTCCCATCTTGGACAAACATCCTTGAGCCCATCTTACACTCAGTATTTTATGATGATGCTGATTTCCCCACCTCTACATCCTCCACTGGTAGGACATGTCTTTTTTTTTTTTTTTTTGAATGTCACTTTATTTTTTAACTTATTCATTTGGCTGCATTAGGCAGGACCTTTCATTCCAGCACACAGACTCTCTAGTTTTGGCACAAGGGTTCCCCGTCCAGAGGAGCCAGGAGTTGAGCTGCACGGGCTTAGTTTCTCTGTGGCATGTGGGATCTTAGTTCTCCGACTAGGGATTGAACCAGCATCCCCTGCATTGTAAAATGGATTCTTAACCACTGGACCACCAGGGAAGTCCTGAGCCATGTTGAATGTCACTTCTTTTATGGAAGCCTGACGCGTAACTGTCAGAAGCCTCTGTCACGTGTCACATTCTCTCCTGGCACAGAATACTTTCCCTCCCCATCACCATGATTTTTTTTTTTTTAAACAGGGACCATTTTTATAGTCCTTATTGAATTCATTACAATGTTGCTTCTATTGTTTACATTCTGCTTTTTTGACCATAAGGCATGTGGGATCCTAGCTCCCCAACCGGGGATCAAAGCCACACCCATTGCATTGGAAGGCAAAGTCTTAACCTTTGGACCACCAGGGAAGTCTCCCATCATGGCAATTTTCTGATCAAAGTCTCCTGCACACCGTGAGCAACAAAAAAATTGTGCTCATCACTGCAGCCGTCACGATGGGTGCCCAGCACATGGGAGATGCTCCATGAATGAAGGGTGGAGACAGGATAGGCAGCTTCCAGTACTGCCTAGGCTGACACACCCTTTCTGCCCCTATTCTTGGCCTCACACCTGTGCAGCTTCACTGACCAGGGACCTTCTGTTAAGAGAGGTATTTCCTCCTATCCCTGCTCAGCCCACTCGAATCACAGGGCAAGTGATGAGGGTGGCGGGGGCCTGGGTGAGATGAACTTTAGAGTCTGGCCCTCTAGAGACTCAGTCCATGTGGGAAGGTGACCCACCCAGGGGGCCAGGAAGGATGGAAGGATGGTTTCATGGATGAAGTTTTCCTGGGAATCTAGGTAGGAGGAAGGAAGGACAATCTAGCTGTGGATGCAAGTGGACTGTTAGAAACTGGAATGTCCTAGGACAGGTGCCTGGCCTTTAAAAGGCTTCTGCCAGGGAATGTTGGGAGATCAACACAGGAAGGTAGCTGGTGCAAGGCTGGGGAGGACCAGGATAAAGGGGCCTGCTCTGCTGTCCTCAGGGCACCTCCAGGGGTCTCTGCAAGCCTTTGATGGTCCCCTTGAGACTAGCGGCAAAACCAGCTCCAGAAGGTCTTTTTTTTCAAGGCTGCTTCCCTTCCCCTTCTTCCAGGAAGCGTTCTTGGGTTCACCCTCCGGATTCCCCTCTCCTGATTCCATGTGACTAAAAGCTGAGGCCCAAGAGCTCCCAATAAGTTTCCAGCCTGTCTTCCCTCCTACAATGCATGTCCCAGCACTATCCTTGGACCCTAGCTCAGGGCTGTGCCTCTCTCATCCTTTCTGCATGGGAGAAGATGCCATCAGGTGAGGAGAGAACTGGGGATGACAGTTTGGGGGCTGTGTGGGGGTGGGGGCCTCTCATCTCATCCTGACAGGGGAAGTCCTTCTTTGGGTCTGGCCTCCAACACATCACTCCCGAGCTCTGGAATGACAAGGAAGCTTCTAGATTTCCACTCTGCTCTAATATCATGTTTCTGTCATTTCTTCTTTTCAGTTCTCCTTTGGGGTCACCCTCGGTCTCCCCTCTGCTCTGGGTGGTAGGATGGACAAGGGGTCCACAGGTAATGAAACAATAAATGGGCTCAAGAATTACAAATCCTCCTTTATTGAGAGGGATACTGAGAAACAATAATTTATCATGTAGCGAACCCCCAGAGGTCCTGTTCCCATGAGCCCTTGGGGACTGGGGAACAGGACAGGGGGCTCCCTGAGCTTCCTGAGGGCCGTGTGGTGGGGAGCGAGGCGACACATTCAGTCCCAGGCACACAGACCCCATATACCCAGGAGGTGAGGAGGCGACACCCACCCCCTCCCACCCTGAGGAGGGGGAGCACGGGAAGGCACGATGGCAGGGAAGGTTGGGCAGAGTGGTTGAGTGTCAGGGGTCGACAAAGGACACCATGATGTAGCGGGTGCCCCGAGTGGTGGGCAGCCCCTCGTGGTAGTGGGTGAGACGGCCCGGGTGCAGGAGCCCCCAGCCCTTCCGGGGGGAAGAGATCACGCAGTCATAGCGCAGGAAGCGGCATCCACCTCCCTGGAGAGACGAGAGGGGAGGGGGCTGGAGAGTGAGCGGACGTGGGGACTGGGTGGTGGGCTGCCCCGAGGCGAGAGAGGCCAACCCGGGCGTCAGGAAGGGAGGGGACAAGAGGGGTGGGCATTGGCAGATGGGAGACAGGACACAGGGGGTAGCCAGCCCAGAAGGGGTCCAGAATATGACCCTGGAAGTCACTGGGAAACGTGACGAGGTCAGACAAGGGGCAGGGAGGTGACCGTGCCTGGGAGGGGGCTGGACACAGGGCCTGGGGGAGGGGGTGTGCATGTGCGTCAGTGTGTGTGGAGGGGCCCTTGGGGCACCCTGAGTGGAGGGCAGAAGGGACTCACCTCATAATCCAGGCCCTTGTGGTTGAGGGCGACATTGAGGGTGAAGGTGGATGAGTCGTGATGCGGCCGCAGAGAGGGCTGCTCATCTGGTCGGTAGCGGACCACAAAGTTCATCACCGCCCGGGTCTGCGGACACAGGGGAGGAGAGGCTGAGGGGCATGGCCAGGAGGGTTCTCACTGCTCCCCACAGGCTGCTCCCCCAGAGCTGCCCTCCTGCGAGGTCTCACTCTGTGCTGTGCTCAGTCGTGTCTGACTCTTTGCGGCCCCATGGACTGCAGCCCGCCAGGCTCCTCTGTCCATGGGATTCTCCAGACAAGAACACTGGAGTGGGCTGCCGTGCCCTCCTCCAGGGGATCTTCCCAACCCAGGGATCTACCCAGGTCTCCTGCATCGCAGGTGCATGTGGCTTCTTTACTGTCTGAGCCACCAGGGGAGCCCGGATCTCACTCTATGGGGCCAATTTAAATGCTTCACAGGCCAAAAGGCATTGCGTGGAGCCATCCAGCCAGCACGGGTGTGGGAAGGCAGAGGAGGGAGCAGGGGTGGCGTGCAGCGGCCCACCTTGGTGTGGTAGCCGGGGAACAGGCTCTCGGTCATGGGCCCCACGTATGTCCTCAGGAGCTGCAGCCACTGGTCCTCGTAGCCCACCTGCTTCATGTGGATGTCCACAGTGGGCACGTTCTCGTAGCCTCCAGCCAGCCTAGAGTCCTGCGGGCAGTGGGTACTGAGCTGACGGGGCAGTGCCAACCTCCCCTCCTCTTGTTCCCAGGCCTTGAAGTCTGTGCTCCCTCCTTCTGAAGTCTCCACCACGTCTTAGCTGACTCACACCTCCTTTCTCTAAGTCTCAGCGAAGATGTCACCTCTTCTGTGAAGCCCTCGGTCCCCCTGCATCTGGGTCAAGGTTCCCTCCTGTGACTCCCGCAGCACCCAGGCTGTCCATCACAGACTTGAGAAGCTAGCTCCCTGCTGCTACTGACGGCAGGTGGGGTTGTGGAGGGCAGAGCTCCACCTGCACGTCCAGGTCAGGGGCTGGTGTCTAAGGACCCGCCCAGGGAGTACTTCTTGAATACACGGCAGAATGAAAGAATACAGAGGTGCCCCCTGTCTTCCCTTTCCTGCTGGGGGCCCCCTCTCTGTTCCCACTCTCCAGATGCCATTTTCCCTCAATCAGGGAAATTCCCCCTCCCTCCTCCTGGGGGCCTCCTCTTCCGCGGTCCCGGCCCCTCACCTCATGCCGGCCTCCTGACCACTGGCCGTAGTGTTCCATTTCCTCCACCAGCTCATCGCACATTTGCTCGGACAGGAGAGGGAACCAGTACACGTCTGGGCAGGGCTGAGATGGGACCGGGCAGGGGAAGAAGAAAACAGGGCTGGGTGATGCTCTAGGAGGGGACAGGCAGCCAGTGGGAGGAGACAGAAAGCAGGGAGCAGAAAGGTAAGCCAGGACATGAGAGAAGGTGGAGGAACGGGCAGCTGAGCGTGGGGATGGGCTGGTGGGGGGAGTTGGGGAGGGGAAGACTCAGCCAGAGAAGGTGAGAACAGCGCTGAGAACGTGGCACAGACAGCACGATTCCTGGAGCCCTGGGTTCTGGGACAGTGATTTTCAACCTCGTTTTAAAAAATGTCATTTCACCCATACACCAACACACCCAATGGACAAGGGAGGACCACTGGGATGAATGCTGGGCTGGGAGCTGCATGCCTATCAGCTCAGCCTTTGCCCTCATCTTGCCTGAGCAGAAAACCCCCAAGCACCTGGGCAAGGACCCTGGGAGAACCCCTCATCCAGGTGGTGGGCCCCCGGGGTGGTGGTCATCCCCTTGGGCCACAGTCCTGAGTGGGACTCACCTGTTCCACGAGCCCCTCCCCTTCCAGGGCCCGAGTGTAGTTCTCGTGAATATACTGCTCTTTCCAGTCCTAGGGGAGAGCAGGGGGCGCACCTTGACCTCTGCCCTCCTCACGCCGCTTGCTCCCACCGGGTAGGCGCCCTCCCCAGGTGGCAGGTGACCCTGCCCAGTGTGCACGTGCGCGCGATGGGGCCAGGGCATGGCATTCCCCTTCAGGGAAGGCCCGCGCCATCTGAGCCAGGGGCCGCCTACTCACCAGGGGGTTGTCGAAGATCTGCCAGAGGTCAGGGTGCAGGTGGTCTGTGTCGTACCGGGAGGTGGCCAGGAGGCGGCCAAATTCGTGCTGATTGCTAAGGTGGAGGAAGATGCCCTGGCAGTGGGCAGAGGGTGTGAGGAGGGTGATGGGGAGCCAGGGAGCTGCCTCCCAGAGCCCCCGCCAGGAGCCCCAGGACCCCTCACCTTGTCCCGCAGGCTCTTACAGAAGGCCATGTCTGGGTCGGTGTCGCTGCCCGAGAACACCTCCCGCTGGGGCAGCTCCGTCCTCAGGGTCTCCCCGCGGATCACGTAGGCCTGGGATATGTAGGGCACATTCCACACGCCCCTGGAGGCCCACACACAGGGGTCAGCCAAGTAGGCGCCTCCCTGCCCCCACATCGTCCTGCCCAGTTCACCCTGGAGCCCCTTGCCTCGGCAGCTGAGAGCTGTGAGGTACCTCTCACTTCCCCAGGGAAGCCCTGCTGGTCACCCCTCTCACACCCGGCTCCACCATCAGCCCTTAGTTACCCCACAGCCCAGCACGCCTTCGTGGTGGCCACACTGGGCCCCCGCGTTCGGGCCTTTGGGGCAGGATGGAGGGGTCTGGGCAGGCTCCTGGGTTGGGGGAGCCTCCAGGACTCACACTCGCTTCCTCTGCACCAGCTCCACGTAGTCCTCCGAGCGTGCATAGTACTCGTCAGGGCTCAGGGCCCCCCAGAAGTTAGACCACAGCTTCCCGTGGCGAGACAGCATGGGCGCTATGACCTTCCTGAGGACAAGCGCAGGTGAGGGCCAGGAGGAGGCAAGCGTGGCCAGAGCGGGAGGTGGGGGTTCCCTGGGGACTAATCTGGGGGCCCTCTGGCCAAGCCCAGTGAGAGAGACCTGTTCGCTTCGATGAGGATGCGCAGGGTCTGCGGGTTGGTGATAACGGTGTCAGCGTCCAGGCTGAAGTAGAACTCACACTTGGGGTCCTGCCGGCAGATGTCCCTGGAGGGGACAGACCGAAACACTGATGAGCAGGAGCAGGTGGGGAGAGGCGGGGGCTGAGCAGGGGATAGAACTCCGCCGACCCACGGAGGAGAGGAGAGGGAAAGTGAGTAGAAGGAAGCTGACCAGCTGGAAGTCAGGAGGGAGAAAAAAAAGACCGTGGGGAGCAGGAGAAGGGCAGGAAAGGTGCGGGCGTCCCGCCCGAGGCTCACTCACATGGCCATGTCCCTGGCCTCTCCCGGGGTCAGGGCCTCCTCGGGACCCACCAGCTTCACAGCGGAGAAGTGATCCTGGAGCTGGGGCCAGGACTCATCGATGTGGGGCTCGTGGTACACCTCCTGGAGGTACGGGGAGAAGCGATTGGAGGGGGGGGATGCTGAGAGGACAGAAAGGTGGCATCTAAGGGACAGGACGGGGCGGGGGGAGCACTTCCTGCGGGAGGAAAGGCTGCAGGAAGGAGTCTGGGGTGCGGGGAGAGGCCTGATCTGGGCAGCGGGTGGGGAGGTCCCTTGGGAGGGAGAGGCTGGCAGTCAGGGTGTCTCACGTTGTTGTGCAGGAACAGGGTGACCCTGTCGGGGGGGTAGTCCAGGAGCAGCAGCCGCTGGAGGAAGCGGGGCAGGAACGGGGTAGGTTGTTCCACAAACACAGCCAGAAGTACCCGGGGGGGAGGCTGGAAGATACGACAACATGACGGGGCTCAGAGGAAAGGCCGGCTCCCCTTACCCAGTCTGTCCTCCGCACCCTGCCAAGTTTAGTGGAGGGTGGGGGCGGATCTCCAGGGGCTTGGCCTCCACCCCTGCTGCCTAGCACCCTCCTGGTACGCTCTGCTCTGCTTCAGAGCACTCTCCCACCCGCCCCGGCACGCCCTCCTTACCTGCCCCCCCGGGAGTGGCCTCCGGCCCTGGTTGCAGAAGCCACAGCCTCCTTCGGGAGTCCAGCCGTTGGGGACGTAGTTTCCCAGGTAATTCAGCTGGAGCTGTTGGGAGAGGCGGTGAGAGGCTGAGGTGCGTCCAGGGGTGAGGGAGGTGGGGGCAGGGACCGGAGAAGGGCAGGGGGAGCGTGGGCATGGAGAACCTCTCCCAGCTCCTGCGCTTCTGGGGCTGGGGAGGTCTCATGGTTCGGAAGGGCTGGAGGAACCTGGGGGGCTGTGGGACCGGGACTGACTGGGGCAGGGGCTGGGCTGAGGGGAGAAGCGATTGGAGCACCTTTGTGGGACCGTTCCCATGGACTACAACAGGAAGCGTGTCGTAGGCCACATTCCGGATACGCACTCGATTCCGACCAAACTTTAAAACCACCTCATCTGGGGAAGAAAGTCCAGGCTTTAGACTCCCTTACTCTAGAAACTGCCAATCAGCAGGTGCTTCTAAATACAGTGGAGGTGGTGGTGGTGGGGGGAGGTACCCAGGTGTTCTAGACGATGAAGGACTGTGGTCCACGGGGCAGGGATGGGGATGGGATAACGTCTCTCTCCGAGGGCACTGGCCAGGCTGCTGCCACCTGGGGAGCCCCACCACTTACTACCTGTGCCCCCCGGGGAAGTCTCTGGCCCCGCAGGGAGGTGGTTTCCCCATATGTAACCAGTGGATAATCACAGACCGCCTTTCGTACGATTGCTGTGTTCAATGAAACTAAAGAACGAAAACCCTGACCCAGAGCCTGGCACGTAGCAATGGACATGTACAACAGGGGCTGCTGCTATTCCTGGTAGCAGAGTGCACCTTATTCTACGGGCCATTCAGACGTTTGCTGCAGTTAACACAGAGGTGAGCTGAAGTTCACCCCGATCTACTAGGAGACCCACCCACATTCAGGACCCCCAACAGCCTCTCTCATCGCCCCTTTTCTCATTGCTGTCTCCTCACCTAAAGCCCCGTTGAGGTTCTGAAAGATCCGTGATTTATGATCCAGACTAAGGCCGAGCTTCTCCTGGATGGGATGAGGTGGGGGCAGTGAATTAACGAGGGGCTGAGACATCTCTTCCTACTCTTTCCTCTCCGTGTCTTTCTGAAAGCCTCTTCACTCCTTTCCTCAGGGCCTGCCACCCCCCAGAGCTGTGGAGATGGGGGCCCTCCTTGGCCTCTCCCTACCCTCAGCCCTGGGTCCAGGTAGAGCCGAGTGTAGAAGAGCTGATCATCATCATCATCTTTGTACTTCCACTGGCGGACGATTTGGTGGATGGTGGGGGCGAAGCCGATGAATCCTGGCAGGGGGAGAGGATGCACTGACTCCCAGACTCTTCAGTGTCCCAGGGCCGGTCCCCGTTCCTTTGCCCGCCCTCAAGCACCTGGGACACTCCATTCCCCACCACTGCTGGACCCTCTGCCACTCACCACCAGAGTTGAGGAAGCGCTTCCCCGTGCCCACCTCAGGGTACTGCTCTGCTAACCCCCACTCGGGCCAGCAGAAGCTCTCTGCAGAGAAGAGCAGGCGGCTGCCACTCTGGACGAACTTCTTCAGCAGCTCTGAGGGGCTGCCAGCCAGAACTACGTCGTAGCTGAGGGAGGCGGGGGACGATGAGGAGGACGACCACTAGGAATCTCCCTATCCTCTCCCCTTCTGTCTGCCCCCTCCCCTTTACCTGTCCACAAACATGATGACCATATCTTCCCTCTCTGCGTATTTCTCCATTTCCTTTTTGAGCCACCTGACTTTCTGTCCTCCACCGACCGTTCGGGCGACATCACCCCCTCGCCACTCCTCTCCCAGGCCCAGGGTCTGTGGAGAAGACCCAGAATGCCAGGGAGGGTCTCAGGTGGCCAGGTGGGCTCATTGCCCTGACCAGGCTCACCGGAGGGTCCCAAGCATCCAGCCCTTGGCCCACTCTGGGTGGGGTGCTAGACGCCCCACCCCCACCCCTTCGAGGGGCCCAGGAGGGTGTTCCTCTCCTCACCCGCACAGTGTAGTTGAAAAACTCCGCTGACTGCAGGAAACGCCGGTATCCCTCTGTCTCCGCTGTGGCCACGGTGATCACCAGCATCTTTTCTGTCACCAGACTGGACTCAGCACCCAGCTTGCTGCCCCATGTACTCAGCTCACCGACCACCCCTCCCCCCGTCCCACGCTGCTCCTGACCCTGTGTGTGTGTTAGTCGCTCAGTATTGTCTGACTCTTCGCGGCCCCATAGACTGTAGCCCACCAGGCTCCTCTGTCCATGTAATTCTCCAGGCCTGAATACTGGAGTGCGTTGCCATTGCCTTCTCCAGGGGATCTTCCCGACCCAGGGATCGAACCCAGGTCTCCCCCAATGCAGGCGGATTCTTCACCGTCTGAGTCACCAGGGAAACCTAACCTCTTTTCCCTTATCCCTTCTTAAATTATTCTAACCCAGGGAAACGTCAACCCCAGTGAGAGCGGAATGCTAGTAACACTCAGAAATTCGCGGTCAGTGCGCGAAGGGGAGCGGAGGGGTAGCTGGACACCTCAGTTCTGGGCGAGGCACAGTGTGATTCAGCCCTAGGGAGCCCGCTGACCGAGGGAGAGGGCAGCCTAGATCCCCCTCCCCGGCCCAAGCCTGCAGACACGTCAGCCCAGCGCCGGTCGTCCCTCCCGGGGTTCTCACCTGGGTTGACGGGATCGCTGCCCCGGGGTCGATCTGAGGCCGAGGCGGCAGGAGACGGCGACAGCAGTAGCAGCAGCAGTAGCAGGGGCCGGAGTTCCGGGCCCGAGGCCATGGCGGAGAGCGGGCCGAGCTGCACACAGGCCCGCATCCGGCTCTGGCTGTCTGCCTTGGATCCCAACTCGGGAGAGGGGCTCTAGAAAAAGGACCGGGGCTGCTGTACGGCCAGCAGCTAGGAGGAGCCCGGTTGGGGCTCCGCCCTGAGGGTGAAAAAAAAAAAAAAAAGGCGTAGCCGGAGGTTACAGAAAACTCCAGATGCCGGAGCCCTAGACAAGGCGAGGATTGTCCCGGGCCGCCGGCAGAGCTGTACGAGCGGAGGGGGCGCCCGGCCCGCAGGCGGGGGAAGGGCAGGGACTGCGGCTGGCGATCCCGAGCCGAGGTTCTTTTAGAGCCAGCCCGGCCCCCTGCCAGCCTAACACTTGAGGAAACTGAAACACGGAGAGGGGAAGTGACCCCTTGAGGGTCCGGCAGGACGCGGAGGCGGGTCTTTGCCACAGCCCAGCCTGGAGCAGCCGGGCGGAAGACCCGGAGAGCTAGGCGGTGGGGCCGACCCGAAAGGGGACGGCGGCAGGGACGGAGGAGGCTGCAGCCTCAGGAGGGCTGGGGGTTGAGGTTTTGGCAGAGGATCCTCTCGGACTTTGCACTTAAGCCTGCCCATTTTCTTTCGCTACTCTGGCCCATCATCTCCACGGCCCGGGGGAGGGGCTCCAGGGGCTGCCTCTGTGATGATTCTACGTTCGGAAGGGCCAAAGGAAAATGACGTTTCTTGAAAGATCGCTGGCACAGTCTCTTTAAAATGACCCATTTCGGGGGTTCCGAAATAACACAGCTACACAGAGGAAGGAAGTAGATTTGCCCGTAAAAAATATGGCGGAAAGCTTTCTGGTCTCCAAGGGAACACCGCGTAATTAGTCAAAAACCTGTGGGATGACTCCGCGCACGCGCAGGAGCACTCGTCGCCGGAAGTCATGATGCCCTGACCACGGCAAGAGATTTAGCACGCGTGCGCAGTAGGCCCATCTTGCAGCTCTGTTGTGGAAATGGTGGAGAAGAAAACTTCAGGTAAGTGATCTTCTGGCTGTTGGCCCACTCTCTTCCTCTCAGATTCGAACCTGGCCTAGGATTCCCTCACCCGGTTATTAGTTTCAAATCCCTCCCCCAGCGCTCGGGTACTGACAGGCCCCTAAACCCGGGGCAGCTCCCTTCTGTTCACGTTTTATTCATGCCTGCTGCAAACCGGGCGCTGGGGATGAAGAAAGAAGAAAGATCCTTCGCATCCAAGAACTGGCTTTCCGGGAGCGGGGCAGACACGCAGATCTACCATTGCGTTTCAGAGTGATACGTGCTATGGTAGAGGGATGCAAAGCTCCTGGGCTCAGGGAGGAGTGGCATCCAGCCCAACTTCTGGGAAGGAGAGGACAGGGAAGGCTTGGAGGGAAAGAAAACGCTTGGACTGTGTCTTGAAAGTTACGGTTTCGCTCCGTGCAAGTGCGTGGGGACTCCTTCCCTGCAGCGGTAATCACACGCGCCAAGGTAGGAGAGCAAGAAAACGTAGATCGCTTAGGAAACCAAGTTCACAGTTCCCGGGCTTGTGGAGAAGAGACAGGCTGGAGGACAAGGGAAAGGTCCCCTTGAAAGGCATTTTAAACACTGCTGACGAGTTTAAACTCTATGGAGAGGGCAGTGAAAAGCCTTCAAGGGCTTTTAACGCAGGGATTGACGCAACAAATTTATCTCTTAGAAAAGGACTTTAGTGCAAAGGGTGGATTGGAGGGGCTACAGCCATGCTGTCCAGTAGAAATTTCTGGGATGTTGGGAATGTTTTTAATCAGCAATATTCAGTATGGCAGCCAAATAGCCGCCTGTGACTATCGAGCACTTGAAATGCGGCTTAATTTAAAATTGCATGCATTTTAATGAATTACATCTTAATTAGTCTACATCTAAACGAAAATAACCTCATGTGACTAGTGGCTGCTTTATTGTGTAGCACAGGTCTAGAGATTGGAAGGCCAGTTAGGAAGCTATTGAGTAATCCAGATAAAAAGTGATGAGGGTGGGAGCAATCTGCCAGATTGACTTGTAATGAATCCAGTCATGTCCTCTTAAAACCCCTCACTGGATCTCTGTCACCCTCACCATAATCCAAGCCCAGGAAATTCCCTGGTGGTCTAGTGGAATGGACCCTTAGGACCTTTCACTGCCAAGGTCTGGGTTCGATCCTTGGTTTGGAAACTAAGATGCCACAAGCCTTGCAGCACAGCCAAAAAATAAAATATAATTCCCCAATCCAAATTCATACAGACACATAAAGGTAATATTCTTAATGGTCTGCCTGACTTCATTGAAGGGATCCCTGGTGGCTCAGAGGTTAAAGCCTCTGCCTGCAATGCTGGAGACCTGGGTTCGATCCCTGGGTTGGGAAGATCCCCTGGGGAAGGAAATGGCAACCCACTCCAGTATTCTTGCTTGGAGAATCCCATGGACGGAGGATCCTTGTGGGCTACAGTCCACAGGGTCGCAAAGAGTCGGACAGACTGAACGACTTCACTGACTTCATATCCCCTACATACTTTATAATACCAGCCATATAGAACTTTAAAAAATGTATTGAAGACACTGCAGTCTTTCACCCAGGCCTTCTCTCATCCTGGTACCAAAGTCTAAGACACCTTCTGCTCCTCCAATCAGGCTAACTTCTGTCCATCAGTCAGGCCTCAACCTAGACTTACTTTCCCCTGGAAAATCTTCCTGACTACCCCAAGACCTGGTGGCTCAGACGGTAAAGAATCTGTCTGGAATGCAGGAGACTCGGGTTCGATCCCTGTGTTGGGAAGATGCCCTGGAGAAGGAAATGGCAACCCACTCCAGTATTCTTGCCTGGAGAATTCCATGGACAGAGGGACTTGGTGGGCTATAGTCCATAGGGTCGCAAAGAGTCAGACACAACAGAGTGACTGACACACACCCCAGGAATAGGTTATGTGTTTCTGTCGTGTGTTTCCTAGAACTTTGCACTTCCCCGTCCTAGTGTATACTGTCCTGTACCATGCTTGTTGATTCGATCATTTATATCCCCCACCTGATGTTAAACTCTGCTTATATTCCCAGAACCCAGGGCACTGCCTGGTACTAGGAAGGGAGGCAGTATAGTGCAGTGATCAAGAGGACTTTTTTTGATGCTGGGCAGTTCTGGGTTTGAATTCTGACCCAGGAGCTGCTTATTAGCTGTGTGAACTTTGGACAGGTTTCTTAACCTCTGAACTCCAGTAAACTGGGGATGATAGTGATGGTAGTGATACCTGTCTCATAGGGTTGATGTAAAGATCAAAGGATTCCATTTATGCAGAGAGATTAGTACAGTCAGACCTCAGATACGCAGGCTTGATTCTCGACCACCGTGATTAAGTGAGTATCACAATAAAGTTGAGTCACACCAATTTTTCGATTTCCCATTGCATATAAAAATTATGTTTACACTCGTCAATTAAGTGTGCAGTAGCATTTTGTCTTAAAACAATATATATGCTTTATTAAAACAGTTTTTTAAAAATTTATTTGGCTGTATTGGGTCTTTGTTGTGGCATGTGGGATCTTTTATTTTTTACTTGTGGCATGTGGGATCTATTAGTAGTTCCTTGACCAGGGTTCGAACCCAGGGCCCCGTGCATTCTAAGAACAGAGTCTTAGCCACTGTCCTATCAGGGAAGTCCCTGTGTGTGCTTTAATTAAAAAATACTTTTTGCTAAAAAGCACTAGCCATCATCTAAGCCTTCAGCACAATGTAACTTTTTTTGCTATTGGAGGGTTTTGCCTCAGTGTGGATGGCTGCTGACTGATCAGGGTGTGGTTGCTGAAGGCTCGGGGGTTGTTGCGATTGCTTAAAATAAGGCAGCACTGACGTTTGCCACATCAGTTGACTCTTCCTTTCATGAAGGATTTCTCGGTAGCCTGCAGTGCTGCTTGATTGCATTTTATCCAGAGTAGAACTTCTTCCAAAATTGGAGTTCATCCTCTCAAACCCTACCACTGCCAGGGTTTTACATCAACTAAGTTATGTAATGTTCTGAATCATTTGTTGTTGTTTCGACAATCTTTACAACATCTTCACCAGGTGTGGTTTCCATCTTAAGCACCACTTTCTTGACTCACCCATGAAAATTGTACCATAAGATTGCAGTAATTCAGTCACATCTTCAGGCTCCTCTTCTAATTCTAGTTCTCTCACTATTTCCACTACATCTGCAGTTATTTCCTAAGTCATCCTTGACGGTTGAATCAGCTTCTTCCAAACTCTGGTTAGTGTTGATATTTTTTCCCTCTCCCATGAATCACAAATGTTCTTCATGGTATCTAGAATTCTGAATCCTTTCCAGGAGGTTTTCCATGGACTATGCCCAGCTCCATCAGAGGAATCATTATCTATGGTAGCAACAGCCTTATGAAATACATTTCTTAAATAATAAGACTTGAAAATCAAAGTTACTCCTTGGTTCGTGGGCTGCAGAATAGTTTGTTGTGGTATGAAAACAACATTGATTTTGTTGTACATCTCCATTAGAGCTCTTGAGTGACTGGGTACATTGTCAATGAGCATTAATATTTTGAAAGGCATCTTTTCTCCTGGGAAGTAGGTATCAACAGTAGGCTTCAAATATTCAGTCAACCATGTTATAAACAAATGTGCTGTCATCCAGGCTTTGTTGTTCCATTTATAGAGCAAAGGCAGAGTAGATCTAGCCTAATTCTTAAGGGCCTAGAATTTTCAGACTGGTAAATGAGCACTGTCCTCAACTTAAAGTCATCAGCCACTTGAGCCCCTAACAAGAGAGCCAGCCTATCCTTTGAAGCTTTGAAGTCAGGGATGGACTTCTCCTCTCTAGCTAGGAAAGTCCTGGATGGCCTCTTCAAATAGAAGGCAGTTTTGTCTACATTGAAAGTCTATTGTTTAATGTAGCCACCTTCATTAATTGTCTTAGCTAGCTCTTCTGATTTTTATTCTTTTGGCCAGACCATGCAGCATCCAGGATCTTAGTTCCCCAACCTGGGGTCAAACCTGGGCACACAGCACTGAAAGCATAGAGTTCTAACCACTGGAGCACCAGGGAACTCCCTTAGCTCGTTCTTGCTGTAGCTTCTACGTCAGCACTTATTGCATCACTTTGCACTTTTATGTTATGGCGACTGCTTCTTTCCTTAAACCTCACAAACCAACTTCTGCTAGCTTGGGACAGCTGACTGGTGGAGCAACCAGAACTCACACCCATTTATCAGTTACATTAGCTGTCCTGAGTGTGACTGGTTCCCTTAGAGTGGGAGTTGGTTTGCTGGGGGTGAGTTTGGAGTGGAAGAGAGGTAGGGAAATAAAACATCGCATGGACTGTGCTCTCACAGCAGAGTGGCTGTGAAGTTAGACACATGAGAATTCAGCAGGTTTTGCTATGGAGGGGAGAGTACCGGTTGAGTGGGGGATGGGGGGTGTTGAAGATGCAAGGGACAGGAAGACTTGAACTCAGAGTGAAGGATTTGGGTTTAGCAGTGGGACTTGTGGGTGCATCCACTTGGAATGGAGGGAGACGGGGGTACCCACGCAGTTACGATTGAGGGTGGGCTGATGGAATAGCATCTCTCCATGGTGGCTTGTCCTTTGAGGTGGGAAATAAGATTGCTGTGCATAAAGGCTGAGTGCATCAAGGTCCCAGTGGTGCCTGGGAAACCCAAGTGCACTGCGGTCTCCACCGGCACGGTTGTGTGGTTTCTGCCAGCAACGAGAGGTCTCCAGGAGACATTTCACTGCCCAGGTCTGGGATTGGGAGGAAAGGATGGAAACCAGGCATGAATGAGTGAAACAGCAGTCTTAGGTGGCTAAGAAGGAAGCAGCCAGAATGGGCGATATATTGGGAGGAGATCCAGGGGCCAAGGGTTTGGGGACTAGGGTGAGATCAGAGAACTGTGGCTCCCACACCCTGGACATCTTCCTTCCACCCACGGCTCAGAGCCGAGGCTGCCCAGCGTCTCTTTGCTCCTGTAACTGTTGTGGCCCCATCCCATCTAGTTCGCTCCCAGGACCCTGGACAGCGGCGGGTGCTGGACCGGGCAGCCCGGCAGCGCCGCATCAACAGGCAGCTTGAGGCCTTGGAGAATGACAACTTCCAGGACGACCCCCACGCGGGCCTCCCCCAGCTGGGCAAGCGGCTACCTCAGTTTGATGACGACGCAGACACTGGTGAGGCGGGTGGAGGAGGAAGGGGGTGCCGCGGGGGGCAGTGGAAGGGGGGGTCCAGGAGGCAAGGCTGCAGGAAGAGGGAAGAGCCTGGCTGGGTCAGGGCTGTGTAAGGATGTCGGGCTGGGGGATGGATGGCCTGTGAGCTCCTCTGGCTCCCTTGAGCCAGGCCCTCTCCCAGTCTCTGCCTCAGTTTCCTTTCCTGTGTATAGAATAAAGAAGCCAGGGCAGGTGAGCCCTTGAGATCGCTTCCGGCTCTGACATGGAGCTCTAGGTATCAGGAGTGTGGAGATGGAGGAAGGCTCGGGTTGGAGAAGTGGAGGCGGGGAAGGATGGTAGACAGAGGCCGGCTTAGAACCTGGCAGGCACCTGGGCAGGGAAGGGACACAGGGGCATTGGGAACAGTGAGGCAGAGAAGCTGGTGTCTTCTGGGTGAGGGCCAAGTAACTCATCGCCCTTGACGTCTAGGAAAGAAAAAGAAGAAAACACGAGGTGATCATTTTAAACTCCGCTTCCGAAAAAACTTTCAGGCCTTGCTGGAGGAGCAGGTGAGAGGAGCTGGCAGGGAAGACCCCACGGGGCAGGGATGCACCTGCTGGGATCCCTGGGTGGGCGGAGCAGTCAGAGCCGGCCCCGCCCCCTTGTCTCTGCAGAACCTGAGCGTGGCCGAGGGCCCTAACTACCTGACGGCCTGTGCGGGACCCCCGTCCCGGCCCCAACGCCCCTTCTGTGCTGTCTGCGGCTTCCCCTCCCCCTACACCTGTGTCAGCTGCGGTGCCCGGTACTGTACTGTGCGCTGTCTGGGCACCCACCAGGAGACCAGGTGAGAGGGGCCTTCCCCCGGCCCACACCCTCCCCCTCCTCCCTCCAGCAGCCTAGGGACCCTCTGCTCATCCAGGGCTTCCTCTGCCCGCAGGTGCCTGAAGTGGACTGTGTGACTCTGGGCATCCCCAGAGAGGAAGGCCCTGTGCATCGCCCAGCCTTGGAGAGAGCGTCACCGAAGGAAAAGACGCTCCTCCTGGACCAGGAGGGCAGCCCAGCAAAGCCCATGTCCTGTCCTCCAGGGAGACCAGCCTCACTTCCAGGGCCGGAGGCAGGGCGGTGCCTGAGCCCTCGGAGTGCAGTTGTAATAAAAGGTCCCGTGCGAGGAAGAGCCTGCCCAGGTGGTTCTGTGGGATTTTGCGGGTGAGGCTGGTGGGTCCCTTGTTTCTTGAACTCGCTGCTCTGTGTCTTTTCCTCCTACCTGTCAATCACTCCTCCCACCGTCTGCCCCTCTGGGCCCCTGACCAAGAAAGATGCTGTCCTATTCTTCCGCCACCTCTATGTCGTTGCTTTTCTTGGCTGCTACTTTTTGTCACTTTTTTGGTTATTGATCTAGTTTTTCTTTTCTTTTTTTTTTCCTTTGCCTTTTGTTTCTCTAGTTCTTCTGAGTGTATTTTGAGTCCCAGGACTGGTGATGGGGAAGTGGAGTGAGGGCTGGGGACGGGGATGTAGAAGGGTAACACAGAAGGAGCCAGCCCTGTCTTTGTCTCTGATTCTTACCCAAAGGGGAGAGACTGGGCCCTTGTCCTTGGTGCCACCCATCTGAGTTGTCCTTAGGAAGCCCGTCTTATCATGGACTGTGGTGTGTGAAATTAGTAGTAGTAGAGAAAACCTAGACATTTCTGGGAAGCGTCAGGGAGTTCATGGTACAGAGGCCTCTGTTCCTAGTGACCCTGATGCTATTAATATAACATTGTGGCACTAGAGCTTCTTACACCCACACCTTCTCTAAGTGGATTATAAGCCATGAGCTCAAAAACGCCTCGGAGTTGCTGTCTTGAGGCTCAGTACCTTGTTGCAACATAGCAAAGCAGATGCGTAGGAAAGACCTGTGACACAGGTGATTTCAATAAGGTATTCATGAGATCCAGCCAGGCTGGTGTCAGGGGCCTTCATAGGCTCTTCTCCCCGCTTTTGGGGACTTCCTTGTGGTTGGACTTTCTCACCAGGTGTTGCCAGTCTCCTCCTGGGAAGTTGCTTGCTCTTTCTTCTGGAGACTGGTGGTTGGGCAAGTAGTGTTGGGTGACAGCGTCGTGTTGAATGGTGGTAAGGACAGGGTTTAAGAGACAGTCCTCAGCGTGGTGGTTTTCAGAAAAGGCTGTAAAATTTTTTACTATCCTTCAAGCATCAAAAAGTGGCTGCTGGCCCCCTTCTCCTGGGATCTGGTCAGACTTACGACTGCTTGGCCCAGTAGACAATGGTAGAAGAGTGATCATGGGACGTGAAAGGCCAGGTGGTAAAAGGCAGTGCAGCTTCTGCCCCGTCCCCCAATACTTGCCTTTGGAGCCCTCGGCTACTTTGTAAGAAGCCCAACCGTCCTGAAGTCCCCATGCTGTGAGGAAGCCCCGTGTGTGCAGGTCCTCCCATTGACAGGTCCAGGTGAGCAAGCCTTCAAGCCTTCCCAGCCCAGGCTTCCACCATAGGAGTGAAGCTGCTTCACTCCTGTGACATCAAGTCACCCTCACCCATTTGAGTCTTCCTAGCTGTGTCCTCAACATCTTGGAGCAGACACTGGCCATCTCTGCTCTAAATTCCTGACCTACAGGATCCACGTGTATAGTAAAACGGTTTATGCCTTTGAGCCTTGGGATGGTTGGTTGGACAGCGATAGTAACGGGGACATCAGGAATTCAGTCTGCTGGCTGCTGACTCTTTGGCCTAGATTAATTATCTTGCTCTCATCCAGGGAAACCTCCCTGGATCCTAACCTTTCTACTTTCATCTCCGCCAAGAAGTGCACTCAAGAAAGAAAATAGAGGGAATTTCTTGGCGATCCAGTGGTTAGGGCTCGGCACTTTCACTCTGCTGGGCCCCAGGTTTGATCCCTGGTTAGGGAACTAAGACCCCACAAGCTGCACGGTGTGACCAAAAAAAAGACAAGACTATTTCTTGGCTGAGGAACACCTCCTGTGCTTCACTGTGATCACCTGCTTCGGATTTCCTGTTGGATTGCTGCTGAGTCGGCACAGTCTCCTTGGTTTATTTCCTAAGTGTACTGATATTTTGTTCCGCATGGTATAAGATTTGTCTACTCTGACACACTCAGTCTTCCTCTGCTGGCCTTGATAGGATCCCAGGGGCCTCCTCATGTTGACTGGCTCTACAAGTCATTTATTGATCTTTTCTAGGAAGGATCTCCAGACCCTCATTTAAAACTATAATTCCTCAAGGAACATCTTGAGCAGTTTTTGCCAGCTTCCTATGCACTAGTGGAGACTTGGTCCCCACCTTGGGAAACACCTGGGTCTTTGGGAAATCCCTGGTGGCTCAGATGGTAAAGAATCTGCCTGCAGTGTGGGTGATCCCTGGTCAGAAAGATCCCCTGGAGACGGAAACGGCTACCCGTGCCAGTAGTCTTGCCTGGGAAATCCCCTGGGACAGAGAGCCTGGTGGGCCACAGTCCATGGGGCCGCAAATGGTCGAACACAGCTGAGCGACTAACACTTTCACTTCGCTGTACTACTAATTATTAGTGCTGCGTACAAGGTTGGACAGATCACTTTGCCTCTCCGACTCTGTTACAGCCACCTTCCAGAAATCAGAGGACTAAAGACTGTACCAGGCGCAGTGCCTGGTGTTCAGTGAGTGCTCAGCTATTGTCTTCATTGCCCAAGACCTAAGCAGTTTGTTGTTGAGTTTTTTCGTAGCCAGTTCCTCAGAAACCAGAGGCTTCTTGGAATAAGCAGCCGTAGCACCTTGCCCATTACATGGTAACTAGCTGTCTGCATTTCTGTCTGCTCCCAGCCTGTGAGTTCTCTGAGGGCAGGGAACTCACCAGATCTTGCTTCTGTAGCTTCTAGCAAAGAAGAAAATAATGTTAAAAAGGGTTAAAAAGTAGTTCAATAGCCCTTTATAGCCATGTGACCCTGCTTGATGGACAAAGAAACCAAAACTTAACCCCATGGTCATATGAAGGCACGCAGTCAAGGCTTGAATGTGAAACTTGGCTCAGGTTGGTTTTCCTGAAAGGGGGAAGGGGTGAGAAGAGGCAGGTCAGCATCACGAGGCCCAGGGCCTGTCCTGTAGGTTGTTACACTGAGGGCCTGCGTGGAACCCGCTTCCCAGTGTCTGTGTTTCTGTACAGTCCCTTCCACATGGACTTTGGACTTGGCCTGGGGACAGCCACAAATGGTATGAAAGCCGAGTGTGGGGGGGCAGGGGCAGGGATAGGCCAGGGAACCCTTTATGTAGGGAATAGCACGGAAAGCATGTGTTCTGGGTGGAGCCCAGGAGGAAGCCCTGATTCGCATGTGTGTATCCATTGAGCAGTCCAGCTTGCTGGGAGACCACGGATGTATGGAGGAATAGTAAGAAATGGGGATAGAAAGGCAAGCTAGGGACTTCCCTGGTGGGTCAGAGGTTAATAATCTGCCTGCCGATGCTGGGGACGAAGGTTCAATCCCTGGTCGGGGAACTAACATCCCACATGCTGAAGGGCAATTAAGGTGGTGTACCACAACTGGAGAGAACCCAGCTTGCTGCAATAAAGAGCCCACGAGTGTGGAGTGTGGCAGCTAAGACCCGATGCAGCCAAATTAATTTTTTTTAAACAGTTGGGCTAGGGCCAGGCAGCGTGCCAAGGTGTAATTGTCTTTTTTTCCTGCAGCACCAGGGTGCTGCCAGGGCAGGATGATGAATAGGGAGAAAAGGGAACTGAGTCACAAAGCTCACTTAGGGGGTTTCTCTAACATTAGAGTCTGGGGATGAGGGCTGGACCCAACACAGGCGGGACAAGGGGGCGAACTAGGTGGAAGTGGAAAGCTCTATGGAGAATTGATAGGATTTGGCTGCCAGCTGAGGGGAGGTGGTGAAGAGGAAGTGAAGGGAGCAGCCAGAGAGGACTGAGGTGGTCAATCTTTGAGACTCAAGAGTTTGGCCTGGCAGAAACTGATTTTGGGGGAAAGTGATGAATTCACCCAGCCTGCTGACAACACTCGAGGGCTGCACGACTTCTGAAGCTCAGGAGAGAGGGCCCAGTTAGAACGCAGGTGTGGGAGGTCTCTACATCCCAGGAGAAAGTCAGTGCAGGTGAGCAGGTGGGATCAAAGGAAGGTCAAGTGCCACGCCACCAAGGAGTCGTTGCTGTACGCAGCACGACGGGATGGGTGCCAGGGTAGACCCTGCTCTCTGCTCCTAACACTGGATGCCAGGCTTCTTTCCCTCAGCCTCAGTTTCCTGCCTTAATTGTGTACTGGCTCTGCTCAGTGCTGGCTGGGCCTATGCCAAGCGTGCCCACGGCACTGTAGCCATGTCTGAGCTGGATACCATTCAGTCACACACACACACACACACACACCACCAATACACAGGCCTCTGAACAGACCTCCAGTGCCTTTTCTGGAAGTTATTGAACCATCCCCAGAAAAATGTACTTGCTCCAGGCCTGGCTGACTTGACACCATTTCAAAAGGCTTGTCAACTTCTGATATTCACTCTCAGGTCCAGGTAAAGAAACTCTAGACCACTCATCTCCTCGTACAGCTGTGAGAAAGGTCCAGAGTAAAAGGAATGACTTGTTATCAGTCTGGCCAGAGGGTATCTGCTATTCCGGTCCTTATCTGCTGCTTATTGGGCCTTATCAGTAGTTGTGAGAATGCCACACTCTACAAACTACTTGCAACTCCTTTCCTCCTTTGCCAGATGGGGCAGTCCAAAGGCAGTGGACAGGTGACAGCCTGGGGTCCAGGAACTGAAGTGACCCTGGGTGCCGCCTCAGCCACCCCTTGCTGGGTCAACTGCCTCATGACACCTTCAACCCCAGAACAGTTCACAAGTTTATTTATGCATGAATTTATACAGACTGCAAACACTCGGGGACGCCTCCACCCGCTTAACGGCCCAGAACCTAGACTCAGAAGGTTAAGAGGGCCCAGCCTCAGAGGCCAGAGATGAGTTCTCAGGAGGCCGATTGTTGGCAGCAGAGGATCCGGAGAACCAGAGGAAAGAGGTGTAGCCAGGGCGGAGCTCCCATGGGAAGGCGGGGCCTGAGGCCAGAGCTGGGTGTGGCTTCCGGGCAGGGGGCGGAGCCTGAAGCGTGGCTTGGTCCTGAACTTGATAACCTAGAACAGGGGCCCGCGCCCGCAGCCCCGGTATTCCAGGGACCCCTCTCCACTGGGGGCAGTGGGAAGGGAATGGGTCCACAGGCCCGGCTGTCTACACGTAAGCGTTCTTCCCGTACTTGCCAAAGCTGCTGTCGCCCTCTTCATCCGACGCTGCGGCGGGCAGGCGGGCAGCGAGGCTGGCGGCCGGTATCACGGGGGCCTTGTAGGGAAGCTGGACGCTGGCAGAGGAGAGAACCTGGTCAGAGGGAGGTGCGGCCCTCGCCCCGCACTCCGCCCCCGCGGCGCGCCCTCCCTTACCCGGTGGCGGGGTCCCGGTCCCGAGAGCAGCAGCAGTTGGAGAAGAGGCAGATGCCGCCCAGGATGGCAAGTAGGCAGGCGCTCCAGCCCAAGTAGAGGGCAGGGCCCAGCTCGTACCTGGGGACAAGGACGGTGAGCAGGCGGCGCCAGCTCAGGAGTCGCACTGAGACCCACCCGCTGTCCCCCACACTCACTTGGTTCCGGCGTACAAGGGGTCGAAGAAGTCCCTGGTGATGTTGAAGGCGTACCAGGAGACGGCCACCATCCCGCAGATACCTGGGGGAGGAACCGGAGAACCCAGCTAGGCCTGGTGGAGGAAGGTGTGGCCCAGAGAAGGGACATGGGCATCAAGTCCAAGAGCAAGCTTCATCGGATCCCTTTCATTTCCCCTCGCCAGCTCCTCACTTCTGTTTCCTACGTCAAAAGGCAGGCTGCTCCATCCAGCACCCAGGACACACTGCAGCCCATCTTTCTTGTCTAGTATCCCACTCTACTCCTCAGCCCCTCTTCCCTGTTTATCCCACACCTGCCCTGTCCCTCCTACCTCTAGTGCCTGGACCACAGTTTCCACACTAGGAATCTGCTCCAGCTCCTACCCATCTTCAAAAGCCCAAGCAGTCTTCCCTGATCAGCCCTGCCTGCGCTGACACCCCTTTCCTGGGTCTTACGGCTCAGTGCATGAAGGCCAACCAGGCCCCTGGACTACTGGTCCAGCCTGGCCGCCCCCCGGGGCTGTGTCTTCCAGTAAGCCACCTGGCTTCTCCGAGCCTATGTCCACATCTGGAGAACAGGACAAGACCTGCCCTATCTCAGAGGCGTGTTGTGAGGGGATGTGCACAGATATGTTTTGCAAATTGAAAAGGGATGGCAAGTCTTGTGGTACTGTTATTGTGCACAGTGTGTGTGTGTGCGTGCGTGCACGTCCTAGCTCTGATCTTCCCAGCCAGACTGTAAGCTCTGGAGGGCAGAAACTCTCAGCTTTGGATTCCCTCCCACACCTCGCTCATGCCTGGCTCCTAGTGCAGGCTCAAGAAACATTGCTGATGGACTGATTTGTAACCAAGGGATTGGTGAGTATGGGTGAGGGTGGGTGAGCAGGGAGAGGGGTCAGGTGTCAGTGCAAAGGGGAAGGTGAGGCAACCCTGGGTCTGGGTTGCCCACCCCACCCCCACTGCAGTACCACCTCCTCCCACTGCAGCGCAGGGTCCACCCATGACTTCCCCCGATTACCAGCCAGGATGTGTAGGGCTCCTGCGGTGGCCGCCAGCTTGGTTTTTCTGGAGAGCTCCAGGCCCCCAATGTTCGTGCAGCGCAGCCCCACCATGCCTAGGAAGAGGCCCAGGAAGCCCAGGAGGATGGCGGTGATCATGAGCGCCCGGCAGGCCTGGATGTACCCTGGGGAGGCGGGGGGCAGCCATGGGTCCCAGACCCGGCCCTTTCCCCTCCACCTGCTCTCCAGCCTGTGACAGAGTTAGCCCCTAATGTAACCTGCTCAGGTCTCGGTCCCTAGAAGCCCTCAAATCCTCTCCTTCCCCTTCGGGCCCCATCAGTCTGAGGGGTCAGCCTGAGGGGTCACACCCCCTCCTTCCCAGGAGCTCACCTCCGCACCCTTCGACCCTCCAGGTGCACTTCACCTCTGTCTCTGTTACAAGGCTTCTGCTCAGCGCCACTTAGACACTTTGGCTAATAATGCTTTGTCCTGGGGTGATACTCTTTGGCAGGATTTTTTTTTTTTTTTTTTAATTTTTGTCCACACTACTTGGCATGTAGGATCTTTGTTCCCCGACCAGGGATCGAACCTGGCGACCCTCTGTGGTGGAAGCACGGAACCTCAACCATTGGACCACCAGGGAAGTCCCTGCATCGTAGGGTATTCAGCAGCATCCTTGCCCTCTGCCCACTAGATGTCAACAGCAGTCCCCCTAGACAGGACAATCAAAATCTCTAGACATTGTCAAAAAACTACCACTAGTTGAGAACCACCATGGGGTCGCTAAGAGTAGGACACGACTGAGCGACTTCACTTTCACTTTTCACTTTCTTGCATTGGAGAAGGAAATGGCAGCCCACTCCAGTGTTCTTGCCTGGAGAATCCCATGGACGGGGGAGCCTGGTGGGCTGCTGTCTATGGGGTCGCACAGAGTAGGAAACGACTGAAGTGACTTAGCATAACATGCTCTGCTGGGTGTTACAGACACTACACTCTGTGAGCACCCCTCCCCTGGCTCACATCTGGGAGGTCCCATTTAATGCCCAGCACAGTGCCTGACATCCTGAACCGAGCCTCTTCCTGGAGTGACCGATAGGGGGCAGCAGTGGCAGCTTCTAATCTGGAAGGTGGGATACCTGGGCCTAGGAGGGGTGTGAGGCAAGTCTAGCTCATATGCTCCTTCCTCAGAGCCGAAGCTCCCTTTCTGGGCCCCCTTCCTCCTCCTAGGTCTTCGACAGTTGCTAAGTACTCCCAAGGACCTTGCACCCCTTCCCTGGGTGGGGCAGTGCCACCCGTGTTGAAGGGGAAAGGCTGGGCCCCTGCCAGGAAGATGTGAAGTCGCCCAGGGTTGGGGGGCAGGGAGGAGGGGCAAAGTTCCCTGGGAGCATTTTCTCCTTCCCCGTCACTTCCTCTGGAGTTCCCCCAGCCTCTCCCCCTACTTATCCATCCACCCACCCACCCATCCCCAACCTGGGCAGACCAGCTCCTGATCCCCAGGGAGCTCTTGTAGGTAAGGAGATATTACTGAAGGGTCCGTAAGCAGCTGCGTGGCTGCAGTGTGAATAAGTGACAGGACCCCTCCCAGGACCAGAACCAGCCTGGGAACGAAGTATCGGCTGGCTCTGAATTCCAGACCCCCAGCCACCTGGGTGGCTCAGGGCAGGTCACCATGCAGTTTTCCTGCTTCTGGAAGATGAGGTCATTAATGCTGCCAGTGTAAACAGCACTAAAATGGTGCGCGCGAAGCACTAATGATGCCTGGAACCTCAACCTGATCCCTGGACAGCTGCGTGCTCTCTGCCCTCCCCGCTCGGCTCGCTCACCCTTGCGTCTCCGTCCTTCATTGTCTTCTGTGCACACTCATGAGAGGTTTCTAGCAGCAGTCCCAGTGGGGCCCCTCCTCACACCACGCTGCTGAGCGGCTGCAGCCAATGTCCCTCCTGCCCACCCACCATTCTCGTGTCCGATCCTGATGCCTGACCCAGATTGTACTCAGCTTTCATAGAAGTTTTTTTTTTTGGGGGGGGGGGGTGTCCTGGATGGGCTGAGAGCATGAAGCCCCTGTAGCTGCCTCAGGAGACCCTGGGAATAGTAGGGGCAGGGGAGACCCACCCAGACTCCCTAGCGGCTCATAGCATCTCTGATACTCAGGGAGGCAGTTTCCTGGCATGCTGGCCTCAGCTCCTTCCCCTGCCACCTGGCCCCTGCAGCTGGGGGACCTGGAAGGGCACGATGGCTCCAGCAACCCCAGTGAGGGCGCGGGAGCTGCAGTGCACTGGGTTCCTGGTCATCCCCTCATGGCCTGGTGAGGGGCCGACTGAAGGACTCCCTAGGTGGGGGAGTGATGGGTACTGCTCACAACGTGAGCTCCAGCCACCAGGGAGGACCTTTTGGGGCCCAAAGAGCTGTAGGCTCCAGCCCACTAACAACCCCAAACACATATGCACACACAGCCCTGACTACAGTGGGTACTGAGACGGGCAAGAGGACTCCATTTAAAACAGCCTTCTAGAGCTCGCCATGGCAGTGAGACCAATGCCCCAGTGCAAGCCTGGTGCAGTTATTGAGACTTCTAAGTATCTCAACCCCCAGGAATCCCAGATGGGGTTTCCTCTTCACCCCACGAGCCCCAGCACTCTCACCCCAAAACTAAAGTGCTGGATTTGATTGAGTGAACGTAGACACCAACCTCACATTAACATTTTCTGCACATTCCATCTCACATAATCCTCATGACCACCCAGTGAACCAGTGCTATTCTGACCCCAAGTCTTAACAGATGGGTCAAATGAAGCTCATTTTATCAGGCCTGAGGCACGGAGCAGGTCCACGGCAGGTGCTGGGGCCGTCACTCTAGACCCGGTGCCCGCACTTGTAGCCACAAAGACAGAGGGGCATGCTAGAGCAGGGGGCCACATGTGGCACGGCCTCTGCTGCAGTTCCAGACAGAGATGCCCCCAGCACTCCTGGCTGCAGGAAGCAGGTCTCCTCACTGCATCTGGCTTCCCTTGGCTATATGGTGCCCAAGGTCCGACCACAGGCAGCACCCACCCTCCCTGGGGTCTCTCCAGCCTCCCACCTCCCTCTGCTCCCTTCGGCTCTCCCCAGCCCGTACCAGAGAGGGCCAGCATGGACGGGAACTCCCAGCAGTTGTGGACTCCCATGGAGTCAGTGGCACAGCTGTACCAGAGGTTCTCGAAGATGGTGTTGGTGGTGATGACATTCCCATGCACGGTGGACACTCGCCAGCTGCTGTGTGCCAGAGTCACCCCCAGCATCAGCAGCCCCACGGCTGTGAGGAAGAAGCCGAAGATCTCCACAGCCACCAGCATGGTGGGACACAGGCCCCAAGGGGAGCCCGGGGCCCCGGAGAGGGGGAGGGGCTGGGCCCCGGGGGATCTGAGGGGGCTTTGGCCAAGGAGGGTGGTTCAGGCAGGCTAGGGAAAGAGAGGGAGGCAGGCTGCAGCCTCGGCCTCTTCCGTGGCCCAGGTCCGGCTCCGGTTTGTCTCCTGCCCTCTCCCCTGGTCTCTTCGCTTCCCCGCAGGTCCGTCAGAGGAATGAGCCAAGCGCGCACGGCAGCTGTTGACGAGATGGAGGGAATAAACGAAACGGGCCAAAAGTCCACCCCCTCCCCCCTGGCCTCTGGGCTGCCCTGGGCTCCCCGCCCCTTGAGGGTGGGGGGAGAGGACTTACCCGGGAGTGACTAACGGACACGCCGCCAAGGAGGGGCTCCCATGGGAGGCACTGGGAGCCAAGGGGAAGCGTCGGCTCTGACTCAGCTTTCATCGGGGGCCAGAGAATGGAGTAAGAGGGGCAAGGAAAGAGGGAGCGGCTGAGAGGCAAGAGACCGAGACTGAACACGGAGAAGTCCCCTGCACCTTTCGGTGGGGAAGGATCAAGGCAGCTGAGCCACCCTCCCTGAATGCTGGTGAGAACAGCTCAAGAAACGCAAAGACCTCGGGGTTGAGTCTCCAAGGAAGAGTAAGGTTGAATGAGGGAATGGGAAATCTGGGGGAACCCATGGCTCTGGAATCCAACCAACCGGGATTCAAACCAGGTCCTATCCTTTACCAAAGCAACACGGGCATGAAATCGGAGCTCCTTGAGCTTGTTTCTGCTTCCATGAACTAGAACTATTACTCCTCACTTCATAGGTTCTGTTAAGAATTGTGACCACAGATCAAAGCTCCTTGCAAGTATGAACTGCTCAGTACCTGGTGAATGCCCTGGGTGTCCAAGGCCCAGGTTGAGGCAACCAGGGGTTGTTCTCGTCCAAACTTCCAACTTCCTGAACTTGAATTTCTCCCCTTGTTGGGTTGATCTTTGACTCTCAGCAAAAAGCTTGATCTTGCTGCCAAAGGGGCCCTAAGTGGGATAAATCACAAGCCCAGGACGTGATCCTCTGATAATCTAAACAGCTCAGAGTTATCAGAACCGTCACCGGCTCTACTAATTATGACAGATTAGAAACCTCCGGGTCCCCACCCCAAGCCAACGCTGAGCACCTGTCCTGGCAGAGATGGTCTCATTTCCCACCCTGAGGCCACAGCTGGGACAGGTCCGGTTCTCTTCTGGCGGGGGTGGCTGGGGCTCAGTTCCAAGGGGCCCATTCTACACCCAGGCAGTCACACAGGACATCACTGTGCTGAGATGCAATCCCCATCCTCCTCCCTGTGCCAGGCTCCTCCATGCTGCCCACAGGTGCCTCCTCCCCTGTCCCCCCAGCAGGGATAAGGAATGAGAGGTATGAAGTGAAGCAAGACAGGCCCAGGCTGAGCCTGGCACAGGGTGACGGGTGTGAGGCCAAGTTGGCTGGGTGGAGACTGGGTCCCGACCTTCCTCTGCAACTGGGATGTCCTGGGTTCCTGACCTCTTCCATGACCTCTGCCAACTCCATGCCAAATGCCCGTTTCCTCCCCCCCTACCTCGCCCCCGGCAGTCCACCCGCCCCTTAAGGAGAGGGACAGGGAGGAGGAAGGGGAGGACGCAGGACAAAGGGAGGGAAGGGTGGAGGTTTTGGAGGAAGCTGAGTGGGGCCTCCCTGGTGTGGAAAACTCCATGCTGAGAGGCAGCTGAGTGGGTCAGAGGAGACATCAGTCTCGCCTGTCCCTTCAGCTCTGCCCTTCCCGCCTCTGGTCACTGTTTTTTGTCAGGATTCTAAGGCTGTGCAAAGGCCACGTCCCTATGCTGGCCTGCCACTGCTCAAGGACATGGCTAGTGGTGGGGGAAGGAAGGAAGGGTGTGGGGTCTGGGCAGCTTGGTGGACAAAGGAGAACCCCACAGCAGCCTCCGGGGTAGGAGTAGGAGGGTGCAGAGCAGGAAGGGCCCATGTGTGACCCCCGTAAGCTTAGTCATATATTCCATTTTCTGACCTCCTGGGCCCAACCAAACCCACCCCTTTCTCAACATGGACACAAGAGGTTCCCAAGCCCAAGTCCAGTTTTATTTACACTCATCTCCAAGCGCATGATTTGGGGATAGGTGACAGGTCTCAGGGGAGAGGGTGACGGCCACAGAGGACAGGGATGGGTGCAGGAGAAGAAAGGGATGGCCGGGGGGGTGGGGCGCTCTTCCAGTGTCCTCCATGGGCTCCCACGTGTCCCTGCACAGACGCAGGGATGCCGTCTCCTTCAGGATTTGGACTTGGACACAGCAAGTCCGATGAGTCCAGCCAGTCCCGCCACGCCCAGGGCCATGCCTCCAACGATGGCCATGCCCACTAGTCCATCTGGGGAGAGGAAAAGGGAGACTGTCACGAGGCCAAACCCAGTCCCTGCGGCGACCTGGGCTACCACCTCACAGCCTGCTGCTCCTTGGCAGAAGACGTGCCTGTCTCCCTGGAGTCCTGGTGTGAGGGCCCCTGAGGGCCGGGGAAAGAAGAGGGTCTGAGGAGGAACTGCCTGGAGGGCACCATCTGAAGAGAGACCAGAAGGCCCAGGCACGGGGGACAGAAGAGAAGTTAACAGAGTGGAGAGGGACCCGGGGATGCTGGGGGCCAAGGAAACATGAGGGCAGGGAGTGGAGGGAGGCAGAGGGGAAGAGAGGACGGCCTTCACCTTTCTTCATGGCCTTGTCAATGAGCCGTTCCAGTTCTTTGGCCTGGTTGTTCTGTGGCTCTGTCTGCAGCAGCCCTCGCACATACTTCAGGGCCTTTTCATATTCCTGCACTCAGGGAAAACAACACACCCCCCCTCAGAATTCCATCCCTCCGCCTGCCCATCAGAGGGGCCTTCTCTCCGCTGGCCCTGGGACTCCTCCCTCTCCCTCCACCCCCTCCCTCGCTCCAGCCCCACCCAGAGGAGTAGAGTCCACAAACCACCCCAACTGTGTGGGGGTGATAAGCTGAAGGAGATAACAGCCCAAGGCTTGGGGCTGCACCCCAGTGCTGACATCACTTTGCTCCCCACACCCTAGGCACCCAGATCCTCTGTCTCTCGCCTTCCCTTAGTGTCCTGGCCTGCTTTCACCTTGCACCTCTGTACCCAACACCACCCCCTGCCTACTACCCTCTTTGGCCTGGGCTCTACCCTGGAGGAGAGAGATGAGCGGGTGCTTGGCCATCCGGGTGGGCGGGGGTGGAAGGGAGTGGGAGAAGGAAGCGCTCTGCTTTACCTTGAGCCGGTAGTTCCCCACGGCCAGGTAGAAGACGTAATCCCGCTGCTCCTCTTTGCTCCCTTTGGGCAGCAGCTCTGGGGAGTCGGGAGGAAGGAAAAGGGTAAAAACCCCTTCTCTTCCTTCTTAGTGCCCGTGTCCCAGACACACCCTCCACTCCCTAAATTCACTGTCCTGAGCCTCCACTTCAGCTCCAGTCACTCCGGGCTTCCTAGCCAGACCCGTGGGGCAGCATGAACCCCAGCCAACACTGAGGTGTATGCAGCCCCCATATCAACACTCCAGTCAACTCTGGTTCATCCAAGTGAACTAAAAGCAAATCAGGGCACTGGACAAGCCAAAGGCATCTCTATTCCAGTTGCTTGCTGCCCAGACTAGTGTTCAAAATAAGTTTTCACACCTTCTCTTTTTAAAAAAACAGCTCCAAACTTGCCTTCAACTACCCCTCCCTGAAAGATCCCACCTAACTTTCTAAGGTCAGTGACTTCCCATAAGGTTACGTGTTCAGCTGTACTCTGTGCACTAGAATTTGTTGCTAAGTTGGCAGGTGTTTATACAGCTTCCCAAGCATCTGTCTGTCTGCTCAACTAGACTGGCAATGTTTAGAGACCACTTCTCCAGCTGTGTCCTACTTCTCAGGAAACCTGAGAAATACACAAACGGAGGCTGAGATGGTTTGCATTCAGGAAGATTCTTACTTTTATGGATTTACAACAGGCATCTTTGGCTAGTATAGTGATTGTTTATACACCATTACTTGACCAAGAGAAAAGGGGTACAGAGAAATTTAAAGGTCAAGTATTGTGGCCTCTGACAAACGGTGACCTATCCAAAGTTAAAGGAAACAGGATTCTGATCAAAAAAACACCATCTGCTCCCAGGTTTTGAGGATGGTCTTCTGGACTTCTACACGACTCCCCCCAAAGGTTTTCAACAATAGCTGCTAAACAAGCAACATGGTGAGGTGTGGGGGCAGACATGACTGGGACACATGAAGACAGGAGCTTCTGGTCCCAATTCAGCCATTAATTAACCAGCTGTCTGACCTGAGACCAGTCACTTTCCTTCTGTCTAGACGACCAGATCACCAAAGTCCCGCGGGGACTGACATGCTATGACTGTCTGGCAAAACACCAATGAGGTAGCAAGTAGCCAAAAGCACACTGGGAGAAGTCAGACTAAGTATAGCCCTTTCCTGCAGTGAGTTTACTGGAAGATAACTGTACTCTGAGATCCCATGTTGAAAAAGGACCCCCACACTGGAGATGGAGGGAGCAAACCAGGCCAATGGTGGCAGAGGATGACGATGGCAAGTTGGGAAGGGGCGTTTGGGGAGTCAGCCTAGCACCTCACCCTCCAGCAGAGCAAGGCCTTTACGGATGTCGTCGTTGTACTTGCTTCGCACCAGGCACCAGGCATATTCAAACTGCGTGCTCTTGGACACCGAGCCTGCTGCCTTCTCAGACTTAAATTTCCTTTCAAATTTCTGCCACAGGAGAGGAGAGGAGTCATTTAGAAGCGAAGGGGGCAAGCCGAACTCTAGCAGGACCTGGGTGTCCCTGTTACCCATCTTCTCCTTTGCCACACCCCCCCGTTCGGGTCTTGGGGTACCCGACCATGGGGTACCCCAAGTCCTGCAATCTTCATCTCTGGGACCCAGGCATTCCGCTTCTTACTGCCGGGTCGTCTCCTTTGTCTCCTTGCACCTCCCCTCTCTACTTCCCTCCCCCTAGTGGTGCCGAGTGGAGATGCCACCTGGTGGCGGTCCCAGGCACCGCTCCCGGAGCAGCTGACCCTGGGAGGCTGGCCTGAACAGTAAACAGGCTGTCAGAACAGCTCAACAACAGACCAGCCCACGCGGCCCCTCGTCGGAGACTGCTTCTCTCAGCCCCACCCTGCCTAGTCTGGACCCTATCTTATCTGAAGGAAAAAACCGTAATAAACCTGCCTATTTCCTGTTAGAGCTACAAAGATTGAGACATCCCCTACAAGGGACTTAGCGCTGTGCCGGATTGAGTGATACGTGAAACTTTACGGTGGTCGCTGTGTTCCCCCGCCACTGAAGGAGCACTTAAAATCAAGTGCCCGCATCCTGACCTCGAGCTTCTGAGAGAACCTAGCACCCGTCAGACTCCAGGCCCCGAGTCTGAGGCGTGGTGGCATAGGAAACTACAACTCCCATTAGGCTCTGGGGCAAAGTGGACCCTCTGGGCAAGAGCCGAACGCTACTGGGGCTGCCGGGAGCCGTAGTTCGGCTTCTCTAGGCAAAACTGATGCTGGGAGGAGAGTCTGGCCCCTACCCCTCTCCTCAGGGCCCGCCCCTCCGAATCTTCCTTTTCCCTCCCTCGGAGCCGGGCCTCACCAGCAGGTCCTCCACAGACACCAACTCGTTCAGCACGGCCTCCATGGCCGCCGGCCCCGCAGGTCTCACAACTCAGACGCTACAGTGCCACTTTCTCCATGGCCCATTGACAGGGGCGGAGAGCAACTTCCGGTGTCCGGCGGAAGCGGAACCGCCCTTCCCTACGCAGAACCAATCGCTCCCCGTAGCCGCCGCCGAACCCGCCTCCGCCTACCGCCGCCGCAGCGCGCAGCTGGGGTCACTGATGCGCATGCTCCGACAGATCCCTCTCTCTCACCAGAGCCCGCAGGCCGCGCACGGCGCCTGGCCACTCCTAAAGTTGGTCTTCCTGGGTACCCTGCAAGTGCCTCCGTCTACAGAGGCTACCTCAGTAAAGTACGAGACTGTGTCTTGATGGTTAGCCCCGAGACTGAAAACAGCGTAAAGAGAAGGTGGGGATCTGGGCATGGATCCCGTAATTTTAGATCTAGTCTAACCCTCTCTTTTCCTCCCGCCCCCCACCCCCCACCTCCTTGCTCCCAGATATCTAGGACCCTAGGGGCTACGTGACTTTTTAGTGCCTGCAAGAAAATCATAACTCGTACCAGGGTTTACAGGGCCCGGGCGGACTTAAAATGCAAGAGCAAAGAAAACTAGATCTGTCAACCGTAAACCAGAGACTGGAATACATACTAATGGGGGATGCTATTAATGGGAATTTAAAGAAAAGCTGTTGCTTCTGCTTGCACAGAAGGTCCAATATTTTAAATATTATTTAATAAAGCATCCTCTGGGTGTACTCAAGGGGGAAAGGCCCTTCATGTGGGGTCATGGGCATTAAGGCGCTTGGAAGTGAGAAGCAACAAAACATGGAAAGGGGAAATGCTGCATGGTGCTCTGGCATCTGTGTTCTGTGCAGTGAAGCGTAGGTAGTGACTTTCAAATTCTCTTTACCTTGACCCACAGTGCTCCAGCACACGTGTGAATGTAAGTTCCCTGAGGGCAGAAACTGTATCTTGTTTATCTGTCCATCTCTAGCTCTGAGCACAAGGAAAATGAAATGTTCAAGAAATATTTGTTGAATTGTCAGGAAATAATAGTAATGACCATAGTGCAAATGCAGGGGGTTAGCAGCCAAACACACACCTTTCACATTTGCAAATCCCCTTGAATCTTTTTTTCCTCATAATAGCCTTGTGAGTTAAAGTAGGAAGTTATTCTTTTCTATTTGGCTTGGACAGTTGATATGAGCTCAGTAAACTTTAAGAGAAACCTCAATTTAGGGAACTGGCTCCATAATAGTCAAGGAAAAAAAATTTACATTCTTTCAAAGATGTACTGAGTGCCTAAGTTTGGCTGGGCATTGGGGTGAGCAGAGAGGGTAAAAAGGTGTACATAATATGAAGCAGATGAGTGAAAATAGGGCTGAACACTAATGGCAAGTAGAACTTACCTTCCTTTGAAGGCAGGGAATTTAAGAAAGGCAAAAGTCTACTATTTCTATCAGGATGTTACTTTCCTTGGGTGGCTTGCTACCCCTCATCCATGTTTGTATCTGTTGCCGCTCTTGGCACAGGCCTGGCACGTGGCAAAAGCTCCATCAGGGTTTGTTAAATGTTATTTGTGGGGAGAAAAAGAATGTGTTACATGGCTCAATTCTGTGCCAATGAAGAGATCTTAAGTTTGTTTCTTAGGTCCAGTAAGCACAGCCATCCACCCTGGATTATAGGGGTAAGAAGTAGTGCCTGTTTATTTTACTTCCAAATTACGTTTCTCCATCTTTTTCAAAAACATCTACTTCTGCTTTATTGACTACGCCGAAGCCTTTGACTGTGTGGATCACAACAAACTGTGGAAAATTCTTAAAAGAGACGGGAATACCAAGTCACCTGACCTGCCTCCTGTAGGTCAAGAAGCAACAGTTAGAACTGGACATGGAACAACAGACTGGTTCCAAATCAGGAAAGGAGTACATCAAGGCTGTATAATGTCACTCTGCTTATTTAACTTATATGCAGAGTACATCATGCGAAATGCCGGGCTGGATGAAGCACAAGCTGGAATCAAGATTGCTGGGAGAAATATCAGTAACCTCAGGTATGCAGATGACACCACCCTTATGGCAGAAAGCAAAGAACTAAAGAGCCTCCTGATGAAAGTGGAAGAGGAGAGTGAAAAAGTTGGCTTAAAACTCAACATTCAGAAAACGAAAATCATGGCATCCAGTCCCATCACTTCATGGCAAATAGATGGGGAAACAATGAGAGACTATTATTGGGGAGGCTCCAAAATCACTGCAGATGGTGATTGCAGCCATGAAATTAAAAGATGTTTGCTCCTTGAAAGAAAAGCTATAACCAACCTAGACAGCATATTAAAAAGCAGAGACATTACTTTACCAACAAAGGTCCGTCTAGTCAAAGCTATGGTTTTTCCAGTGGTCATGTATGGATGTGAGAGTTAGACTATAAAGAAAGCTGAGCACTGAAGAATTGATGCTTTTGAACTGTGGTGTTGGAGAAAACTTGAGATCTTCTTGGACTGCAAGGAGATCCAACCAGTCAGTCCTAAAGGAAAACAGTCCTGAATATTCATTGAAAGGACTGATGCTGAAGCTGAAGCTCCAGTACTCTGGCCACCTGATGCAAAGAACTGACTCATTGGAAAAGACCCTGATGCTGGGAAAGATTGAAAGCAGGAGGAGAAGGGGACGAAAGAGGATGAGATGGTTGGATGGCATCACTGATTCGATGGTCAGGAGTTTGAGTAAGCTCTGGGAGTTGGTGATGGACAGGGAAGCCTGGCATGCTGCAGTCCATGGGGTCACAAAGAGTGGGACATGACTAAGCGACTGAACTGACCTTTTTCAATACCATCCAAATGCAAACTGTTGTCACTTTGGAGTAGGCAGAGAGACCTTATAAAAATACAATTCTCAGTTTATCTAAAACCCTTTAATAGCTTCTCACTGCTGTTAGAACAAAGGCCAAAACCTCGCAGCAAAGCCCAGAAGGTTCTCTGTAGTCTGGTCTGGCTCCTGCTCTGCATCATCTCTCCTTCACTGCCTCTCCCTGTCTGTACACTAACCCCACAGGCCTCCTTTAAGTTCTGCAACCCCTAGTGGCCACAGGCCCTCTGTACATGCAGTCCCTGCTATCTAGAACATCTCCCCCCACCATGAAATGCCCCCCGCTTTGCTTATATGACTCATTCATTCATGATTTATTTCACTCAACAAATACGTGTTGAGCACTTGTTATGTGCCAGGCACTGTTTAAGTATTTGGGATCAGCACTGAACAAAGTTCCTGTTCTCAGAGAACTTGCATTTTAGTGGGGAAAACAGAAAAAATAATCAAACAAGTAAATAACTAAAAACACAATAATGGCAGGAGTTTATAAAGTGCTGTGAAAACAAGAAAAGCAGGGGAAAGGGACAATGAGAGAAGAGGATGCTGGTGGAGGAGAGCTCAAAGAAGCCGACCATGGAGAAGTGATACCTGGACAGGGAACTGAAGTAGCCATGTAGGTGAATGAGGAGAACATTCCAGGGAGACGAAATGGCAAGAGCCAAAGCCTTAAGGAAGGAACACATAACAGTTGTTTAGAAAATGAGGGCAGAGAGGTAGCCAGGGGCAGATCGTCGGGGGGCTTGTAGACTATGGTAAGGGATCTGGACTTAATGTGACAAGTGATGGGAAGGCTTTGGAGGGTGTGGGCAGCAGAGTGAAATGATCCAGCATAGAGCAATCCCTCCGGTGGCTACTGGGGTAGCCCAGGCAAGAGACAGTGGTGACCTGGTCTACAGCGGCAGCAGTGGAGGTGAAGGAGTTCAGGATATGTGGTCAGAAGGTGTGGTCAGCAAGAACTGCTGATGGACTGGATGTGAGAGAGGCGGGTAGGATGACACATAGGTTTGTGCCCTGACTGACCTGGTGAATTCCTACTGACCATTAGTTCTAAGCTCTAAGACTCCTCCTCAGGGAAGGCCTTCCCTGGCATCCAGATTAGGAGGGCTCCTGTTGAGAGGCTGAGCACTACCCATCCAGCATTTTCAGACTATAAGACTGTAACCCGCTCATCTTTTCTTAGTGAGCCCTGTGTTTTTGTGAACCACATGAGTATTGGTTTGGGTATGGTAATAACATCTTCCAAGAGCCAAAGACCATTCTGCTATTGTCTCTTTTTTCCCCCACATAAAGGAAGGCTCACATGTGACCTGCGGTCAAAAATCACACCAGGAAGGTAAGAGTTCTGTTTGATCCATGAGGAAACTGAGACTCAAAAAGCTTACTTCATCTCTCCAAGGTCACAGAGCTAGAAGTGGAGGAGCTGGGATTTAAACCTGAGTCCTGCTTCAGCATCAGAGACGAGGAGTCAGTTAAAGAATAAACAGAACAGATACGACGACGTTGTAAGTATGCTCCAAATTTTTATCTTTAAAAAATTTAAGTGTAAATTTGTCATTTTTTTGGTTTTTGTTTTGCACAGTAGAGGACTTCCCTTAAGCAGCAGATGAATGAGGAAGGAACAATTCAGATGAATTCAAAATGAAAACAGGCAAAGCAATCCCAATAATCCCCCTTTTTTTAGTAAAATACAGTAAAATTAAAAACAAACCCCCAAACCACCAACAGTGCCCCTGAGATTGTTGCATAACTGACTTCTGTCTCTTGGCAAGTGGCCTGTGTTTTTAGTTCACACCCTCAGAAGAAATGGAGTGGCCATCATGGTCAACAAAAGAGTCCAAAATGCAGTACTTGGATGCAATCTCAAAAATGACAGAATGATCTCTGTTCGTTTCCAAGGCAAACCATTCTATATCACAGTAATCCAAGTCTATGCCCCAACCAGTAACGCTGAAGAAGCTGAAGTTGAATGGTTCTATGAAGACCTACAAGACCTTTTAGAACTAACACCCAAAAAAGATGTCCTTTTCATTATAGGGGACTGGAATGCAAAAGTAGGAAGTCAAGAAACACCTGCAATAACAGGCAAATTTGGCCTTGGAATACGGAATGAAGCAGGGCAAAGACTAATAGAGTTTTGCCAAGAAAATGCACTGGTCATAACAAACACCCTCTTCCAACAACACAAGAGAAGACTCTATACATGGACATCACCAGATGGTCAACATTGAAATCAGACTGATTATATTCTTTGCAGCCAAAGATGGACAAGCTCTATACAGTCAGCAAAAACAAGACCAGGAGCTGACTGTGGCTCAGACCATGAACTCCTTATTGCCAAATTCAGACTGAAATTGAAGAAAGTAGGGAAAACCACTAGACCATTCAGGTATGACCTAAATCAAATCCCTTATGATTATACAGTGGAAGTGAGAAATAGATTTAAGGGCCTAGATCTGATAGATAGAGTGCCTGATGAACTATGGACTGAGGTTCGTGACATTGTACAGGAGACAGGGATCAAGACCATTCCCATAGAAAAGAAATGCAAAAAAGCAAAAAGGCTGTCTGGGGAGGCCTTACAAATAGCTGTGAAAAGAAGAGAAGCGAAAAGCAAAGGAGAAAAGGAAAGATATAAACATCCGAATGCAGAGTTCCAAAGAATAGCAAGAAGAGATAAGAAAGCCTTCTTCAGCGATCAATGCAAAGAAATAGAGGAAAACAACAGAATGGGAAAGACTAGGGATCTCTTCAAGAAAATCAGAGATACCAAAGGAACATTTCATGCAAAGATGAGCTCAATAAAGGACAGAAATGGTATGGACCTAACAGAAGCAGAAGATATTAAGAAAAGATGGCAAGAATACACAGAAGAACTGTACAAAAAAGATCTTCACGACCCAGATAATCACGATGGTGTGATCACTGACCTAGAGTTAGACATCCTGGAATGTGAAGTCAAGTGGGCCTTAGAAAGCATCACTATGAACAAAGCTAGTGGAGGTGATGGAATTCCAGTTGAGCTATTCCAAATCCTGAAAGATGATGCTGTGAAAGTGCTGCACTCAATATGCCAGCAAATTTGGAAAACTTAGCAGTGGCCACAGGACTGGAAAAGGTCAGTTTTCATTCCAATCCCAAAGAAAGGCAATGCCAAAGAATGCTCAAACTACCGCACAATTGCACTCATCTCACACGCTAGTAAAGTAATGCTCAAAATTCTCCAAGCCAGGCTTCAGCAATACATGAACCATGAACTTCCTGATGTTCAAGCTGGTTTTAGAAAAGGCAGAGAAACCAGAGATCAAATTGCCAACATCTTCTGGATCATGGAAAAAGCAAGAGAGTTCCAGAAAAGCATCTATTTCTGCTTTATTGACTATGCCAAAGCCTTTGACTGTGTGGATCACAATAAACTGTGGAAAATTCTGAAAGAGATGGGAATACCAGACCACCTGATCTGCCTCTTGAGAAATTTGTATGCAGGTCAGGAAGCAACAGTTAGAACTGGACATGGAACAACAGACTGGTTCCAAATAGGAAAAGGAGTTCGTCAAAAAAAGCCTCTTGATGAAAGTGAAAGTAGAGAGTGAAAAAGTTGGCTTAAAGCTCAGCATTCAGAAAACGAAGATCATGGCATCCGGTCCCACCACTTCGTGGGAAATAGATGGGGAAACAGTGGAAACACTGTCAGACTTTATTTTTCTGGGCTCCAAAATCACTACAGATGGTGACTCCAGCCATGAAATTAAAAGGCGCTTACTCCTTGGAAGGAAAGTTATGACCAACCTAGATAGCATATTCAAAAGCAAAGACATTACTTTGCCAACAAAGGTCCGTCTAGTCAAGGCTATGGTTTTTCCTGTGGTCATGTATGGATGTGAGAGTTGGACTGTGAAGAAGGCTGAGCGCCGAAGAATTGATGCTTTTGAACTGTGGTGTTGGAGAAGACTCTTGAGAGTCCCTTGGACTGCAGGGAGATCCAACCAGTCCATTCTGAAGGAGATCAGCCCTGGGATTTCTTTGGAAGGACTGATGCTAAAGCTGAAACTCCAGTACTTTGGCCACCTCACGTGAAGAGGTTGACTCATTGGAAAAGACTCTGATGCTGGGAGGGATTGGGGGCAGGAGAAGGGGACGACAGAGGATGAGATGGCTGGATGGCATCACTGACTCGATGGACGTGAGTCTGAGTGAACTTCGGGAGTTGGTGATGGACAGGGAGGCCTGGCGTGCTGCAATCCATGGGGTCGCAAAGAGTTGGACACGATTGAGCGACTAATCTGATCTGATCTAATCTAATGTGTTACTTTATGTTTCCGCTCATGAGAAACGTTGGGCTGGAAGAAGTACAAGCTGGAATCAAGATTGCTGGGAGAAATATCAATAACCTCAGATATGCAGATGACACCACCCTTATGGCAGAAAGTGAAGAGGAACTCAAAAGCCTCTTGATGAAAGTGAAAGTGGAGAGTGAAAAAGTTGGCTTAAAGCTCAACATTCAGGAAACGAAGATCATGGCATCTGGTCCCACCACTTCATGGGAAATAGTTGGGGAAACTGTGTCAGACTTTATTTTTTGGGGCTCCAAAATCACTGCAGATGGTGACTCCAGCCATGAAATTAAAAGACACTTACTCCTTGGACGGAAAGTTATGACCAACCTAGATAGCATATTCAAAAGCAGAGACATTACTTTGCCAACAAAGGTTCGTCTAGTCAAGGCTATGGTTTTTCCTGTGGTCATGTATGGATGTGAGAGTTGGACTGTGAAGTAAGCTGAGCACTGAAGAATTGATGCTTTTGAACTGTGGTGTTGGAGAAGACTCTTGAGGGTCCCTTGGACTGCAAGGAGATCCAACCAGTCCATCCTAAAGGAGATCAGTCCTGGGTGTTCATTGGAAGGACTGATGCTAAAGCTGAAACTCCAGTACTTTGGCCACCTCATGCGAAGAGTTGACTCATTGGAAAAGACCTTGATGCTGGGAGGGATTAGGGGCAGGAGGAGAAGGGGATGACAGAGGATGAGATGGCTGGATGGCATCACTGATTTGATGGACATGAGTTTGGGTAAACTCCGGGAGTTGGTGATGGACAGGGAGGCCTGGCATGCTGCGATTCATGGGGTCGCAAAGACTCGGACACGACTGAGCGGCTGAACTGAACTGAAATGATGTGTTACTTTCTAATTATACACTTGTGTGATTTGCTGATGAATACCACCCTCCTGTACTAGACTGGAAGCTACAGGAGGGCAGGGTCTGTCTGTTTTGTTCATTTTATGCCCACAGAGCTCAGAGCCTCTACCAGTAGATACTCAATTTGTACTAATTATTGTTGCATAAATGGTTGTTGCAGTTGCTATGATTAACTTTTTGGAAAAGAAACCAGTCAATATATAGTAAGAGCTATATTTCTTGACTAGTAATCTACTTCTGTGGGGGGAAAAAGTATTCAACAAAAGCCAAAAAGAAAAGAAAGAGAAGGCATGAAGATATTCATTTCTGCATATCTCTGAAGGTAAACAAACAACTAAATCACCAAGGAATGGTTTTATTAAATGACATTACATCAATATTATGTTACATCAATATAATAACAAACAGCCTTAAAGTCAGTGATCTGGATTCTAGGCTGATAATATTCAAAACAAAAAATTACGACCTTCTCAAATTCAGTCCTGTGAGTGGGCAGAAAAGAAACTGACATTTTTCCTGGTGGAACCAAAACCTAGAACTGATACTTTGTGGCAGAGGCCCTACTTTGAGGACACCAGAAATTGGAGCCTGTTTCGGACTTCTGCCCTATAGCATCTTGTCAGGTCAGCCCAGGAGAAGTTCTCAGCAAACACCCACCAAACAGAATTCCACTATTATTTTTAAAAAGTTAATAGGAGATCAAACCAGTCAGTCCTAAAGGAAATCAACCCTGAATATTCATTGCAAAGACCGATGATGAAGCTCCAATACTTTGGCCACCTGATGCGAAGAGCCGACTCACTGGAAAAGAGCCTGATGCTGGGAAGGATTGAGGGCAGGAGGGGAAGGGGTGACAGAGGATGATATGGTTGGATGGCATCCCCGACTCAATGAACATGAGTTTGAGCAAACTCCGGGAGATAGTGAAAGACAGGGAAGTCTGGAGTGCTGCAGTCCTTGGGGTCAAAAGAGTCAGACACGACTTAACGACCAAACAACAACAATTTGTTATTTATTTGGCTGTGCCCAGTCTTAGTTATGGTATGCAGGATCTAGTTCCCTGACCAGGGATCGAACCTGGGCCCCTGGCTGGGCGTGCAGAGTTTTAGTCACTGGACCACCAGGGAAGTCCCAAGGGTTCCACTATTTGTGATCTAATCTTCAGTGATCAGTCTCCTCTACTTCCCACTTTCATCTACTGTTTAATTAGACAGGAAGTCCTGTCAACCCCCAACTGATTCGTTCATCCATCCAACAAAACATTTCTTAAGGGTCTGCTGTGTTCCAGGCACCCTTCTAAGTGCTGGGTAAGAGAAATGAACTAAACAGACATAAATCCTTGTCCCATGGAAGTCAATCTTAGAAGAAAAAAGATAGCTACTGAATAAATACATAATATCAAGCCACCACTGCCTCCATTCTGTCGTCATACTCTTTAACAGCCTTCACATGTTTTCCTCTTTCAACCCAGCCTGGCTGCCAGCTGCATTTTAAAGTGCAGATGAGACCCCACATCTCCGGATTAAAATACCGTCTAGACTACTCAGGACATGGTTGAAATTTCTTATGATGCATACAAAGCCCTTCAGGATCGCCTCTGCTTACCTCTCCAGCTTCGTCTCCAGGCACCCACGCGCCCTGCACACGGAGAGTTTTCATGACGGCCACCTTTCTTCCACTCGGAATGCTCTCCAACCAGAGCTCTCCATCCACCAAACACCTGAGTCCCTGCGTGGCCGGCAACTAACTGCCAGCCTCAGGGCCGTTACCCTCCGGGGCAGCTCTTATCACCCAGTCCCACAGTCCTTTATGTGGACAGGGACCGTGTCTTGTTTATCTCTCTGCCAAAGGGCAGACACCCAAGAATTCTTCGTGGGGTGAATGAGAGAGTAACGGCAGGCATTCTTAAAAAAAAAAAAAAAAAAAAGACGTTAAGAACCTCGGAGACATCTGCACTTACGGGTGGCGACTCGGTCGGCCCCGGAGGTAAGGGTGACCCCAGGGTCTGCTCTAGGAGGAGGGCTCGGTCACCCCGAGAACCCGGGAAGACTCGAGCGGGAAGAGCGCGCAGTCTGCGTCTGTGCAGTCTCCGCCCTCTGGAAGGAGGCGGAGCCGAGACGAGCCCTGGGCGGGGCGCGGAGGCCCCGCTGGCCAATTAACATGAGCATCTCCGCGGGAGAGGCGGGGCGTGGTGCGACCGAGAGGCGGAAGGGGCGGTGCCGAGGCCTGGAATCCCCGAATCTCAGTTCTAGCCCTTGTGGTCCGGGGTGAGCGGGGTTCTCCTTGCTAATCCTTAAGCCAGAGACGCTCTCTGTAAATGAAAATTTATCTGTTGCCTCCTTTAGAGTCTGTCTGGCATCTGTGTGATGAGGGCGCATACCGTGCCCAGGAATCACCTGGAATCTTATTAAAAGTGCAGGGTTGGTTCAGTAGGTCTACGGTGAGGCCCGAGATGCTGGGTTCCTAATTAGCTCCGAGAGGACATCGATGCTGTGCCTTCTCTAACACACTTTGAGGAGCAAAGGTGTGAAACAGTGGTTCTTAAAGGTGGTCCCCGGACTAGCAGCTTGGACATCACCTGAGAATTGTTTAGAAATGCACATTATTGAGCCCGGCTCCACACCTGCGTAGCAATCTGAGGTTGGGGCCCGGCAGTCGGTTGTTTTACAAGCCCTGTGGGTGATTCTGGTGCTTAGTGCTCACTGGACTTTGAGAACAAAATTGAGCCTCATTTCTCTACAGACTGTGACTGTGTCAGTTTGCTTTATCTCGTTAAGTTTCTTCAGCCGAAAGGGTGAAAATACTGATGCCTTCCTAGTGAATCTCGTAGGAGAAAACGTGAGAATGACTTTAAAGCACTTGGCACACATAATAAACATTTTATAACGGTTATCAGAGCCTAGCGAGCTTAGTTTCATTAGTGTGAGGGGACAGAAAAAGACTTTAAAAGGAATGAGGGATGGAGGGAGATCTCATAAGCATATGCAGAAATGATTTTTTTCTTGCAGGCCACTAAAGCGGAAAAGACAGCTGCAATGGTAGTTAATACAACAGTGTTACCTCTCAACCGTGGTGATTATCCATAAAGCCTTTCGTTCGGACAACGAATTAATTCACTTATTTGGAATGCCTCTTTCAGATGAGTGAATTTTAGACAGCAATAATAGACAAAAAGAAATATTTTGCTTTGTGTGTGTGTGTGTTTCAAACAACAGATGTGCCTTAAACTATCTAGGTGTGATTTTCCTATTTGTCTATTCTGGGAATGACATCACCATTTACCACTTTGGTCATAGGATGTAGAAAGGGGTATAAAGCAAAATCAGAAACAGGCAAGAGAAATTTCTGGGTCAGTTTTTATTCAGCAATGAATTCAAACTGCCAGAAGAACTGGAAAATCTGTCACCCCTGCCTCATACACTGCTCTCATCCAACCGTGAGCTGCCAGAGTACTGACTCTAGGAATTCTTTCAGAACTCATTGACCTTCCAGGATGAAGCTGTATACATAACCAAAGATTAATAGAGTTTCTTGGACCAGGGTCAGAGGGCCTCTTTCTAGATTGTCATGCTGCTGCTACACTGGAGTGGGTTGCCATTTCCTTCTCCAAGGCATGAAAGTGAAAAGTGAAAGTGAAGTCACTCAGTCGTGTCTGACTCAGCGACCCCATGGACTGCAGCCTACAAGACTCCTCCGTCCATGGGATTTTCCAGGCAAGAGTACTGGAGTGGAGTACCATTGCCTTCTCAGAGACTGTCATGCTAGAGAATTACAAAAATGTGGTTTTAGTTGGTAAGGATTCTGCCTTGTAGAGAGGAGGCCTTTTGAGTTTTTGTCCTAGTGAAGATTTATTGCTCTAATGACCACAACTCTTAATTTAGCCATTATGTGCATGTAAATTCCATTTTGTTAATGTTAGTGAGGGAGGTAAAGTAGCATCATTCCTATGAAACTAGAAATCAATCACAAGAAAAATATAGGAAAATCACAAAAACGTGGGAATTAAACAACATGCTATTGGTCAACCAGTGTCCTCAAAGGAGATATCAAAACATACCTAGAGACAAATGAAAACGGAAATATAACATACTAAAATTTATGGAGGAAGGGTACTTCCCTGGCAGTCCAGTGGTTAGGATTTGGCGCTTTCCCTGTGACCTGGCTTTGGTCCCTGGTTGGGAAACTAAGATTCTGTAAGCTGTGCAGCCAAAAAATAAAGAAAGCTCAAGTACAATAGTTTAAAAACCAAAATATTTTTTAAATTTTCATAAATTTCTTGACTAAGAAGTAGCCGTACTTGTAATAGTTAAAATAGTTTGTTATTCTCCATTTTGAAATGAGCTCTGTTTTTCTAAGAATAGAATGAAGTTGGTCACTGAATACAACATCCTTTTTGCTCCCTAATAGTCCAGCAGACATCCAGCATCCTTGATGCTGGAGGTAGGTGACAGTATATACACTTGGGCTTGAAAAAGTTCCTGAACTCCACAAAATTGTATACAGATAAAAAAATGTGTACACACATGTGTATACATGGTTGGGAGAGGAGATTGGGTCTGTAGTTTTCATCAGATCCTAAAAATAATAAATATAGGAAAGCAAGACATGGGGACCAGGCCCCATAAGACATGGAGGGAGCATAAGGGCCAACTCAGCAGAATGTATTTTGGTTAAGATGGCAAGGCCTTCTGATTGAATTTCGACTACTAACTGTGGATTGCTGCAGCAGAGTCATGGATGTGCTCTATAAACCTGCTTCCTCTCGTGGGCCACATCTCTGCATTGCTCAGGGGTATTTGATGGACTTCCCGTGTGGTCCAGTGGTTGGGAATCTGCCTTCCAATGCAGGCAATGCTGGTTCGATTCTTGGTTGGGGAACTAAGATCCCACGTGCCCCCAGGCAACTGAGCCCATGTACTACAAATAAAGAAGCCTGCACGCCACAACAAAGACACAGCACAGCCAAAAAAAGAGGCGGGGGATGGTGTTTGAGATGAGCAGGAGCTGGGTAACTCTGCTGAAGGTCAGAATTTAATCTGTATTTTTAGGGTGATTTGGGCATCCTACTCCAGTACTCTTGCCTGGAAAATCCCGTGGACGGAGGAGTCTGGTAGGCTGCAGTCCATGGGGTCGCTAAGAGTCGGACACAACTGAGCGACTTCCCTTTCAATTTTCACTTTCATGCATTGGAGAAGGAAATGGCAACCCACTCCAGTGTTCTTGCCTGGAGAATCCCAGGGACAGGGGAGCCTGATGGGCTGCCGTCTATGGGGTCTCACAGAGTCGGACATGACTGAAGCGACTTAGCAGCAGCAGCAGCAGGAGGATGCCAGTGTGATGAAAGATGCATGTTTGTTTTACATCAAACCTTTAGAAAGGACTGAAGACTTTTAATTTAGCCACTCACATTTTTTAAGTGAAAAAACAGGATTAAAGAAGTGAAGTAGCATTCTCAGTTCCTCGGTCTTCCGGTTCTTGATCCACAGCAGTTTTTCTATGTGCTATCTCTTTTGATATGTGGTAGATCAGCTTTTCTGAAAAAGTAATTCTGATGCACAATCATCAGTTTCTGGTAGAAAGTTAGGTAACTCGATCATTCATGAAGAAGAATGTCTTCGTGAGCTAGATTACTCCAAGTGTTCCGGTCTCAAAAACATCCCCTCCCACCACTTGGAAGTGTTCAGATGCTAGAAGAGATGTTGCAGAAGGTCAACTGTGACTAAGAGCTGAACAGAGGCTGCTTCCTCTGAAAAAAATGAGATCATATCAAGCTGTGCACATCTGAGAGCCAGCTAAGACACCAAACCTTCGTAAATGTCAAAATTTTTAAGGTATTTTTTAAAACGTTAAGACTTTTACTGACTTAATGGCTGAGACCAGATGAAAGCAATGGAAGAGTCCAAAGAAACTGGAAGTTTAGATAAGTCTGTATGTGCTTGGAAGGCTCTTTTTGTTCAATGTTGAATTGCCTGAGCTTTATGGACTGAAGGGTGAGCCCCCAAATTCATGTGTTGAAAGCCTAACCTCCAGGCTCAAAGAATAAATGTATTTGGAGACAAGATCTTTAAAGAGGTAATTAATTTAAAATGAGGTCATTAGCCAGTATGACTGGTGTCCTCAGAAGACAAGGAAGTTAGGACACAGACACACGGGGAAGGTCGCATGAGAACGCAGGGAGAAGACACCCACCAACAATTCAAGACGAGAAGCCTCAGACACCTGTGACCCTTTGATCTTGGACTTCCAGCCTCTAGAACTAGGAGAGAATAAACTATTGTTGTTTAAGGCTCCCCCCTCCTCCCACTTCATTGCACTCCCCTAGTTTGTGAAGCTTTGTTAGGGCAGCCCTAGAAAAATAATACAGCATGCAAAAGTCATTTTGCATGAGAAAACTCATTTCTTTTTTCCAATCCTACAGAAACATTCTTTACAAAGTCTTGGTAAATGCACAATGCAATCCTCCCTTGGGTTCTGTTCCAGAACTTTCTGGATCAGACTCCCAGGCAAGCCTTATGCCTTCCTGGCCTCTATGACTGCTTCTGCCATTTGCTCTGAGTCTGGAATGCAGAGAGAGGTTTTCAGATACTGTTGTTCAGACACTAAGTCATGTCTGACTCTTTGGGACCCCATCTCTGTCCATGGAATTTCCCAGGCAAGAATACTGGAGTGGGTTGCCATTTCCTTCTCCAGGGGATCTTCTTGACCCAGGGATTGAATCTGTGTCTCCTGCACTGGCAGGTGGATTCTTTACCACTGAGCCACTGGGAAAGCCCAGTTTTTCAGATACTGGAGCTTAACTCCAAAAGGCACTGAGATAAAGGTCTTTGCATACCTCCTGTGATTGCCAGGGGACTCCTGGCTTGCACCATTCCCATAATGCTACTTGGTGTTCTGCTGCACGGATTTGCAGCGTGGGAGGTGTCCCTCACTTGGTGAGTCTGCAGAGAGGAGCACAAAGCTGGGCTTCGGTGCCCTTCCTGAAGCAGGTGGGGCGGCAGAGTTCATGCTCAGTGAGGGGCTAGACTTGGGGACCTGTGAGCCCCAACACACTTTCCTCCCCTGCTCTGACCAGACCTGGGTCATCCTACTCCCCCTCAACTGGCCCTTCCAGCCCTCCAGGGAGCTCTGGGTGTAGGGAGGGGTCTTTCTTCTGACCACACAGCCTGCAGCCTCACAGGGCTGGTGAGGCAGGAGCCAGGTCCCCCTTGATTCAGATGAAATGTTAATAAAAATGTTTAGCCCTAAGGGTGGGGTAGAGAGATCAATCTCCGTGAACTATTACAGTCTAATAACAGGCACCATGTACTGAGCACATACTGTGTGCCAGCCTAGACATAAATTCTCCCTGCATCTTTCCAGCAACTCTCCATGGTGGCTCTTATTATACCCATTTTCCAGATGAGGACACAAACTCAGGTGAGATCACTGAGGCGCAGAGAGGAGAAATAACTCTGCTAGGTCTCCACAAGCTAGCAAGTAGCAGAGTCAGGACCCACCACATATCTGGTACAATGTCAGGTGGGAGAACTACAAAGATAAAGAAAAATCCAGACCCTTCTCATGGGAAAGTCATTGATTTATGAGGAAAAATGGGAAAGAAATTATTGCGATATGATGGGCAGGGTATTCTCATTCAATTATGCTGACGATGAGAACACAGAGGGGAGGAGTCTTGAAGGCAAGACTGCAAAGTTAAAGACAAGTTTTGAAGAAGTGATGGCAGAACTGAGTTTTGAAAGCTGAGGAGTAGCTGGCCAGGCAGAGAAAAGGATGAAGCAGAGTTTAGGGCAAAAGCTAAGAATGTGTCTTTGGAGTCCTGCCCCTACTTGGATGCGGGTCCAGTACCTAATAGTTGAAAGACCTTGATCAAGTTTGTCAACATCTCTGCCTCTTTTTTAATCATATTTAAGATGAAAATAATAATAATAACCAGTTGATACTGTTGCTCTGAACATCAAATGAAATAATGAGTTCTGCCTAAAAAAATAAAATAAAATAAAGTGAAAATGTTAGTTGCTCAGTTGTGTCCCACTCTTTGAGATCCCACAGACTATAACCCGCCAGGTTCCTCTGTCCATGGAATTCTCCAGGCAAGAATACTGGAGTGGATTGCTATTCCCTTCTCCAGGGGATCTTCCCAACCCAGGGGTTGAACCCAGGTCTCCCACATTGCAGGGAGATTCTTTATCATCTGAGCCACCAAGAAAGCCCGAGAAAAAAAATAGGTGCTCAACAAATCATAAAGGGTTTCCGTAAAGGACTGTTATAGGGGTATGTCAGGGGATGAGGGATGAAGCTAAAAGGCAGCAAGGTCCAGAGAATGCAGGGCCTGTGTGCTAAGCTAAAGGAGCTGGGCCTTCATCCCATGGGTGGGGGGAGCTGTTGAAAGTTTTAAGCAGGAGAATAGCATGATCAGATATATGTCTTAACAGTCTCACTCTGGCAGCGCAAGGGAGAATGATATTGAGGGAAGGACCAGGAGATGCTTTGATCCTGGTGAGGCATGATTTAGGGAGGGTCTGGATTAAGCAGGGGATGAAAAATGGATGCCAGGGATATTTGATGATAGGATCACCAGGCCTGCTAAACAGAATGGATGCAGAGAGCGAGGGAGGAGAACATACAGAGGAAGAAGAGCAAGAGGCCCATGTGCTGGGGATGATGGGCTTCAAGGTCAGGAGGATGTGCTGTGCAGGGTGTGGGGATCTGAGGGGCATCAGCATCAGGATGGGTGAGAAAGCAGTTGCTCCCTTGGACTGGAGAGTGAGGAAAAGGTGAGCTTAGGGAAATACTCAGAAACCCATTTAAGGGAAGGTTGAAGAATAGCCCAAGAGGTGGGAGGAGAACAAGGAAGATGGATGCCTAAGCCAAGGAAAGAGAGTTTTAAGAAGAAGGGCAGAGGATTTCCCTGGTGGTCCCGTGGCTACTCTGCACTCCCAGTGCAGGAAGCCCTGTTTTGATCCCTGGTCGGGGAACTAGATCCCACATACTGCAACTAAGACCTGGCTCAGCCAAATAAACAAACAAGTAAAAAGAAGGGGAGGGTCTGTATTATCACACACTGTGGACAATGAGATAGGTGAGAAGCGAGATAGGAGACATGAGATAGGTGGGAGGACACGTGGTTACAGGTTTGTGTCTGTATTTATTATAGTTAGTTGATTAATATCATTAATAAGTAATTGAAAAGACCTGCACACGGTGAAGTCCCAGCTGGGAAGGTGGCGGCAGAGGTGAGAGTGGCATACAGGACAGAAATGATTAATAACTTCCACGGCACTTCTGCTATCAACTTGGTCTTTGTTTTGGATCCCTTCCCGCCATACCTTGGGCTGTCTGCTCCCTGCTATCAGAAAAATCTCCATGGCAGACCAGTTCCTGACACAAAGCAGTTTAAGATTTTCTTGGTCCTGTCTCACCTCTCACAGCTATGCTGCTTACAGCAAGAACTCTCACACCTGTGGACCTTTGCATGGATAGCTCCCATTGCTGAAAATGCTCGATTCCCTCTGTAGCCTGTTAACTCATAGACATCTTCCTAGATTCAGCTCAAGCACCTTCTCCTAGACCCTTTCAGTTTCAGTGAAGTGTCTCTCCTGTGGATTTCGGCAGCCTCTTCTGCTCTCAACTCTCCTGGCTCTTATGTGTATAATTATAAACCTATTTCTCCCTTAAAAGTTGTGACCTCTTTGAGGTCGGGGGCTAAAGCTCACGTTTATATGTCCTTGACCAAACCCAGTGCCTGATGTATGCTGGTGCACAAGAAATATTTTATGAATGAAGAAGACACAGACTGCACTTCTTGAGACTCAATAAAGACAAATACAATAAAGACAAAGCCTCTAAGGGTGCAGTGTGTGCAGTGCTTTGGGAACTCTTCTTAGAAGACATGGGTTTGATCCCTGAGTCAGGAGGATCCCTTGGAGAAGGAAATGGCAACCCACGCCAGTATTCTTGCTGGGAGAATCCCATGGACAGAGGAGCCTGGCAGGTTATTGTCCATGGGGTTTCAAAGAGTTGGATACAACTGAGTGACTAAGCGCACGCATGCACACGCACACACATATCACAGCTTCTTTATCCATTCATCCATCAAGAGATGCTTTGGTTGTTTCCACGTCTTGGCTGTTGTAAACAATGCTGCAATGAACATGGGGGTGTAGACATATTTTCTTTTCTTTTTTTTTTTTCAGATAAAGACCCAGAAGCTGAATTGCTGGATAATATGGTAGCTTTCTTTTTAATTTTTTGAGGAACCACCGTACTGTTTTCTGTAGTGGGTGCACCAATTTACATTCTCCATTATGGTACATGACTGTTCGCTTTTCTTTTCTTTTCTTTTTTTTTAACATTTTAACTTTTTTGATTTTTAATTGGAGGATAATGCTTTACATTTGTGTTGGTTTCTTCCATATAACAACATGAATCCTTGCCAGCACTTGTTGTCTCTCATCCTTTGAATCATAACTATTCTGACAGGTGTCAGATAATATCTCATTGTAGTTTTGATTTGCATTTTCCTGATGATTAGTAATATTGAGGGGTTTTTCATGTACCTGTTGGCCATTGTTCTCTTGTTTGGGAAAATGTCTGATCAGGTCCTTTGCCCATTTTTTGATCAGATTATTTGCTTTTTGCAATTGAGTTGTATAAGTAATTTATATATTTGGGGCATTAACCCCTTATAAGATATATGATTTGCAAATATTTTCTTCCATTCCATAGGTTGCCTTTTCATTTTGACAATGATTTCCTTTGTTGTGCAGCAACTTTTTTTACTTTGATGTAGTCTTGTTTATTTTTGCTTTCACTGCCTTTGCTTTAGTATGTGAATGAGCTCTTAACACTGCTTTTGCCCTGAAGGCATTTACCAACTCAGCAGGGAACTGTTATGAAACTGATTATAGTTTCGATTACCTCATGGCTTGAGAGGGACAGAAGTGAAAGTCCAAGGGACATCTAAGGTGAGAGATAAGAAAAAGCCAACTCTCCCTAATCCAACTCTTGAACTCAAGGTCAGGTTAGACAGAGGAGATGTAAACCTATGTTCTTTCAACACAGGGGTAAGATTCTTGTGAGATGATAAACCAAACCTAGCCTCTCTGAGAAATAGTAGACTAAATTTGCATTTCAGAGATGGTATAAGAAAACTCAAGCAGGAAATTTAGCTGAAAGTGGTTCTGGTTTTGATAGTGCCCCACCTGGCAAAAGGGAATGTTCTATTGGAAAATAAAATCCAGTTTCTTTGCATTCTTGCCAGTATTTGCTGTATCAGTACTTTTCATTTTAGTCATTCTAATGGATGTTATTATTTGATATCATTGTATACATGTATTGTAATTTTGTATGTTGATCTTGTATCCTGAGATCTTGTTTAAGTCCCTATTCTAGAAATGTTTTTTTAATTGTTGATTTTTTGAGGTTTTTTTTTTTTTTTGGCACACAGTCATGTCATCTGAAAATAGGTATAATTTAATTTCTTATTTTCCAATCTGTATGCTTTTAATTTATTTTCCTTGCCTTATTGCATTGGTTATGGCTTATAGTATATTGAATAAGAGTTGTGAGAGCAGAAATCTTTGCTTTGTTCCCAGTATGAGGAGGAAAGCATTCAACATTTTACTACTTGGTATAATGTTAACTGTAGGTCTTTAGTAGATGCTACTTTTTGGGTTGAAGAAGTTCCCTTCTATTCTTAGTTTGTGGAGAGGTTTTTCTTTTTTTTTTTTTAAATCATGAATGGGTGTTGAATTTTGTCAAACACTTTTCCACATTGGTTGATATGATCATATGGCTTTTCTTCTTTAGCCTGTTAATGTGGTAGGTTAAATTTTTAAAATTGAAGTATAGTTGATTTCAACGTTGTGTTAATTTCTGCTATATATATATATATATATATATATTATATATGAAAGTGAAAGTGTTAGTTGCTCAGTCGTGTCCAACTCTTTGCAACCCCATGGACTGTAGCCCCCAGTTTTTGCCTCCAAACATCATTTTCCTACTGTTCCTGCATTGCATCCTTTGCTATAATAAATCTTAACCTTGAATATAACTTTATATGGCATCCTGGGAATCTGTTCAATGAGTAACCAAACTAGCTGTGGGGGCACTGAGACAGGAAGCTGCTTTTTCTTTTTTTTTTGAAACTACAAACTCAATTTTTTAAATTGTTAACAAGATTTTAAAAAATCATATATTTATGGCTGCACTGGGTCTTCGTTGCTGCACGCAGGCTTCCTCTAGTTTGGTGACTGGGGGCTCCTCTCTGGTTGTGGCGCACAGACTTCTCGCTGTGTGGCTTCTCTCGTTGCGGAGCATGGGCTCTAGGCGTGTGGGCTTCGGAGTGTGAGCTCAGTAGCTGTGGTGCACAGGCTTAGTTGCTCTGAGGCATGTGGAAGCTTCCTGAACCAGGACTGAACCCATGTCTCCTGCACTGGCAGACAGATTCTTCTCCACTGAGCCACCAGGGAAGTCCAAGAAATACACTTTGAAAAAACAAAAACAAAACTGGAATATAGTTGACATACAATATTATGCTAGTTTTAGGTGTAAAACATAACGATTCAACATTTAAATATAATAAAAAGTGATTACCACGATAAGCCTAGTAACCATCTGTCACCATACAGTTATTGTAGTATTATTGATTATATTCCTTATGTTATATATTCCCTCCCTGTGACTATTTTAAAACCAGAAGTTGGCATCTCTTAATCCCCTTCACCTGTTTTGCCCAACCCACCACCCCCCCCCCCACCACCCTCCTCTCTGTGGACAACCACCAGTTTGTTCTCTGTATCTATGGGTCTGTTCCTGTAGGAAGACTATGTGGATAGGGAATTGTGGAGTTAATGTTAGAGCCCAGGGTTCCTTTCTCCAAGTTTCCCTGTTGATAATAAGGTCCAGATATCACTCCCAAGGAGTTCCGTTTCCTTCCATACCGGCCTCTCAGCTCTTGCTTAACAGGCTCCTTTATTCTCCACCTAACTTGCCATGTCATGCTTTTCTTTTTTTTTTTAAACCAAATCCTATCTTAGGGATCTTTTCCTTATTCTTTTCCAGACCTCCTTACTCCTGGCCCTCTCCTCTCTCTAGGTCAAATCATAACTTGCTCTTTTTGGATACCCCAGCATACTAATGTCTAACCCAGTGGTTTTCAACAGAGGGATATTTGTCCCCCTCAAGGGATACTGGGCAGTGCTTGGAGACATTTAAAAAAATATCTTTTTGGCTACTTGAGTGGTATGTGGGATCCTAGTTCCCCGACCAGGGATCAAACCCACGCCCCCTGCGTTGAAAGCTCGGAGTCTTAACTGCTGGACCACCAGAGAAGTCCCTGGAGGCATTTTTGACTGTCATAACTGCGGGTTACTATTGGCATTTGATGGGAAGAGGCCAGATATGCTGTTAAATATCCTACCACGCACAAGTCAGCCCTCCCTGAGAGGGAATTATCCAGCCCACAATGTCAGCAGTGCCAAAGTGAAGCAGCCCTACCTTAAGCCTATGCCTGGGGAGGCTGCGTCTGACTCCTGACCGGCTCTTTGTAGTTAGAGCAGTTGTGCCAGGCCAATCAAGGCTGTATTGCTTTGAATTTGTGGTGAATGACTTGACAATCCATGGCTTTGTGGGCTACATGGAGGGGAGTGGCTTCCTGCCACACAGCCAAAGGATAGGGCTTTGAACCTCTTTAGAATTCCACGGAGACTGAATTATAGTTGCCAGGATCTCAGTGTGGGACGTCAAACCCAACAACGGGTGGGTCACAGCCTCACCCACATGCTGGCCTGAGGCTTCAGTGGAGTGCTGGAGTGACAGGCGTCATGATGATGGTGGTGATGGTTTCTTTCCCTGAATACTGGCACTCTACTGCTTGTCCAGCGTGGGCTCCCTGGTGCTTATGTTTTTATTGCTGGGTTTTGTGGCTGTGATTCTCATGTGTGTGCTTTGCAAATGACCTGGTTCAGTACAACTTGGATGAGATAATGACTGACCAGGGTGACAATAGCTGGAAAACTATCTATACAGATGTCTTCCTCTTTCCTCCACACTGTGGTCGGGTCTGTGCTGAGTTTGGCCTGGGTGCCCAGAAGTGTGGGGCATTGATTTCCCGATCTTGGCACTGGTGAAACGATGAGAATTTTTAATTAAAATTTTTGGCTCTACTGGGTCTTCATTGCTTTGTGTGGGCTTTCTATAGTTGCGGCGAGTGAGGGCTACTCCCTAATGGCTGTACGCTGGGCTTCTCATTGCAGTGGCTTCGCTTTCAGAGCACAGATTCTAGGGCGCCTGGGCTTCAGTGGTTGCGGTACATGAGATTAATTGCCCCTCAACATGTGGAATCTTCCTGGACCACAGATCAAACCTGTGTCCCCTGCATTGGCAGGCAGATTCTTTGTTGTTGTTATTTATTTACTTTGGCAGGCAGAGTATTAACCACTGGACCACCAGGGTAGACCAGTGATGAGAATTAAGAATTTCTCTCAAGGGGTAGAAGTAAGTAGGTAGTTGGTTCAGAAAAGACTTGTGGATCTTCTTTTCCACCCAAGATGAAGGGCAGACCTAAGACCATCACTCCAGCAGTGACAAGTGTTATTTTATTTTAGGTTTTCTGTACCAAAGAACTGAGTGAGACCATTTTGCTGGAATCCTGGCTCTGGGAGAATTGGGCTAATTCCTCTGAAATTGCTGGAGGCAGGACATGTGACCTAACAAACTTTCCACTGCTACCCTGAGGCATTCTTACCAGGGTGCTGTATGGCTTGTTGTGTGTATCGTCAGGGGGCCATTAGCTTGATGCCATGTGGTTGTAGGTCCCAGTCTGCTGCTTCTCTGGCTACACATTCAGCCATCTCTTTTGGCAGATGGTAGGCCAGCGTTGGGTGTGGTTCCTCAATCTCTCCATTCATCAGGCTCTTCTCTGATGAGGATTTCTGGTTCCCTGGTGGGGTAGGCCTTGATGTAGGAACTTAGAAATGTCATAGAACCTGGAAGAGAGTCAGGGTGAGTCTTCCTGTCTGGACCCTCACATGCCTGCTGGCTTGTCCAGGATCCACCATCCATCCAATATCTTGTTCTTTTATTAAAAAAAAAGTTTTTGGCCATGCTGCGTGGCATATGGGATTGAACCCATGCCCCCTACAGCACAAGTGTGGAGTCTTAACCTCTGGATTGTCAAGGAAGTCCCCAATGTTTTATTATTTAAAAAAAAAAAAATTTATGTCGATCTATTTATTTGACTGTGCCAGGTCTTAGTCGGGGCACGCGGGATTTTTTTTTTAGTTGTGGTGTGCAAACTCTTGTTGCAGCATGTGCGATCTAGTTTCCTGACCAGGGATGGAACCCATGTCCCCTGCACTGCAAGGTGAATTCTTAACTGCTGGACCACCGAGGAAGTCCCTCCCTAGCTCATTTTTAAATAAAATTTTTATAATAGTTGTAGGTTTATAGAAAAGTTGCAAAGGTAGAGAATTTCCATATACCCACATGCAGTTTCCCCTATTATTAACATTTTATGGTACACTTGTCATATTAATGAAACAATGTGCTATGCTGTGCTAAGTTGCTTCAGTCATGTCCGACTCTTTGTGACTTACGGACTGTAGCCCGCCAGGCTCCTCTGTCCATGGTATTCTCCAGACAAGACTCCTGGAGTGGGTTGCCATGCCCTTCTCCAGGGGATCTTCCCAACCCAGGGATCAAACCCACGTCTCTTATGTCTTCTGTATGGGCAGGCAGGTTCCTTACCACTAGCGCCACCTAGCAAACTCCAATGAACCAATACTAACATATTTTAGATAAAGTTCATTCTTCATCTAGATTGCCTTAGTTTTTACCCTATGTTCTAAGATGCCATCCAGAGTAATCACATTTCTTCATGTTTCTCAGGCTCTTATTAGATATGAGAGTTTCTCAGACTTTTCTCGTTTTTGATGACCTTGACAGCTGAGGACTCAAGACACTTTGTAGAATGTTTTCACCTGGGGTTTGTCTGAAGTTTTTCTCATGATAAGACTGGGGTTATGGCCTTGGGGGATAAAGGCCACAGACAGAGGCAAAGTACCGCTGCCGTCACATCATATCAAGGGCATCTACTCTCAACATGTTGAATCACTGGTGATGTTGGCCATCGCCTGGCTGAGGTAGTATCTGTCCGGCTTCTCCACTATAAAGTCCCCCAACCCGTCCCATTTCTGTACTGTGGTTTTTGGAAGGAAGTCACAGTGTACAGCCAATATAGTATCCTTTTTAACACATCAGATCTTGCCTTTCCTCTTATAAATGCTCACTTAGCAGAGGCATTAATTTCTACTGAGTCCATATTTTTCCAAACATTTAATTTTAATGTTCTTTACACCAATACCAAGCATTTATATAGCAAAGATGAATTTTAAAAAGGCATGATTTGAGAGACTAGTTTTCCTAATACTTCCGAGAACTCAAAACTAATGTCTTAAGAAGGCCTTTAAATACCATAATAGCCATTTTTAGGAAAAACTTAAAACCATATGCAGCTTTAAGACCAACAGAATTATTCTGAATGCTTCCCTTTGTCTCAAGGCAAGTTATTAGAAGAAATAGGATCATTTCAGTTCTCTTTAGAAAGCTTATTTTAAGAAGAGTCTTGGATCTTAAATATAATTTCCTCACGACTCTTTGAAGTTCCAAAAAGGGAAGCATGATTGTTAATGTTATATTTGTCCCTTTGTCATAGACAGGGCTATTTTCAGACTAGATAGAATGATCTGTGCTTCGTGCAGACTTCACAGTACATTGAGGGCTGTGGAAGAATCACCCTGAGTGCACACGTGGCCATGTAATAGGACTTGAAACATGATGTTACCCTTATGTAGTACTGAAGACCATCTGAAGTTTTCTATTTTCGCTCTTATGACCTACTTATTAGAACCATGACTTGTTTGATGCTGAGTTTCTGGACATGAGTAGTTATTAAGAGAAAATACGACTTTTTTTTTTTTTTTTGAACAAAATGGTTCCAGGAATACATTGTAGGGGAAAAGTGTTTAAAATATATTGTTAAAATGCTCCCTGTGTTGAGAAACCTTTGTGCAATCCCTGACTTCATAATAAATAGGACATTTTGTGAGGAAGTTCCATTATTCTCCTTTTGCCCTTTTCCCTTTGATCGAATGCCACGGTCATATACGTGACTGGCCACATGCCATAAGAGTCCCCAATGTCCACTCTTGAGGACAGTGTTCCATCTCTGAGTGACTCTCACCAGCTCCAACTTAGCCACCTTATTTTTACCCATGAGCATTTTGAAAAAGAAGAGTAATGAGGGAAGGAACCTTATAAGATATTGAAACAACTGATGAAGCAAAATAATTAAGATAATGATGTATTGGTGGAGATACAGACCGATAAATAGAGATTCAAGAAAGAACCAATTCAAATGGAATTTGACACATGATAAAGGTAGCATTTCAAAATAGCTGGGGAAAGATAGTTATTTACTAGACAGTGTTGAGAGGTGGTGGGAGGGAGAAACATGGATCTTGACCTAATTCCTTACATTATATTGAATTCCACTTGGATCCAAAATTTAAACTTAATAAAATTAAACCATAAGATACTATTATAAAGAGTTAGCATTTTAACAGTTCCAGAATGGAAAAAGTATAAAATTATGCAAAATTTAGAAGCTAAAAATCAAAAATGCAGTAACCTCTGTTTGATTTAAAGACACACACATGCATGCACCCGCACCAACTCAAAAGACAAATGCCAAATCTGAAAGACTCTCTGCAACCATTTCATACACGAAGGGCTAACATTTTCAGAGAGTACAGATGTTCTTTGAGTGGGGAAAATAAAACAAAAGGCAAAAAACGTAGGAAGAGATGCCTAACCTTACTCATAATCAAATGTAAATCATTTCTGTCCCACTAGGCAATGGCACCCCACTCTAGTACTTTTGCCTGGAAAATCCCATGGATGGAGGAGCCTGGTAGGCTACAATCCATGGGGTCGCTAAGAGTCGGACATGGCTGAGCGACTTCACTTTCACTTTTCACTTTCATGCATTGGAGAAGGAAATGGCAACCCACTCCAGTGTTCTTGCCTGGAGAATCCCAGGGACGGGGGAGCCTGGTGGCTGCCATCTATGGGGTCACACAGAGTCGGACACGACTGAAGTGACTTAGCATAGCATAGGCTAAAAACAATGAAAATTCTGGAGGTGAGACATTCAAGGCCACCAGGACCAGGCACCTTCTTTAGGTTCACTGTGCCCTCTTTTGCATGTGGCAGTCTTCCTCCACGTGCTTATAGAAGGGCTGCTGTACCTCCATCACGACCAGGATCCAGCAGAAACAAGGGGGTGGGTAGGGAAAAGGCCAAAGGTTCTTGCTCCAGAGTCTGCTCCCTGTCACATGTTTTTCTTGGAAGCCCAATTCTGATCCCATCTCCTTTGCTAGAACTGTCCTGGGGCTGCCTGGAAGGATGGGGAAGTGATTTTTTTTTAAATTTTATACTAAAAAGTATACCACTTAGGGATTTTCACTAGGTGAACATGCCTGTCTGACCAGCACCCAGATCAAGAAACAGTGGCTCCTTGCCACTGCCCACATGCTCTCTCCCAGTCACTAGAGAAGGTGAGCATTTCTAATGGGCACTTTCTCACTGTGGCCAAAATTGGGTTAAGAAAGAACAAGAGAATATCAGAGACCAGCAGTCGGTTATACCCTTCACTTTTTATATTTGCTCCAAAGGCACTCTTATCGATTTGCTCAAATCTTTCATTCTCAGTCCGAGAAATTTTATATTTTAAGAGACAATGGCTGAAATTTACATTTCCTGTAATTTCATATGAGCCTGGGACCAGGAACACCTGGTCTGAATGGGAACTTTCTGCAGTCATAGATTCATAGGCAGCTGCATTGAGATGGTCCCTGGGGGACACTGACCAGGTCTGAGTTTTGAGGTGTCCGTGAATACAGAGACATCCTGGAGAATCCGTCCCATGAATGGGATGAACATGAGAACATTCGCAATTCATACACATTTTTTAAGCAGTGAGAAAACCCACAAATAAGATAGGTATGGCCAAATCTTAGAACAGAATTCAGAATTTATTCCTTATTACAGTGCACTTCTTGGAGAAAACATCTTTGTTATGAAACAGAGGCCACTTTTCTCCTGGCACCCCGCCTCCCTAACGTTCATCTTGGAGAGAATCCGTTTGCAGGAGGCATCCGGCAGCATCCTGATACCAGCTAATTCACATGCAGCAGAAACTCTACAAATGCCGTAACTGTAAGGGCTTTCGGGAAAAGCAAAGCTCATTCAACGTCAGAGAATTCACACTGGAGAAAGACCACATGCGCGTCAGAGCTGTGAAAGCGCTTTTAGACAGTGCTCAGAGCTAATTAGACATCTGGGATTTCAGAGTGGATAGGAGCCCTGGGAGCAGAAGGGATGAGGAAGAACCTTCAATCAGAGTTCCAGCCTTGGACAATGTGGGCTGATTCACCAGGACAGGAAGCAGGCGTGTGTGTGAATGGGGGAGGCCGCCCGGGGGAGGCGTGGGGGCACACTGAACTCATTCACGCTGGAGAGCGGCCTGTGAGTGGAACCAACGTGGAGCATCATCTTTGGAGAATTTACAGGAAAGAAACACTCTTATTGGAAAGATTGTGGGAGAGCTTTTAGCCAGTAATCAGGCTAATTCATTCTGGAGAAAAGCCTTGATTGTGGAGAATGAGGAAAAGCCTTCAGTTCTTTTCCTTATTGGATTTCAGAGAATCTTTAGTGATGTATGGGGTAACTTTGAGGAGGGGAGGGGGTTCAGGGTTTATTGTCAGTTAAAGCATGAATTGCATTAAGTAGGGGCTTAAACTTTATTGCTTCTTCCACTGCAACCAAGATTTCCATTTCTTTCCATTTCCATTTCTTTCTCTGTCTCATAGAATATATATATATATATATAAATTATATATATATATATATATTATATATATATATATAATGACTTAGGAAGATAAGCTTACAAACTTGCTTTTATAAGCTTAACTTCTATTCCTGGTAGGTATTCAGTCCAACTTTGCTGAATGAATGAAGTAATACAACAGGCAAACCGAGTCAGCCTAGTCTGAACCTTCAAGGGCAGGACTCCATAAATTGTGGAGGGTGTGAAAGGACTGTGTTGAGGGGGCGAGGCTTACTGGCAGGATCTGGAGGTTGCAAATTCTACCCTAATTGCAACACATTGGTGTTCGGCCCCCATTAGCTTGAGGAACTTCTATGGGCCACCTCTCTTTACTGCCGAAGACTATTTTGAGTTGGGAAAGGGCAGGGCAATTTTTCTCCAGTTCTGAATGCATCTGACAGCTACATGAGGAGGATACCGGTTTCACTTTATATTTAAAACTAGACATTTAAAGAGGAAGGGCTAGAGTTCCTAAGTTCAATTCTTCTTTTCATGAAGCAAGGGTCAGGCACATTTTCTTGTGTTGAAGCAACACAAAAACCACGTTATGTGATGAAAATTGGATCAGAAGAAAGCTTCATCTAGTCCTTATCCACCGACTGCGTTTTCACCTCCCAACCAAACTCCTTATCCCTCGCCTGGGATTCTAAGTCTTCTAGGAGACATCCTTGCTTGCCACTATATCCATTCCCCAATTGAGGAAGAAGCAATTCAGGTCCTGTGCGTTTCTGTCTCCTGGCTTTGCTCAGAGAAGATGGGAAGGAAAGCTAAAGAAAGAAGGGCCAGGTGGCAAAGGGACAAGGCATGGAGAAAGCGGGAAGTGGCCTCAAGTCAGGGCACCGTGTTCCCCAAAGGATATGAAATGTCACTTAGGCTGGCTGGAGAGTTAACTACAAAGCCTAGTTTTCCATCAGTTAAGCTCTAGCTGCCATACATTTCCTTCACCTAGTATATGGGGCTCATAAAACCCTGCTGTGTGACACCGGCCTCCTCCAGAATTCACCCAACCTAACTCACCATTTGCCAATTCCAACTTGCTTCTCCTTCTGCCATGGCCTTCTGGTCCATGCTCAGGCTCTGCCTCCAGGGACTAACACTCACCTCCCCACCCCACCCCCACCCCCCCCACCGATTCCACGCTGATTTGTTCTAAAGTTCCTCATGGAGCCCCAATTTAGAAGACCCAGGCTCATGCATCTGGAACTGTCCTGAATCTTTCTTTCCTCATCAGTGCCCGGTAGGCTCCAGGAATCGGAACTAAGTGTACAAGCTGCTTGCCTGTGTGGGCTATGACCAATCTTGACCTGTATTTCCTACCATACAATTAAGGTTTCCAGTGTCTAAATTGGGCTGATTTTCCATTTGGAGCTGTACCAAGAGCCGTGGGGGCTCTAAGGAGTTGATGACTGGGAAGTTCGGAGGAGTGTTGTATTGACTGGCTAAGAATGCCTTTTAGGCTGAAAATAGCAGAAATGTGCTTAGAAAATAAAGACGGTTCAATTTAAAGATCAGTAAGACTGGAAGTAGGCGGTTCCCGGATAGGTATGGTGGCTCAACGGTATCATCGAGGACCTAGGCTTTGTCTGTCTACTCGGCCAACCTTGCTATGTTGGCTTTCTCCCTTAGTTTCGTTGCCACCTGGTCTCAAAATGGCTGCCACAGCTCCAAATATCACATCTCAAACATCCCTGTTCAAAGCAGGAGGAAGAGATGGGCCTCTTCATTCTCCTTTTATCAGAAAACAAAATCTTCCCAGAAGGTCCCCCAGCCATTTCCCCATAAGTTATGTTGGCAGAACTGTCACATGCCCAATTCTGAGCCAACAGACAGCAGAGGGACTAAGTAAGGAGCCTGCTGCCTCACATGGGTGAGGCAGGCCTGGCGAGCCTTGGGGAGGCTCTAGGACTGGCTCCTCTCTCTGCCTTTCCTGGAGTTCTGCCTCTAATCTCGACATCCTTTATCTTCTTCCCAAAGAGGCTCATTAATCCCCCAATGATAAGTATTGTTTTGCCTTTCTTCAATCTCCAAGCTTCCATCTCAGTGTACTTCCGGCCAGCACCTGGCCCTACTTGCCCTCATGACCTCCTGTCACACACTGCCCATGCAGCCTGATTTGGAGGTTCAAATTTCCTAAAAGAGGAATCTGCCTGGCCTGACTGGCTTTCCAAACATTCCCTGAGTCAGGGGACTTCACAAGTTGTTGACCAGTGTACACAGATCCTGGCTCATTGACCTGCCTGAGTGTGTGAGTGTGTGTGTGTGTGTGTGTGGTGTGAGGAGGACAGAGGCAGAGTCATGTGATACAACACAGCCAGCTGGACTGAAGGAGATGGGTATGGGAGTGGGGCAGGACAGAGGGTGTGGGAGGTGGCTCCTGGAGCCCAGGGCAACAAGATGAGGAAATTAGGCCAGTCTACTAGAGAGACGCCAGGTGGACACAGGAGGGAAAAGGCCATTTTGCACATTTCAGTCCCTTTTCAGTGGATGCCAAGTGGAGAAGAGAGGAATCCGGCTGGCAGATGAACCAAGGCCCTTGACCTGTGGCTGCAGCTGAACCTGCCCAGCTGGCTCCAGCTGTTCAGGTCACTCACTCTGAGGGCCTGTTACTTGACTTACAGAATGAACAGCATAATCAGTTTCTTAAGTCTGCCCTGACTCGGAATATCCCCCGAATTCCCACAGGAGAGATTCCAGGGACTGCTAGTAGGAAGCCGGGCTCTCTCATGAACATGGCTTTAATAGGGCCTGGCAGCATCTGGTACCCACTGGACTTGGAACTTAGAAACCATTTTGTGGCTTTGGCAGGCCACAGAAGAGACGGGAGAAGCAGGACCACGTAACAGGGACAGAAAACAGACTGGTGATTCCAGCAAAGGGAATGAAAAATCCCACAACGCGAAAATGAGAACATTCGTGCAAGACTGGATTCTAAGCCTCGCTCCTCTACTTCTTAGTTGCATGACCTTGGGAAAGTTATTGCACCTCTCCAGGTCTTAGTTTCTTCATTTTTAACGTGAGGATAGAAACATTCCATTTCAAGCGTTGTTGGGAGGATTAAATGAGACCCTGTGTGTGAGGCACTAAATGCATGTGAGTGACTGTTGTCATCAGAGCCTATCACACGCTCAGGTGGGGCCAAGCCCCAGGGGAGAGCCCACTGGACGGCGCCCATTGAAAGAGCTGGCGTGGCGTGGCGGTTCTGATGGGGAGCTCCACTGGGGCCCCCCACGGTGGTGAGTGGGGCTGGGGGGGTGACTTTGCACCCCATGAAGCACTTGACAGCTTTCCTTCTAGTTTCTTGAACGATTTCCTAGAGGCCTTTGGAACAGCCTTCACCCAGCCCCCCAGGAGTTAAAGAGTCTCTAACCTCGCTGAGCTTACAGTCCCTGTCCCTCCAATCCCCTCTCCCCCAACAGCCTTCCCTGGTTTAGCCATTTCAAACTCCTCTGCCTGTTTCTATCACTTCCTATTTGATTTGTTCCTGGGATAAGCCCTTCGAGGAGTGATCTGAGAGGGTATCTGAAGATCCACTGTAAGTGACGTTCCAGCTCTAAACTCCCAGGACAGGAGCACAGAAACCCAGTGACCAGCTGTCCTCCTGCCCAGAGACCGCCATGTGAGCTTGCGAGCCTCTGGTAAGCAGGCAAAGAGGCGGCTGGCAAGGACCCTCCCTTTTTCTCCTTAACGCTCCACGATCTACTCATCCTTTCACCGGGTTCAAGGCTTTACTGGGTTCAAGGTTCAGCTGTTCAGAAGCAGCCTTGGCTTTCTAGGAAACGCAGTTCTGATGGGCAATGCCACATCTAGGGACTAGCTCTTATCATCACCACCTCCAACATTTCTAACTTAATAGATTTTAAAGACATTTAGAAGAGCACGCCATGGCTATATAAATCCATGGATATATACACAGAGTCTGTCCCTGTGTTTTTTTTTTTTTTGTAGGGGAGATAGAGATTTTGCAGTTAACAAAAGACAAGAGATGTTCCTGGATTTTGTGCTTGGGACCCAGAACTCTGCTCTATAGCAAAGGATGATGCCTTTGTGGTGGTCAGCACAGGTGGGGCCTTTCAGTACAGTCGTTAACATCTGTTTTCCTGTTACCTCCTTGCTGGTAACTCTGGTTGCTGGCAACTACAGGAGCGCCCAGTGTTGGATGAACACCTGCTACGTGCCAGGTGTTAATTGAGGCACTATGAATACAGAGATGCTTCAGACATAGGTCTTGCTCTCAAAGAGCTCCAAGTTCATCTTGGGGGTGGACCCTGAGCCAGCCCTCCTTAACCGGGAAACTGGCCAGCTCTCCAACATACTAATTTCTTGCTTGTTCCCTGCCTCCCCAATCAAGGTCACTCCCAAGGTTAGCACAACACATGACAGCCAGCAATGCCTCCCAGACAGAGCCAAGGGCCTCTGCCACCTTATGGACATCAGGGCTAATCCTGCTTTCAGGTCGGGGTCGGGGAAGAGTGGCAATAAAGATGAGATCACCTTCTTCCTGTGTGACTCGGAAGAGAATGGCCGACAACTATCCCCGAGAAGGCAGGTCATGTCTTCAGGCTGGGGTAAGCGTGTCTCCATGCGTGATGACCCTGAGCCACAAATCCATCTGTCTGCGTCCATAGCTGTATACAGTCACCGATCCCCACGTCATCCCGAGTCCCTCGGTGCTCGGTGTCCCTTGGTGCTGTGAGTCCAAGGGACACAGGGTGGTTCTTCCTCAAAGAGCTTTACATCTGTCTGAGGATAAAAATGCATGAGAAGGTCAGGAAGGATCAGAGCGTTGCAGGATGCAAGATGGGGCTCAGGGGCAGTGGACCCAGTGAACAGAGTGCAGGCTGGGAGCCCAACTACACGCCCATAGGGTCTCATGAAGCCTTCATGGGAGAGGTGGGCTCTGGGCCATGTTTGGCAGGTGGGAAGCACTCCTGGGGGAGCTCCTCCTGAGCCAGGACAGTGGGTGCTCCAAACACAGTGCCTTTATTGCCCCCTTGGGAAACAGGATCCAACCAGTGGTTCCTCTTCTGGCTGCTGTCATCCCAACAGCCAGAGGCTCAAGGGTTCGTGCAGGCACAGAGCTACAGAGCTCGGTTTGCCTGAACAGGGGTGCCTGTGATACTCTTATTTCCGATGGCGTCATCACGGTGTGAGGCCAGGGCCATGGGCGCGCTGTCAGCGCCTACGCCCAGCCACTCTGCCAGAGCAGCACGGTGAGGGCCGTGCTGGGGGGACCGCCACTCCTCAGAGGCCAGGATCTGGAGCCTTTACATGGAAGATAGCACTCTGGGGCGCCACAGACTCTCAGCCTGGCACAACACACGTGGCCAGACACTTGCATCCTATTCTGGCAGAGGAATCAAAGGATTCATACGGCAGAGGAACTCTTTGAACATTCTGAATACGGGGAAATTTCCATTCATCTCATAATTCATACTAGAGAGATTCTCCCATGAATGGCATCAATGTAGGAAAATCCTCCGAGCGAGGCAGCAGCATCAGAGAACTCAAGGGGGAGGGCCGGGGGCACGGGACGCAGAGAGAGAGTTAACAAAGAGCTCAGCCTGGAGCCCAACACACCGAAAAACCTGCATCTTCATTAGCGCAGTGGCGCTTTGAGAAAGCACAACTTGGCCGAGCCATTCTGGAGTACAGGTGCTGAATCGGGGGTGATGATCATTTCAGGAGAAATCAGCCCTCATTCATCACCCGAGGGTTCGGGCTGGAGAGAGGGCAGATGCTCATTGTGAATGAGGGGGACTCTTGGGAGTCCTCTGGCCTTGGGAAACTGGGAGGCCATGCGGGGCCCCTGGGAGGTCAGAAAGACCTCAGAGCACAAGTCGTATAAAATGGTCATGGAAGAGAAAAACACGGTGAAAGGGCCAATTTAGATAACGCTTTTGTTGGAACTTGGACTTTCAGCACCTGTAAGGGAACGACAGGCTTGGGCTGGAAGGAACGCAAACAGCCTGTAGGGGAGTCCGGTTCGGTGACAAGGTCATGCACCAGCCGCCCCTGGGGTCCGCTTGCCCTTGGGGGACCTGGGGCCTTGCAGGAGACAAGCATAGGGGCTCCCGAGCTCTCAGCAGTATACTTCCCCACAGGGCCTCCATGTCCATGTTTCTTCACGGTCCCGCCTCCTTCCTCTTCCAGCAGGCAGGTAAATCCTGTCCTTGTGTCTGCCATGTGCCCACCTGACTCTGGTGTTGCCCAGGGGACAGGAGGCCACCTGCCCATGAAGAGGCCGGTGACCACCATTACCTTTGACACCTCACGAATATGCCCCAGGGATACTGCTGTGACTGGACCATTCATCCATCCATCCAACAAATATCTTTCGAGCATCTCCTCAACTCTGTAGCTGGCACATTGTGCTGGGATCAAGGACAGGGAAAAAGGAAGTGTCAGTCACAAGGGGCTTGGGCTACCCAGGGAAAGAGGGGAATGAAGAAAACAGGAGCACCGTCGAGACTGCAGGGGTGTCTGTGTCCTGGGTTTCAGACAGGGCTTTGGAGAGTGTGCTGGGGAGGGAGGGAGGAAGAACTCTGATCTAATGACTGCCTCCCACACGACAGGCTACCATGAGCTTAACTGAACCCCCTGCCTGTATGGCACCCGTGATCTCTACTTTGTAAAGAAAATAAGATGAGTGCACAGCTAGCAAGCGGCACAACCGGTCTAGGTCTGTCTCACTCCTGATGCCACTGTCTTTCCATCAGCACTGGGAGAGAAAGGGTCCTTTAGCACCACTGTTCCTTGGGTAATGTTTCCAGAGGCTTCCGGGAGAGTGAGAAGCCCTTGGCGAAACAGGAAGAAAGAGGACGGAAGGGGAGAAGGGGATTGGCTTTTGCAGACTCTAGTGGGCAGGGGAAGACATTCATTCATTCACTCCTGTGTTCATCCATTAGGAAAATCTTCACTGAGCCCTATGGAGGGCCAGGCGCTGTGCTTCGGTGCTGGGGACGCGAGCGAGCAAGATGGACACACTCTTGCCCTCATGGGACTTCTAGAAGGAGGCAGGCCATCCAACAGGCTACCTGTTTTGAAAGGGGGAGCACAGAGGAGAATCCTGACCTTGCCTCGCATCACTGAGGCTGACTTCCGGGAAAGGGCGACATGTCAGCGGAGACCTGAAAGATAAGCATCAACAACCTGGTGTGTGCTGGGGAGCGCCTTCCAGAGAACCACGATGGCAGGTCTGTGGGTGAGGGGCAGAGCAGAGCGGGAAGGAGCGCGTGTTCTGTATGTGAGGAGAACCGTGCCTGACGTGGAGGGAGGGAGGTGAGGAGGGCGGGAAGGAGGGGCCAGGTCATCCGGGGCTCCTAGAAGGAGCTCAGACCGGACCCTGCGAACAACAGGAAGCCGCGGAGAATGTTCGTCTTGGAGAGGCCCTGGGCAGTCTTAGTCCATCCCTTCCCTGGAAGCCCGGAGAGGGCTGTCCAAGGATTCGTCACGCCAGGGCAGAGATATAGAAGGTGTGTGAGTTCTGTCCTTTTCCTAACTAAGGAGGTTTTCCAAGAGGCGCCGCTAGCAGAGTGAGCGATAAAGCTCGGACTAAATGCCGGTGCCTTGATCCCAAGGAGGAAACCTTTGGTGCGTGAAGGGCGGACCTGAGGGTCCCACAGGATCTTCCGGGCAGACGTGCGTGGGTGGGCACTCCCCTCTTGTGGCCGAAGCGGGTACTGCACCCGTGTTCCCATACAGGCCCGCCTCTAGGTTCTCCCTGGGGAAGCCCCGGAAATGAGCCCGCGGCGGCTGCACAGAGCTGTGGACTCCGGGAGATTTCCCACCTGAAACCTTTGTTTGTTTGTTTTTGTTTTGTTTTTTAAATGAGAAACCTGAACGGTGGAGAAAATGTGTGTGTGTGTGTATATATATATATATATATATATATATATATATGCTTATATATGCTTAAAATGTGTGTGTGTGTGTGTGTATACATATATATATGCTTAGAAAGAAAACGCTAAGAAAGTGTTACCAGTGATTCTGGAATACGTAACTAATAATTTTTCAATGTGCTTATATGTAGTTTAAAACTTGGACGTGTACCACTTTTGTTGATAAGAGGGGAAAAATATTATGTTGCTTTTAAAAAGAGCAGAAGTGACAGAAAAGTGCCCCAAGAGGGGGGCTGAAGTGGAGACTAGGTGGCTGGTATGAGAGCCGAGTGGCCTGGTGATGAGCCACTGCCCTGGCAGCCCTGTGTCTTTCCGCAGCTGCAAAGCATCAACGTGGCTGCTCACAGAGGCACGCGGGGACCAGGTTGCCTGGGGGCTGCCCTCCCGCCCGTTTCGGTCTAGCTGAGCCCTTCAGCTCACACAGACCTGGGCTCGGGGTTCCTGCCCCTCTGTCTTTGTCTCATGTGCTCGCCCTTCTCCCATCAGGGTATCACCCTTCCAGCCTGGTCTCACAATGGCCCTAACCGCCAGGTTCTGGGTGACCCGGAAGCATATTCCACAGGCTCACCCTAGATGATTCTCTGCTGTGTGAGCTCGCAGGATGAGGGCTGGGTCCGCTCAGAAACTACAGAGCCACACCTGTTGCATCCACGGGGTCTCTGCTAGGTTGCCTTTTCCCGCCGGGGGCAAGGACCTCACCTGGCTGGCAGTTCTGGTCACTCTGGTCACCTTCCTGGCTCCTCTCTTCACTCTCCTGCTCGAAACTCTTCTCTGGGGCAGGCCAGCTGCTCAACCTCCCCTCTGGGAGGTTCCCCAGACTCCGGTCTATGGGACTGGATCAGGCGGGGGGGGGGGGGGGGGGGCCAAGGACACAGCCCCCACCATTACTGGGGTCATTCTTGACTGGAGAAGTCCCCAAGGAGCCTTAACTTGTGCCGTGGGAGAGTTATGTTTCTGATAAACTCTTCATGAGCTTCTTTAATTTCAGAAATGTTCTGAAATACACAAGTTTTTTGAAAAAAATCAAAGTACCTTGATTATGGAAATTTTCAATCCCACTAGAAAGAATACAATAATACAACAAACTCTCATGTTCCCATCACCCAACCTCCGTAGCTATTCATTTCCTGCCATTCCTGTTTCTAGCTCGCCCCACCATACTTTTGTGTGTGTGTAGTATTTTTTTTTCCTTTCAATATTTATTTGGCTGTGCTGGGTCTTAGCTGCAGCACGCAGGATCTTTGATCTTGATTGCAACATGTGAGATTTGTTTTAGTTGCGGCATTCGAACTTAGGGATCTACTTCCCTGACCAGGGATTGAACTTGGGCCCCTTGCATTGGGATCCTGGTTTTAGCTACTGGGCCACTGGTAAATCCCTATGGAGTATTTTAAAAATAAATGTTAGACAGTATATCTTTTTTCCCCCCTCAGTATGTATCTCTAGTAGATTCGAATTAAATTACACTTGATGTTTTGGGGAGTATATATGATAACAGAATAGTAATCTCCTGGGCACATCCCCATCTCCAGTAATTATATGGTGGTTTAGTCTTTGAGTCGCATCTGCCTCTTGTGACCCCATGGACCACATATGGCCTGCGAGGCTTCTCTGTCCATGGAATTCTCCAGGCAAGAATACTGGGGTGGGTAGCCACTTCCTTCTCCAGGGGATCTTCCCACCCAGGAACTGAACCCTGGTCTGCATTGCAGGCAAATTCTTTACCAACTGAGCTAGAAGGGAAGTAACCATGCCAATCTTTCATCTACTCTCCCCTACCCCACCACATTGCATGTTTTTCAAGCAAATCTCAGGCATCATTTCACTCATAAGATCTGCAGTATGTGTCTTTTTCTTTGTAAAGCATAAACCCCAATACCATTATCACAACTAAAATTTTTAAACAGTAATTCCTTAATATCATTCATGTTCACATTTCCTTGATTTAAAAAAAAAAAAAAATCCTCAATTGGTTGTCAGAATCATGACCCAAATAAGGTCTACAGGTTGCATTTAGTTGACAGGTCTCTTCAGGTTCACTTCCCTCATAAATTCTTTTTTTCCTTTTTATCTTGTAATTTGTTGAAGTATTTCAGCAGTTTGTCCTTAGTGCGAAGTGACACTTAACAAACGCTCGGGCGTCAACTCTGTGCCAGGCACTGTGCTTGTGTTGGAAATAAAGGCGTGAGCAGATCTGGGGGAAATCACTTGACACTCTCTGGACTTGGGTACCCCCTTCTCTAACAGTATAGAGGATTGGACTAGATGCCCTCTAAAGGCTCCAATCTGATCCACTCGGATCCCCCTCTCATCACTATGATCCACTGTGTGAGTCTACGCAAATCTCAGCCGAACTTATTCCCAGGGGGGCCACCCACCTGCCTGGGTGATCAGAGGCCAAAGTGACGGCTGGACGACGTCGCCCGGACGCCGCAAAATCGTTCTGCCCGAAGGGGCCGGTGGTATAACGGCAACCCCTCTGACCTCGAGCACCGGCCGGTCCTGCCCAACTACACTTCCCACAGTCCTCTGCGGCCAGCCGGTTACCACGGAGACAGGCTGGGCTCGTCGGTTCCGCAACCGTCTGGGGCCTGCCTGCGGTGATCGTGGGCAGATGAGCCTCCACTCCCCATGGCTTCCAAACGGGACGGTCACGCGCCCCCGCCCCTTGGTTCTGGTGCCCGAGGAGGCCGAGCCATTTGGCTGGGCCGGGGCCGTTGGGAGGCTGAACTACATTTCCCAGGAGTCTCGGGCACACCCCACTTCCGGTCGCGGGCTGCCGAAAAGATAACAAGGAGTTGTCAAGGAGACCGGTCCAGGGGTATTTGGGCCCCTCAAATTCGTGGTCAGAGAAGCTGGAGACAGAGAAGGACAAAAGAAAGGAGGATGGGAAAGCTGGTTATAAAGCAACATAAGGTACACTCCGTCCTGTTTACCTTTTTAGTGTCCACGGATGCTCAGGGTCAACGCGAGCGTCGCACAGCCCTCTGGGAAATGTAGGCGGTGCTGCCCTAAGGACTATGGGAAACGTAGTCATTGATTAACAGCCACTACCTGGAGCACGGTCGCAAAGAGTCGGACGACTGAGCGACTGAACTGAACTGAACTGAACCTGGAGCACCTACAGTCGAGGGTGTGGGATTGAATCCTCCCTGTCTCTCCCGTTTCCGCTCAAACACAATGTTTGTCTGCCCAATACTTACAGAATCTTTCCCTTTCTCTACGTGCCAACCCTCAGTGCTGTATTTTAGACACACCCTTAAGTCTATTCTCCGCGCGGCCACCAAAGTAATTGTCCCCGCTCTGCTTAGGGCTCTTACACAGCTAATAGAATCAAGTCCGTGTTAACCAGCTGGCATGATATATTTGACCTCTCACCTATTGTTTCCCACAAGTCTCCTCATAGATAAGAATCTTCTCTTTAGATTGTTCATCTCATGTGTGTGGATATCTTAACGCCATTGCTTTTTTTTTTTTTTTTTAATGCAGAGCGCAACTTCTTGCTTTTAACAGTTACCCTCCCAAAGAAGGTGATAAATTCCAAGAGTAGCTGGATTTGCAAAATATTCTTGAAAAAAGTACTTGCGTAGGTTTCTATCAGTAGAAACCAAGTTCCTTATACTTTGATAAAATTAGAATTTTATTTTTCTGAACAAAATATTTTATTACATAATCTGATTAACTCACAGCCAGATATTTTTTCAAGTCTTGTAAAGTCACCCAAAAGATTAAAAAAAAAAGAAAACACGATCGTTCTTACATAAATTACTTATTACAAAGCTCTTGGAAGACTCTAAATATAAAATAGATGAGTTTTTTTTTTCCCCCACAACACTTTGAAAGTCTTAGGTTCTATATTTAAGCTTGATCCAAAGAGCTGTAAATATGGAGTAAATCTGCCTGAGGCTTTAGAGAAAGGAGGCATACTTTTAAAGGCTATCAGAAAGCCTAGATAGGAATGAACTCTGTGGTGTAAAATGACAGATGAGGTGTTGCTCACATCAAAGCACCAAGAACTTGCCTTTTGAAGTGGGAATACTTGGCAGACACAATATTTCCATTAGCTTTTAACTTTGGTAGGAAGAATGGCTCAGATCATAAACGTAGAGAACTGTTTACCTGATAAAGCAATTTAGAAGTCACAGTCAAAAATATGTAATCTTTCCTTAACATTCAAAAGCAGAGAGTTTCCTCCTTCCTCATTTATTTAATTTCTTTGGTTTGGTTTTTAAAACACAGACACCTTCATTTCTTGCCTGAGGAAAGAGTACATTTGTTGAAAAAGCATCAGCCAAGGCCAGAATGATGCTGGGAAAGATTGAGGGCAGAAGAACGGGGTGACAGAAGATGACACAGTCGGATGGCATCACTGGCTCAGTGGACATAAGTCTGAGCAAACTCTGAGACAGAGTGAAGGACAGGGAAGCCTGGCATGCTGCAGATCATCGGGTCACTAAGAGTCGGACACGACTTAGCGACTAAACAGCAACAAGGCCAAGATGTTCATGTACTTCTCAGGAATCAGATGGGGAAGGCTGAAGTCAAGATCTAAAAGAGCCATAATTCAGAATGATTTTGAGTGGTGCAAATGCAGTTAGTTACCTTTTCCATGGATATTGGAGCACTGCTCTCTTATGAACTTTTACATGTTCTCAGTTGCCAGCAAAATTCTACCTGTTGTTATAGCAGTTTAGCCTACACTACGGATATAAGGGTCTTCTGGTGTTCCAGAAAACATATAATGTCCAGGAACATTCCTGAACAATTTCAAGATATGGACATTCAAGTTACAATGTGAGTTGTAGTTTTCTTTACGACTGAGAAAGCTTCAGAATGCGGCTCGGTCATTTGATTGGTTTCAAGAAATATGATGCTAGATCTATGGGCCACATACGTGCAAACCATTTTCTGGGTGGTTTAGCTTCAAAAGTGGTTATTTGCCCTGCTGTTGTTGCTGTACTTGTTGCTTTACCAAGTTCAGTCTCAAAGGGTGGCGCTCTTGGCCAGGTCCACTTGTGGAACTCATCTGCCCAGTTACACGGGACAGTGGAAAGAGCTGGGGCATGGGGTCCAGTTCTGAGTCACTTGCTGAGTCACCTTGCCCTAGTCATTTGTCACTCCCCTCAAACCTACTCCTTTTCTTCCATAATGCGTCTTTAGTCGCTCAGTCAAGTCCAACTCTGTGTGACCCCATGGACTGTAGTCCACCAGGCTCCTCTGTCCATAGGATTTTTCCAGATAAGAATACTGGAGTGGGTTGCCATGCCCTTCTCCAGGGGATCTTCCAGACCTAGGGATCCTGGGTCTCCTGCATTGCAGGCAATTCTTTACCATCTGAGCCACCGGGACGCTCCCATAATGCCTCAGTGAACAGCATATGTATTAGGCTGAGTAATGGCCCCGGGGAGCCTGATAGACGTGACTCCCTGTAATGCACATATCCTGTAAATGATACTTTATTTAGAAAAAGCATCTTTGTAGACGTGACTAAATTAAGGATCTTTAGGTGGGGAGATTATCCTGGATTTCGTGGGTGGGCCCTAAATGCAATTAGAAGTGTCCTAATAAGAGTGCCATAGAGGGAGATCTGAGTCAGGTACACAGGGGATTAGGCTATGTGAAGAAGGAGCAGAGAGAGATTTGAAGATGCTGGCCTCAAAGACTGGAGTGACGGCAGCCACCTCTACACTTGTCTGCCTTCTGATCCAGCCCTCATGCTGTGGTCAGAGGGGCTTTTCTACCATGGAGATCCTACATCGATCTGCAGTGATCATCCTTCAGTGGTGCCTCAAAGCCTGACTCCTTGGTCGGGTCTGAGAATCCCTTCCCCATCTGACCCCTTGTCTGATCACCCACACATGCACACCCGGCCATCTCCACACACTCCACCTCACTCACACACTCCCTTCTCCACCCATTGAGTGATGCTCCCACACGTCTAGGCTGTTTCATGCATCTGTGGCTCCTCACATCTGTGATACAGAGAAAGGGATCTTTTAACAGTATTTATTTATCTTTGGCCATGTCAGGTCTTAGTTGCAGGATCTTTCATTGCTGCATGTGGGGCTGAGTGGCAGCACCTGGGGCTTAGTTCCCTGGCCAGGGATCAATCCTGCATCCCCTGCACTGGGAGGTGGATTCTTAACCACTGGACCTTCTTAACCACTGAAGTTCAGATCAATTAGTATTATTGCAGCTGTTGTGTAAAGAAGATTTACTACAGTTTGAGTTAGTGTAATCTCCTGTTTGTGTTCCTTGCAAAAGTTCCAACTGAGAGCGGGCCAGGAAGAAGAAATTCAAGCTAGGCTTAAAATGTGCTCACGGATGATCCAGGCAGTTTAGTAAAAGTTTTGTTGTTTAGTCACTAAGTCGTGTCTGACTCTTTTGTGACCCCATGGACTGTAGCCCGGCAGGCACCTCTGTCCATGGGATTTCCCAGGCAAAAATACTGAAGTGAGTTGCCATTTCCTTCTCCTGGGGATCTTCCCCATCCAGGGATCGAACCCACATCTCCTGCATTGGTAGGCAGAATTTTTTACCACGGAGCCACTAGGGAAGCCCTGATTTACCAGGAACTGTCATTATCTGCCAATACCACTCTCTCAACCAGACTGCCCACACGGCTACATTTTATCCCTCTTCATTTTAAGAGTGAAACGCAGCCAAGCATATTTATTCATCTCTTTTAAGTGTCTCTACTTTTCTTCCACTTTGAGTTGAAACGACATACATTTCACTTTTGATCTACTTATTTTTAGGTTGGCTATATTAAAAAATTCAGGAAGCAAAAATTATGAAACAACAGTAATTCCCAAGATCACTAAAACACACTCACTGGTACAATAAGCTGTAAACTCGCCGTATTTGGTTATTCTGAGCATTAACTCTTTTAACCATTTTTATAGATTAGGTGTTATGACAGTATAACATAGTTTCCCCCTGTATTACACAAAGTAATATTTAAGAAGTAAATTCCCCTAAGAAAATAAAAAACTTTTTAGAGACTGTTTATGTATTCTACCATCCAATGTGATATGGTGTCCAGAGAGCAAGGACATCGAAGTAAAAATACAATCTTGGAGAGGTTAAATGCTAGTATTTTTCTAAAACGTCCTAGGGAAATTGTGCAGATTAAGGAATGAAAATCATATTTAAACCAATCCACGTGAATTAAACTATGGTCATACCACTGGGCTATGACAGGGACAATTCTGCAACTTTAATGATGTGACATATGGAAGGAGGCAAAAAAAAACCAAAAACCACCCACCTCGGTTTTTCAGCTCTTTGAAGAGATCTGGGGCAAAGGAATCAGAATTCAACAATAGGATTTTCTCAGCTGAACTAAGGATGGAGAACAGATGGTATGGAGTCAACTCCCTGGCTGACTGGTCTTTGGGGCAAACAAGGAAAACACCTTCTACAGCCCAAGGGCGATGAGAACCTTCTTAGGCGGATGGACTTCAGGCTCTGCACTGACATGAAGTTCATCTGGGATGTGGAAGCTTCCAGATGAAGGCCAGTCAGGTAATAATGGACATCTCTTCCCGGTCTCTGCTCTCGGACACTGAGTTGATTATGCTTCTTAAATACTTTATGAATTCCATCCTGATCTCTTCTGGGTCGTCCTCAAGATTCGAGTGTACCAGCTTCAGCTTGTTCAAGGGTGGTGCTTAAAAAGGAAAATAATGTAATTAGGCATGAACTTTACAAAAAATGAATTAACTTATTTAGCCACACTTAGTTGCAGCATGGAGGATCTTTGATGTTTCTTGCGGCACGTGGGATCTCTACTTCCCTGACTAGGCATCAAACATGGGCCCTCTGCGTTGGGAGCGAGGAGGCTTAGCCACTGGACCACCAGGGAAATCCCTAGGCCATGAGCTCTAAATGAGGGGCTACTTCTAGCTCCAAAGGACCTGACTCTTCTTCCAGGAGCCAATTAATTTAACTTTCCCAAGTCCAAAAATAAAGTGGGGCCTCCGTGACACAACTTCACAGAGAAAGGTTTCACTGCCCTCGGCAATAGGCTTACAGCTTTGCAAGCCACTCTCAGGCCTTCGTGGTTCTTACACCAGAGAGGAAGGCATTTCTGAATTTTCTGAGTTGTTTTCCATGATTACTTAGACACCTCTCTAATGGTCTGTCGCATGCAGATTGGAGCTTAAAGGCAAGTTAGGAAAGAGTGTCCCTAATAGTATGGATGAGGGGTTAAAACCAGGGTTTTTTCCCCCTCTTAGTGCCTGTCTGCTTTTACAGTGTCTGCAGCCTGGCCTGGGTGGTACTAACTAGCTTTTACAATGTTTGCAGCCTGGCCTGGGTGGATCTACTAACCCGGCAGTTCTGATTTACGTGGTGAGGAAAACAAATGGCGAGGACGCAGCAGGTGCTCACAAACTGCACAGAGCTGTTGGCTGCTAAGACACAGAGCAACATACAAATGCCCAGAGCATTCCAGACAGAAGCCAGAACTCCTGGCTCCTTACCCAAAGCTGGGTTGTCTTTGTCACTTCCGGAGCCTGGTTTATGGTGTGCAATTAACAGACACTGAGTATTCTGTAAGAACTGCTGCTGGACGAAGCAGGAATACCACGTCTCAATTTCCTTCAGGTGACTTGGGATGTCGGCGTTGAAGACGATCACCACTCCGTGAGAGTCCTTCATCAGGGCTGGCCAGCAAGACTCGAACCTGCATGGCGTGAAGGGTAGGTGGCTCTGGTTTCTGTGTCTTGTTTTAAATTTTTTATTGTTTTTTTTAGTTAATTTACACTGTTAAGTTTCTGCTGTACAGCGAAGTGAATCAGTAATACATATACATATGTCCACTTTTTTTTTAGATTCTTTTCCCATGGTCATTACAGAATATTGAGTTCCCTGCACTAATACAGTAGGTCCTTATTAGTTGATCTATCTTATATATGCATGCTAAGTCGCTTTAGTCGTGTCCAACTCTTTGCAACCCTATGGACTGTAACCTGCCAGGCTTCTCTATCCATGGGACTCTCCAGGCAAGAATAGTGGAGTGCATTGCCGTGCCCTCCTCCAGAGGATCTTCACGACTCAGGGATGGAACCCGAGTCTCTTATGTCGCCTGCATTGGCAGGAGGGTTCTTTACTACTAGTGCCACCTGAGAAGCCCCATTTTAGTGTGTGTGTGTCAATCCCCATCTCTCAGCTTACCCACCCCTCTTTCCCCACCTGGTGACCATAAGTTTGCTTTTTTACATATGCGATTCTATTTTGTAAATAAGTTCATTTGTACTTTTTTTTTAATAAGATTCCACATATAAACCACAGTTCGAGTTTCTAATCATTGACTTTGAAAATAATGTCTAAACACTAATCATGGATAGATGACCTCTCACTGAATCATAACCCAGTCACTGACATTTCAAGAGCAATGCATGTCACCAGTCATCGATCAAACCCCAGACACATGCTAGGAAGGGAGCTAGGCCTGAGTCCAAGGTGCCTGGTGGCCAGCTGATTTTTGAATCATTTGATGGAGCCAGTGCTCTAAAGGAAACGTACTTTGGATCACCGCCACAATCCCAGAGCTCAAATTCACACCCTGTGCCTTTGTTGTTGCTGGTAACATGTGGGTTCTCGAATTCCAGGATCCTAAAGATAAAATAAGAGCAGCACCTCTCCTTAGAAACACTGTGCTTTGGGGATGCCACCGGCACCAACGTCAGGAGGCGGGTGAGGAGCAGGGACTCTGTGCGACACGGGCTTGTCAGGGCTTACCTCACTCCTTGGGTTGGGTTGTATTCAGTGATGTCAGAAGATTCTGTCAGAAAGTTGGCCAAAACGGTTTTTCCACTCTATGAAAACAAAGACAGTAAAAGATCTCGGACAGTAAAAGAAAAGCAGAAAGTCAATCATAAGCAAGGCCTGCAATAGCCAGCTTGGACCCAGGTAGGATGGAGTAGAGGCCACGGCCACCCTGAGATCACCCAGACCAAGGGGCTCTCTCTGGTTGGGTGGGCACGGCCCACTCTGGGTCGTGGGGAGCACAGATTTCAGTGCTGGCTCCGCTGCTGGGTGACTTTACTCACTTCCAAGCAGGGGGAATAGCTGGTTTAAAGGCACCAGGGCAGGAATGGATGTGACACGTTTAAGGAACAGAAAGGCTGGTAAATTTGAAGAGCAGCAAGGCAGAGGGAGATACATAAATGCAGAAATATGTTTTGTTGTTGAAGCGAGATGATGGGTACTAGGACTTGTCATTCTTTTCTCCCCTTGTATATGTTTGGGAATTTCCTTTAAAAAAAGATGTATCTCTGCTTGTTTTGCTTTTCATAATTCTGAGCATATGTTGTGACCTGCCTATTTAATAGTTGACGTCTTGGAGAGTTCCCCGTGTCAGTTTATTTGCCTTATTTTGTTTCACTCTTGCAGTATCTTCCAAAGTAAGAATGTACCTTAGTTTATTTAGACATTCTCTAATGTCTAATTAGAGATTAGACATTAATTCTCTAATTCTCTGATGGGCACCTGGGGTGTTCCCACCTGTTCAATATTGTATAGACTCATGGGGAGTGTGGATGGATCTTTAGCTTCAGAGTTTGAGAAATGTAACTACTATACTATAAGCTATGCACATTTTAAACCTTAATAATTTGATCTCAGAAAAAAAGGTGTTATCAATTTAGAGTCCCATCTACAGAATCCTAGAATACTCCTTTCCCTCAAAGCACCCTAAGACTGCATGTTGCGAGCGTGCGTGCTCGGTCGCTTCAGTTACGTCCGACTCCCTGCGACCCCACGGACTGGAACCCACCAGGCTCCTCTGTCCATGGTGATTCTCCCGGCAACAATCCTGGAGTGGGCGGTCAAGCCCTCCTCCAGGGGATCTTCCTGACCCAGGGATCGCACCTGCATTAGCAGGCAAGTTCTTTACCACTAGCACTACCTGGGGAGCCTGATGGGCAAACAAGGGGCATCTTTTTGTTTTGTGTTCCTGTGACTCTTTTCATACTTTTCATACTTCTCAGTCAGTTGTATTTCTTATACACAGACTTTGCTAGATTATCTATTGAGTTGCTTCTTACTTTCTTTACTGATTCTTAAACTTTCCTGTATGTTCTGCTTATGAATCCTTTTTTTGTCAAGCATTTTGCTAATATGTTCCCCTGGCTTTACCTTTGCTGTCATTTCTTCTACAGTTTCTTCATGTTTGTGTTGTGTTTAAGACGACCTTCCCTGACTCCAGGTTAAAAACAGGTCTTTCCATATATTCATCTACTACCATGGTTCCCAGCGAGTGGTCCCTTGACAACCAGCATCCACAAAATGCAAATTCTCAGGTCCCTCCCAGACCTACTGAATCAAAACTCTGGGATAGGTCCAGCAAGTTGTACTTGTAACAGGCCTACCAGGCAATTCTGATGGGTGCTGGAGAGTTATTTATTTACAACTTCCACAGTTGTTTTACACATTTAGCTTTAGTCCATCTTAATTTTATTGTGTACGATGTGACCTACACAAATAGATTTAATCCCCCGCCATCACCACCCACGTTAAAGGCTAACTGTTCCAAGGCCAGGTAATAGTTTAGTCCTGCCTCCTGGTTTTCTTGCTCTGCTGATGTATTTCATTAGGGAAAGCCACAGGCGCAGAAAAAGTCGTGAGATCTAGGCTTTGATCACAAACGCCACTCACTACCATGGGCTTTTGAGCCTAAGTCCAACAGGGTCAAGGTCTGGGAACGCCGAGTTCCTGGTGACGCCGGCGTCACACAACAAGGTGGGCGCGGTGGGAATGGGCTCCTAGCTCCTGTGGGGCTCCGGGTGCTAGGCACAACGCCGGGGGCGATCCTGCGCCCCCCTCCCCCAGGCCCTGCTTGCCGCCCCGCCGGTCCCGGCCTCACCTCGCAGGGCCCCACAAAGAGGATCTTGGCCTTCAGCATCTCTGTCCGGGGCCCACTCAGGCGCAGCTCGAGCCCGCGTCGTAGTCTGGGCGGAGCGGAAGTCACTGCACTGGTTGGCTACCTTCGTTCCCACGGAGACGGGAGCGGCGCGGGGGCCGACGGGAGTGGGCGGGTTCTTGCCGGGGTCCGGGCTCCCAGAGGGCTCTGGGGTGGTACCCTGCCAGCCTGATACGAGGCGTGGGCTTTGGGTTGGAAGTGGGCAGCAAGGCAAGAAGGTAGGAGAGAAGCAGAAAATCCGGATGCAGGTTCGCTTCGGAGTGGGGAAGCCTGTAGAGCTTGCGAGCCTGACCTCTCCTTGTGGGGAGGAGGTCGACTGCAGGTCCCGATCTCCTTTATTCCTCCCTGTAACCCCCAGAGCTCAAACGGGTCAAGTAGCTGGTGAGGTGGGATTCGAACCAGGTATCTGACGCCTGCATCGCTCTGGCATGATACTGTCCATATTGAGAACGGATGTATCATATCCCTAGCCCAGTCTAGGAAAGGTCAAGGAAAAAAAACGAATCTCTAGGGGTCCACCACTCACTGTCATTTCGATGATCTGGAAGAAACCAAAAGGCCCTGGCCTGACTTACCGATAGCGCAGGGGTCTGAAGGCATTGCTGCTACATTCAGTTTATTTTTGGTGAGGTTTATTTTAGGTCAGTGTGTTTTTGTCTGTGCTGGGTCTTTGTTTGCGGTCTTTCCTCTCATTGCTGTGAGCAGGGGCTATTTACTCTTTCTTGCAGTGGGATGGCGTCTCATTGGGGCGGCTTCTCTAATCATGAAACAGGCTCTAGGGTCTCTGCTTCAGTAGTTTCAGCTCCAAGACTCGAGCATAGATAGGCTCAATAGTTGTGGAGCTCAGGGCTTAGTTGCTCTGCTGCATGTGGGATCTTCGCAGTTCAGGGATTGAACCCACATCTCCTGCATTGGCAGGTGAAATCTTTACCACTTAGCTACTAGGGAAGCCCCTTAGGGCAGTTTTAAATTACAGAGCCCTCCAGAATTTTGAGTGAGGCCATGAGATCTATATGTGTGTCTATATGGGGAGAGCGCCAATACAAAATATGCTGCTGCTGCTGCTAAGTCACTTCAGTCGTGTCCGACTCTGACCCTATAGGCGGCAGCCCACCAGGCTCCCCAGTCCCTGGGATTCTCCAGGCAAGAACACTGGAGTGGGTTGCCATTTCCTTCTCCAATGCATGAAAGTGAAGAGTGAAAGTGAAATCGCTCAGTCGTGTCCGACTCCTAGCGACCCCATGGACTGCAGCCCTCCAGGCCCCTCTGTCCATGGGATTTTCCAGGCAAGAGTACTGGAGTGGGGTGCCATTGCCTTCTCCAACAAAATATGCTAGTCCGTCGAAAGTGCTGTTAATAGTATGACAACAGCAACAATAAAACCAAAATAAGTCCAATACCAAACTGCTTTCTTTTGTAATACAGGATGAACTGTAAAGAAGAGTCTACCTTAACTTTAAGATGTGGTACAGGTCTTCCGTGGCGGTCCGGTGGCTAAGACTCCGTGCTCTCAAGGCAGGGGCCTGGGTTCCATCCCTGGTCCAACAGTTGGATCCCACATGCTGCAACTAAAGATCAGCTAAAGATTCCACATGCCGCCAGAAAGATCGAAGATCCCAAGTGCTACAACTGGAAAGAAAAGAAAAGAAAAAAAAAAAAACTCAAAAAGGTGTCATTCAGTAAATACCTTTTGAATGCCTGCTGTCTTCTTCTAGATACTGGGGGTTTGCCTGTACCTCTTGAAGCTTTGATTCTAGTGGAGTAGATGGATATTAAGTAAAACAAAACTGTCTACTCTCAGGTAGAGACAATTGTAGATATTGACAAGTGCTATGAATAAAAATAAATCACTAAAGAGTTAAACTTTCCAAGTGTGGCTCAGTGATAAAGAATCTGCCTGCCGAGCAGGAGATGCAGGAGACATGGGTTCAATCCCTGGGTCAGGAAGATCCCCTGGAGGAGGAAATGGCAACCCACTCCAGTATTCTTACTTGGGAAATCCCATGGACAGAGAAGCCTGGCAGTCTACAGTCCATGGGATTGCAAACAGTCAGACAAGATGTAGCAACTCAACAGCAACAACAAAGGAGTTAAAGGGTGTGAAGGAGCCAGTTTTGGATGGAGTAGTCAAGGCAAGACCTTGGTGCAGAGGTGACATTAGAGCAGAAAACTGGGTAAAGAAATGTCTCAGATGAAGCATGTGAAAGATCTAGAACACTCCAGCAGAAGAACAAGGGCAAAGCCACTGAGGTGGAAATACACTTGGCATGTTCCAAAAATAGCCGGGAACCTGGCCGGGACTCTGGTGCAGGAAGAAATAAGGGGAGAGTGGTAGGAGATGCTTTTGGAGAGACCGTGTCAGACTTTGGGAATTCATTCTAAGGGTGATTGGAAGCCTGCGCCAGGGTTGTGTTTGGCTCCATGTCACAGAAACTTCACCACAGCGACTTAACCAAATAAGGGATTTATTATTTTCTCACATAACCAGGAGTCCAAGGAGGGGCATACAGGGGCTGAGGCAGCTGCCTTCTCGTTACTTTCCTGACATCTTTGTTGTGGCTGCTCTCCTGTTGTGGATTTGCTTTCTAGGCAGGAACAAAGAAGAGCAAAGGTTGAAAGATACAGAGTGGGACTTCCCTGTGTAGCGCAGTGGATGGGAATCTGCCTGCAGTGCGGAGAACACAGGATCACTCTCTGGTCCAGGAGGATCCCACATGCCTTGGAGCAGCTAGGCCCTTGAGCCCCAACTACTGAGCCCACGCTCTGGAGCCTGTGTTCTGCAACTCCTGAGCCCCTATGCCGCAACTACTGAAGCCCATGTGCCCTGGAGTCAGCAAGTTGCAACTCCTGAGCCCCCATGCTGCAACTACTGGAACCTATGCACCTAGAGCCTGTGCTCCACAAGAGAAGCTACCGCAATGAGAAGCCCGAGCACCGCACCTGGAGAGTAGACCCTGCTCTCTGCAACTAGAGAAAGCCCACGTGCAGCATCGAAGACCCAGTGCAGCTAAAAATAAATAAATAAACAGTAAATATATACAGCAGTGTGTACATATCAAATAAAGTTAAAGCCAAATGAACTTAAAAAAAAAAAAGATACAGAGGACAACAGACTCCACTTTTCTAAGGAAAATACTGGGTTCCTTAGAATTCCTATCCAGTAATTTCTCATGTCTCATTGGTCAGAAATGTGTCACGTGGCCTCCCTCACTGCAAAGGAAACTGGGAAATAGAGGTTGTAGCTTTGCATATTTCTCTTCCCAAGAAGTGGGGCACAGAATGGGAGTGAGGGTGGGCATGGGATGTGGGGTTAGTATTGGCTAGGAAACTGGCCAGCCAAAAAAGTCATCATGGAGGATTCTGAGCAGTGGATTGACATGATCTGATTTATGTTTTAAAAAGTGATCACTGGCTGCTGTGTGGAGCAAAGGGTTCAAGTGTGACTGCACAGATGACAATTAGAAGGGTATTCAGGTAGCTTAAGAGCGAGTTGATGGTGGTTTGGCTAGGGTAGCAGTGGTGGTTGAATCTGCGACATTTGGAAGGTAGAACTAACAGGAGCTGCTGACAGATTAGATGTCAGGGAAAGAGGAGTTCAGAATGAGTCCCAGGACATTGACTCATGTGGTTACGTGAATAACATGCCATTTCCAGACTTGGGAAGGCTGGGGGAGGATTTTGGTGGGAGATTAAAAGTTCTGTTTTGGTTGTGTTAGTTTTGAGATCCCTGTTAGTTGTTGAGGGAAAAATGGGAGATAAGATTCTGTACCTGATGGGTGAGGTGAGGACTGGAGCTTAAATCTGATGAGATATCAGTCAGCATGTGGAATGCCATTGAAGCCATGGGATGGATGAGAACAAGCAGAGGGTAAGTGTCAGCAGAGAAGATAAGTGTAGACGGAGAGTGCCCTGGGACACTCTGCTATTTAGAGGAGAATCTAGCAAAGAAAGCTGAAAAGAATGTCCAGAGAGGCAGGAAGAAAACTAGGAGGGCATGACATCGTGCAAGCCACGTCAGGACCGTGCTGTAAGACAGGGAGTGATCCATTTTGTCAGATGCTGCCGAGAGATCCAGGGAAGTCAAGGAAAGTGAAGAATTGACCGTTAGATGTAGTGACAGTCATGGATCACTTTTTAAAGCTGCTGCTGCTGCTGCGTCACTTCAGTCGTGTCCGACTCTGTGCGACCCCATAGATGGCAGCCCACCAGGTTCCCCTGTCCCTGGGATTCTCCAGGAAAGAACACTGGAGTGGGTTGCCATTTCCTTCTCCAATGCATGAAAGTGAAAAGTGAAAGTGAAGTCGCTCAGTCGTGTCTGACTCTAGCGACCCCATGGTCTGCAGCCTACCAGGCTCCTCCGTCCATGGGATTTTCTAGGCAAAAGTGCTGGAGTGGGGTGCCGTTGCCTTCTCCGTTTTTAAAGCTAGTTTTCACTTAATATCTTTGAACATGTGAACACACACACATACTTTTATCAAAATGGCTAGATGTGATCATGTGTTTCCTTTCATTTGGGGTAATTTCTTTCTTTTTTTTTTTTTTCTTTGTTTGGCTCCCTTGAGCTTCCCTGGTGGCTCTGATGGTAAAGTATCTGCCTGCAATGCAGGCAGATCTGGATGGAAGGACTGGGTGCGAATTAATTTGACCGAAATAACAAAATCCTATTCTAGTGACAACAAGACAGTATGAAAGTTGACAGTCTAGAGTTATAGTATGGTGGCTGAAAAATGGCCTCACGGACCGGGATCTTTACACCTTTATGTCTCCGCTTTCCTAAGGTTTAGTCTTTGTCCTCATAGCCTGAACCTGGGTTTGATCCCTGGGTCAGGAAGATCCCCTAGAGAAGGAAATGGCAACCCACTCCAGTATTCTTGCCTGGGAAATCACATGGACAGAGGAGCCTGGTGGGCTGTAGTCCATGGAGTCAAAAAGAGTTGGACACAACTGAGCGACGAATACTTTGGCTCCCTTACCTCACCTTTGACCTCGCCTTTTCCCTCCTTACCTCTTGAAGTTTTCATTCTAGTGAAGAGATAGACAAAGAGTAAACTCCCAATGGAGAGGCTGTGATTGCACCCTGGGGTGTATCCTTCACTGTTTTTCTCCATACATCTCATACATCCCCATTCTATAAGACTCTAAGTACATAGAGATCCATAATAGGTTGCTAAAAGGTGACTCCAATTTTGGCTGAGGCTTTAAAGTCTGACAGCAGGTGTTGAGTGTCTCCCGGAGTCTAGTCCATTCTGTAGAACTTAACGTGTCACCTGGAAGTTATCAAAGTGTCATGAGGCTGCAGAGGGAGAGAGGGAGAATTTCTCTGGAGAGCGTGCTGTTTGCTCATCTTGGTCAAGTGAGAAATGGGGCTTCATAGAACTTGTTCTCTGGCATTTGGACAGCCCTTGTTTTCTTTCCTTTTAGGATTTATGTATTTATTTATTTTTGGCAACACTGGGTCTTTGTTGCTGTGTACGCACTTTCTCCAGTTGCGATGAGCAACTCTATTTTCTAGATGCCATGCGAGGGCTTCTCGTTGCTCTAGGCTCTTGGTGTCAGTAGTTGTGGCACATGGGCTTAGTTGCCCCAAGGCATGTGGAATCTTCCTGGACCAGGGATTGAACCTGTTCCCTGTGCTGGCAGGCAGACTCTCAACCACTGGACCACCAGACAAGTCCAGCTCTCGTTTTCAAAATGCACCTTTGGAGATGACGTGCTTAGTTTGGGGTTCTGGAGGAGGAGGAGGGATGTATTCTCAGTTGATGAAAAAATGAAGATGAAGTGGAAATAATCTGGATGGAAGGATTGGGTACGAATTAATTTGACTAAAATAACAAAATCCTATTCTAGTGGCAACAAGACAGTATGAAAGTTGACAGTCTAGAGATAGTATGGTGGCTGAAAAATGGCCTTGCGGACCGGGATCTTTACACCTTTATGTCTCCGCTTTCCTAAGGTTTAGTCTTTGTCCTCATAGCCTGACTATGACCTCATAGTCACAAGGTGGCTGCTGTGCCTCCAGGCATTATGCTCGCAATTAAAGAAAGAAGAAGAGGGAAGAACAAATGGCAATTAGGAAGGTATTCAGGTAGCAAGATGATGGTGGTTTTCTAGCTGAGTCTGCACTTTTTAAAAAAGTTAATATTATTTGATTATAATTTAACTATAATAGATTGTAAGTCTTTGAGTCTTGGAAAATGCATAGGCTCATATACATTCAGCATCCTACCACCTTACTCAAGATACTGAGCATTTCCATTACCCCGAAAGTCCCCTCGTGGTTCTCTGAAGTTAACTTTTTCCTACCCCTGGTCCCCAGAAAACTGTTTCCTAGCGCTTATTTTGCTAATACTACTTCATAACCATCAAATATTACACACATTCTTTTGTGTGTATTAAAAAAAATTAAAAGTCCAGGGAACCTCAAAGAAGTTGTTTCTTTTCGCACCTGAAAAATTGAGGGCAATATCACACCGCCCTCCTGGCTTTTGGGGACATGACTTAGATCTCTGGGTGGGGCTTTGGGAGAACCAATGCCCGGCCCTTGGGTAGGTGCTGGGTTTCAGGGACCCATCTGTACCGTACCTCCCCACCCAGGGAGCTGCAGTCTAGGTACAGAGACCATCCTGTCTAGTGCTTTTTATCTTGTTCTTTACCAAATATAATCATGTCATTTTAGTTCACGACTGGAGCCAGTATTAAAAGGCAAGTGGTGAATCCATACTCTAAACTGATGTCAGGGAGGAGGCAGGAACCACGAGGCTTTACAGCAGTTCTCCTTTCTGTGTGAACTCTGTGCCTCCTCTGTGTGCATAAATGGCCTTGCCTCTCAGTCTGCACCAGCTGTGTCGGGTCCTGAGCCAGGGCTTCCTCAGCCTCCGTGTTTCCTGAGCCTCTCTGGGAGGTGCTCCATCCCTTTACAGTCCGTGACTTCTCTGAAGAGTCTTCTTCACATTTGGGTCCACTGGACCCAGTTCAAAGCCTGGTACCCAGTAGGTACTCAATAAATTTCAGCTCTGTCTCCGTCTCTCCTGGCAGACGCACGCAGACACACATACAAACACACGTTCATTTACTCTATAAATATGTAAGTTAATGAAAGTTCCCTTATACTTGCCTTGGGGGCTTTAGTTTCTGCTTCCAGGTGAGAGAAATAAAAAATGTGAACTGCTTTACATTTCTTGGGTATAAGTACTATATAAATTTGGGATTATTATTATTATGGTAGATTATTGCAATACTTTGCTTTACGACTTTCATTTTAATTAGGGGAGGTTGACTTCAGACGGCTTAATATCTGGTCTTTGGTCCTGAAGGGAGCAATATGACATTGGCAGGGGCCAGGCCTGGATGACCTAAGAGTAATTTCTCTCCTGATTCTATGACTTGATGCAATAAAACCTCTCAGTTGAAAAAACTTAAAGAAATACACTTGACATACTTCAAATCCTTTCTATAAATTGTTGAAAAGATTTAATATAACCGCCAGTCATAAAATCTTTAATTTGACTTGACCTTCCATGGTCCCAATTCTTACACATGCAGTTTTTATTACTAAAGAGTAAATGATGGATTTCCTGTTATTCGAGGGAATAAAAATGCCCTTCAATCACCTCCTCCTACAACACAGAGATCTGAACATGTTCGGTTCAACTCTAAAAGATAGGAATGATCACAAAATGGATTGTAATCTGGAAGTATTTTGTCTTCTATGAATGCAGGCATCCCTTATTTTTATTATTGTCTTTTAAAAAGCTCTGGCCAAGGATAAGGTTCAGCAAGTTTGGTTTAGGGCAAGATCAATAAAATAAAATTATTTTTCATCAATCCCCATTAGAAAGCCTGAGCTATGCTTTTAATATAAAAAAGTATTTCCCAGCGGGTTGAAGATAAAACTTTTGGCAAAAACAATGAAACAGGGATGTGGCTTAACTAGGACCTTTTGTCTTCATTTGGCATTGTCCTGCATGCACGCTTTGGGGAGGCAGTTGTGTGGTGGAAAGAGCGCTGATTTTGAAGTAGAGCGGAATTTGAAATTAGCTGACCGATCTTAAGAAGATTACTTATCTCTTGGGCTTAGTGGGAAACATTCAAGATGGCCCCATGACTTTCACTTCTTGGTTTTCATACTCTTGTGTAGTTCCTCTGGCACTGAAGAGGGCTGACCTATGTAACCAACAGGATAGTGAGGGATATGTGACTTTCTGAAACTGGGTCATAAAAAGAGACATCGTAACTTCTGCCCTCCACTCTTGTTGATCAGTCATTCTGGGGCAGGTCAGCTGCCGTGTCTTAAGGACACAAGCCACACTATGCAGAACCTCATGGGGTAAGAAACTGAAGCCTCCTGTCTACTGGCTGGCATCAACCTGCCAGCCACTGTGAGTGACCCACCATCCTGAGTGGATCCCCCAGCTCCGATCAAGCCTTCAGATGACTTGCAACCTGGCCAACATCTTGCCTACAACCTCCTGAGAGATTCTGAACCAGAACCACCCAGCTAAGCTACTGTCAAATTCCCAACCTGCAGAAACTGAAATAGCAAGTGTTTATTGTTGTTTTAAGGTGCTAACGTTTTCAGGTAATTTGTCATGTAGCAATAGATAACACAGAACCTTAGTGTCTCACCCAGCGAAAGGATTCTAGACCAATCCTCTAGGGTTGTTGAAAGTGAAAGTCGCTCACTTGTGTCTGACTCTTTGCGACCCCATGGATTATACAGTCCATGGAATTCTCTAGGCCAGAATACTAGAGTGGGTAACCTTTCCCTTCTCCAAGGGATCTTCCCAACCCAGGGATCAAACCCAGGTCTCCTGCATTGCAGGCAGATTCTTTACCAGCTGAGCCACAAGGGAAGCCCAAGAATACTGGAGTGGGTAGCCTATCCCTTCTCCAGTGGATCTTCCCAACCCAGGAATCGAACCGGGGTCTCCTGTGTTGCAGGTGGATTCTTTACCAACTGAACTATCAGGGAAGCCCTGATAAGGTTGTTAGGATTGAATGAGATGAGACATACAAGCAATCCAGTCCAGTTCCTGGTACGTTAGATGGTTGATATCAGACAATTACCATCACTTGTAATACTTTCAAATTTTTGTAATACGTGTGATGCTTTTTAAAAAATATTATTTCTTTGGCTGTGCTGGGTCTTAGTTGGGGCATATGAGATATTTTAGTTTTGGAATGTGGGCTCTAGTTCCCTGACCAGGGAGCGAACCTGGGCCCCCAGCTTTGGGAGCACCAGAGTCTTAGCCGCTGGACCACTGAGAAAGTCCCTTGTGATACTTTTGATGCACTCTTTCCATCCCCATTGATCACAAGAGTTTTCCCACTACACCGATTGTACCTTTTGAACATTGATCTTCCTTTGCTGAGCCCCCCTCTGCCCCTGTCTTTTGGAGGAAAGAGCATTCATATGCTTAACCTATTGCAAATAAGTTAATGCCTTGACTAACACTTCTGATACACTTCAGATATACTTTTGTTAAAATTTCTTCTTAGACAGTTACTTCACTCTTGCTGAACTTAGCTAGTTTCCTGCTTTTTTTGTTCCAAATTCTGTATGTTTGCTGAAAATGAAGGCTACTGTTCATTCTAAAGGCTGGCGAGTGGAGGGGGATGGAGAAGAGAAAGTTCAGGAGACCTTGCGTTAAATGGGATATTCTGCTACCTCCTCACCAACTTTCTTCCAAAAAACCTCAAGGCCAGCTTTTGTTTTATTTGTGCTTCATTTGTGTGTTTAAACAGGTAACGAATTCACATGGTTAAAAATAAGAATGTTAGAAAAATAAAATTCCTGAGGAGGTCTCTCTCCCACCTGTTCTCATCCACCCCACTCTGTGCCTCCTCCCCCAGATACAGAACCACCTTTCGTGGTTTTTCATGCATTGTAGAAGCAAATATTATCAATAGCATGTGGCCTTATTTCTCCCTTTATTGCAAAAAGGCATTAAGCTCTATGTATCCTCCTCTGTTCCTTCCTCTTCTTCACTTAGCAGAATAGCCTGGAGAGCTTTCCATATCAGTATAGTGAGGGCTTCCATCTCCTTTTCATGGCTGCCTAGTATTCTGCCATATGGATGTACCATACTTTGATTAACCAGATCCATTTTGATGTGTACCTGGGGGTTTCCAGCATGATATTATTGCAAACCGAGCTGCAATGACTGACACTGTGCATCCGTTTCTGAAGCATGCTGTAGGATAAATTCCCTGGAAGTGTGATTACGGCTCAAAGGGTAGGTGCACTTTTGAATTGAATAAACAGAGCTAACTGACCTTTACCTAGACTGTGCCACTTTGCATTCCCATCAGCAATGTGTGACAGCCTCTGTTTCGCTTCAGTGTCAACCACGGAGTATATTATAAAGTTAGTTTTCAAAGTTCCCACAGTAATGATGCCTGTGGCTTGGGAATAGGGATATTTATGTTGAAAACTTCAGCTAATTTCTATGATGTGTTTCTTCTCTTACTTATCATCAGGCAGTAATTCATATACCACCTGCTCAGTGGGCAAGGTGTTCAGATACAGGCTGGTGATTACTTGACATGGAAGAGGGGAATAGACCGTGGATGGGGTTGGACTAGGGCTTCACCGATGGCTCAGCAGTAAAGAATTGCCCGCAATGCAGGAGACATAGGAGACGTGGGTTTGATCTCAGGGTCAGGAAGATTCCCTAGAGGAGGGCATGGCAACCCACTCCAGGATTCTTGCCTGGAGAATCCCGTGGGCAGAAGAGCCTGGCGGGCTACATGGGGTCACAGAGAGTCGACATGACTGAAGCGACTGAGCACAAGCACGGGGTTGGACTAAATGTCCTGAGATGCTCTTTCCATCCTAATTATCTGGTCTGATACTCTGTCTCATCCATTGATCTCATCTTCTTTCCTCCCAATAAAACTTACATATTGGAGTCATGTTCTAAAAACATTTGGTAATTGTTTCCTCCAAAGGCATACTTTGATGTCTTAAGTACGCATCAACATTTCACATACAAGCCCATCGTGGACCTGACTGTATGAGTTTCCTTTTCCTCGGGTGACAGCCAGGCTGGGGGAAGACTTGCCTGGGTGTGGAGCTGAGCCGGGTGATTTTGGCAGTCCCTCCAGGAGACGTGTTTGGGGAAACAATTTCTTTCCTACGAGAAATAGCCCAGCCACCAGAGCAGATCCATTCACTGGCCTTAAGCACTGTCTAAACTCCTTTGAGAATCAACCCAAACACAAATACAGGATGTTTCCTCCTTTGCTTCCCTTCAAAGCTCTTTGCTCCTATTATCTAATCAATCTTCATAGCAGGTTTTGGAAAGGAAGATGGTTTTCCTCCTGTCATGGGGACTGCAAGTCCAGAAGCAGGAGAAGAAGGCGGGTTTCCTGTAACTGTCCTCCCATCGGGGCCTCTGGGAGAGTCCTGCTCTGTGTCGACCTCTACCTTCTCTGTCTCTGGGTGGATGTTTGGGGCTCATAGTCATGTTTTCTAGTCAAGTGGTCCCCAACCTTTTTGGCACCAGGGAGCAGTTTTATGGAAAACCGTTTTTCCGTGAACCAGGGGTGGGGGCAAGGAATGGTTCAGGATGATTCTCATAAGGAATAGGCAACTTAGATCCTCGAATGCACAGTTCCCAGTAGGGTTTGTGCTCCTATGAGAATCTAATGCCGCCCCTGATCTGACAGAGGAGAAGCTCAGGTGGTAATTCGAGTGATGGGGAGTGGCTGCAAATACAGATTAAGCTTCTCTCGCTGGCCTGCTGCTTATCTGTTATGTGGCCCGGTTCCTAACAGGCCATGGACCGGTACCAGTCTGCGGCCTGGGGGTTGGGAACCCCTGACCTACTCCATGAACTGAAGGCCCTCTCCCACTGCCGTTGGCAACTCAACTTTGTGAATTCTGTCTAAATGCTAGTAAGATGACTTTGGGTAAGCATAAGTCTTTGAGGCTCTGTTAGATAGGAATAGTAATCTGCATGGGATAATTGGGAAGATAAAGTGAGATCGTGTACATGAAGGTGCTTGACATATCATAGCCAGGATTCATTGTCAGGGAAAATAACCGACCAACCAAATAAACAAACACCATCATTATCATCATCAACAACAAAATGATTTGATCCAATCAGTTCAGTAGCCCTCAGAAAAACATCCCAGCCAATCAGACAGGACCTTTACAGTCCCTGGCTGTCCCTACTGGGTGAGTCACTGTGCGAAGCAGGGATACAAGGAGTCTGGGCTCTGCAGCTGGCTGGTCTGAGTTCAAAGCTTGGCTCCACCACTTTCTGGGTGGGTGACCTTGCAAAGGTTACTTAACTGCTTTGTGCTCCAGTATCCTTGCCTGTAAAATGGCCATAATAATAGTGACCTGCTTTGTAGGACTCTTGTGAGGATAAATGTGCTAACTCACCCCAGGCACTCAGCTCAGTTCCTGGTACCTGCCCTTGTTGAGCTCCATCACCGTCAGATTTTAGAACTGTGCAAAGTTGGCCCAGCTCCAGGGTAATGCTGTTTCGTGGACTGGTCTTTATTCATAGCATGAAAAATTGCTAAGAAAGGCAGTTAAGATTACTACGAATTAGGACCACAAGAGGAGCCAGGAAGAGGCTTGATTATGTTGTGTAATGCCATCAAATGTAAACTGACTAGTTATGTATCTGTCCTGCAAAGAGCTGGTATGCTCAGATGAAGACCAGTGGGTCATCAGAAGACTCCTTTCAATGTCTTTCATGGGCTTTCAGCTCACAGCACAGCAGTCATGCAAAGGCTGGACAGGAAGCTGGGCTGTAGGATAGCAGAGCAGATCATAAATCAAAGGCATGCTCACTCCTACACAGACGGCGGGAGAGCCTGGTGCCACAGGACGTGAAGTCCCCGCTCCCCCAGGAAAATGAAGTATCAAGGATCAACCATCACATCGCTTCTGTCATCAGCTAGTTATAAGGAAAGGTCAGAGAGTTTGGCAAATTCTTACTTGAAAAGAGATCTCTTTGACCCATCTGAAGACTCTCAAAATGGTGAAGGGGATTAATCAAATTGTTTCTGACAAAGACCATGAAAACAAGAGAATTTAATTTGAAAATTAGGAGCATGTGAAAACTAAAAGGCACATTTCGAGCCAAACAATTTGAGGCTATTCTCAGCATTCATATGGATTACGTTATGAAGTCCAGGAGAGGCTGGGGAGCAGGAGGCAGGAACATGATGGTCACCAAGTTATCATGGCTGGGGAATGCATATTAATGGTAATGAAATCACCTAATGTGTGCTGAGTCCTTACAAGATGCCACAAGGGAAGCCCAAAAATACTGGAGTGGGTAGCCTATCCCTTCTCCAGCAGATCTTCCTAACCCAGGGATTGAACCAGGGTCTCCTGCATTGCAGGCAGATTCTTTACCAACTGAGCTATCAGAGGCCCATACTGCGTGTCACATCCAACCTGAAGCACTTTACACATATCAGCTCCTTTAAAATTCTCAAAAACCTCATAGGTACATACGTACTAAATTGCTTTATTCATGTCTGACTTTTTGCGACTCTATGGACTGTAACTCACCAGACTCCTCTGTCCATGGGATTCTCCAGGCAGGAATATTGGAGTGGGTTGCCATGCCCTCCTTCAGGGGATCTTCCCTACCTAGGGATCAAATCTGGATCTCTTATGACTCTCCTGCACTGGCAGGTGAGTCCTTTACCACTAGCACCGCCCTGGGGAGCCACTAGCAACAACCTCATAGGTAGGTACTATTTTTACCTTCATTTCTATTTTATAGAAGATAGAACCAAGACACAGAGACTGACCTGTTAGAAGTCATCCAGGATTTGAATGAAGGTTGTGTGTGACTGGGACCCAACTCCCTGCCCTACCCTGCCCTGCTGCCTTGCTGGTGCCATCATTATGGCGGGATGTGTGTCGCTTGGTGGCTTCGCAATGAGTCTTTTTTGTAATATTTATTTATTTGGACGTGCGGGGTCTTAGTTGCAGCACTCAGGATCTTCCATCTTCATTGCACCTTTCGGGATCTACACGATCTTTTAGTCACTGCATGTGAACTCTTAGTTGTGGCATATGGGATCTAGTTCCCTGACCAGGGATCAAACCTGGGCCCCCTGTGTTGGGGGTTCAGAGTCTTAGCCACTGGACCACCAGGCAAGTCCCTTTGGCGAGGAATCCTGATCATTCACCATTTCTTGATCATTTCCCTTGATCAGGGAAACAAAGCAAGTTGGTGACCAGACCGTTGCATTTTAGGGGGATGCCTCTAAACCTATTAACAGGGAAGAGAGGGTACAGACATCCTCCCCCCTACCTCATCCCCCAACCCATGTGTCTTCCTTCCCCGCCCCTCCTTCCCCCTTCCTTCCTCTTCTTAACTTGTCAGTATGGACAACTTAAAATGCATACTCGTCATCTGCTTTAACCATTATCAGCCATTTTCGACCTCATTTTATCTACCATCATCACTTTTCTTTTTTTTCCTAGAGTATTTTACACTAAATCCCAGAAATCATATCATTTCACCAGTACATACATATGTTTAACAGATAGGGGCTTTTTAAAAAGCATAACCACTATGTCATTATCACACCTAATAAAATGAACAATTAATCCTGAAAACATCATCTAATCTCCAGTCCATATTCAATTTTCCTCTATTATCTTAAAGACTTTTTTTTTTACAATGGATTTGTTCAAACCAGGATCCAAACAAGGGCCATCCATTGTATTTGGCTCTTGAAATTTCAAAGCCTCTCTCTCTCTTTTTAAAATTTATTTGTTTATTTGTCTGCCCTGCTCCAAGGATCCTAGTTCCCCGACCAGGGATCGACCCTGAACCCTCTGCCTTGCAAGGTGGATTCTAAACCACTGGACTGCCGGGGAAGTCCTAACCTTTTTATTTTGGAATAATTTTAGATTTATAAAGAAGTTAAAAAGCTTGTATAAGAGTTCCTGTATATTCCTCACATCATTTTGCTTAATGTTAATCTCTTAGGCAACCGTGGTGCATTTGTTGAAAGTAAATTAACGTGAATATGTTGCTATTAACTAAATCTCAGAGTTAATTAAGATTTCATCATTTTCCCCCCCACTAACATCTTTTTTTTTTTTCTGCCCCAGGATCCAATCCAAGATACCATATTGCATTTGGCAAGTCTCTTTAATTTAATCTAAAGTTTGGTCTAATTTAATCACCTCATTTTTTTTCCTTCTCATGCCAGTTATATTGGGAAGAAAGCAGGTTAATTGACCTGGGGAATGTCCTGCATTTGTACTTGGCTGATTGCCTCTGGTGTTTTTAAAAAATATTTATTTTAATTTAATTTATTTATGTCACTTAGTTGTGGTACACAGGATCTAGTTCCCTGACCAGGGATCGAACTCAGGCTCCCTGCAGTAGAAGAGTCTTAACTGGCTCTGGACCACCAGAGAAGTCCACGAATGATTTTTTCCATATTTCTTTATATTGAAGGCAGTTGAACTGAGCTGTAATTTACATCAAGTGAAATCCATCCCTTTTTAAAAACGTATTGATTTTTATTTATTTATTTAGCTGTGGTGAGTCTTAGTTGTGGCACGCAGGATCTTCAATCTTAGTTGCAGCATGTAGAATCTTGCTCCCTGACCAAGGATCGATCCTGGGCACCCTGGATTGAGAGTGCCTGAGTCTTAGCCGCTAGACCACCAGGGGAGTCCTGCTCTCGGATTGTTTAACATGTTCCTCTGTTTCCCATATTTCCTATAAATTCGTGATTAGACGTTGAGGCTTCGTTAGATTGAGGTTCCATGTCTTTTCAAGACAGGGCTTCTTCGTGGATGATGCTGTGTATTTCCCATTGCACCATCTTATGAGGCACATAATGACTGGAGGTCCCACGTTCAGTGATTTTTGGAGGAGTTTTTTGAACCTGCCTCGAATATTTACTTTATTTTCCAACGCACTTTTTCAAAAAAGCCCATTTGCTCTCTTTGGATTAGTATCATTTGCATTAGACAGAGTTTCTTCTTCTTTTTTTAAGTCTTCATTGAATTAATTACAATATTGCTTCTGTTTTATGTTTTGGTTTTTTGGCTGAAACGCATGTGGGATCTTAGCCCCTGACCAGGGGTCAAACCCATATCCCTGCATTGGAAGGTGAAGTCTTAACCACTGGACCACCTGGGAAATTCCTAGACAGACTTTCTTTCTTTCTTTCTTTTTTTCGCACTGTCTTCTTAAGATGTTTTTCTAACCAGCTGTCACCAGAGGCAGAGTATCAGTGCTAGTCATTCTACCCTGAAGGTTCTCCTCATTGTCAATGGACTTCCCAGGTGGCTCAGTGGTAAAGAATCTGCCTGCCAATGCAGGAGATGCAAGTTCGATCCCTGGGTCAGGAAGATCCCCTGGAGGAGGAACTGGCAACCCATTCCATTATCCTTGCCTGGAAAATTCCATGGACAGAGGAGCCTGGCAGGCTACGTCCATGGGGTCACAGAGTCAGACACGACTGAGCACACACACTGTCAATGGCAAGAAGGCCCTCTTTGAACTGGCATTCAAAGCCTTCATGATGTGTCTGTGCAGTCCAGCTGTTCTGGCCTCTTCTCCTGCCTCGCCCACATCCTCTCTGTTCAGCCCACTTTGCTCCTTCTCCTTCTTTCCCCTTCGGGACACTGCCCCCACTTTCTCTCCATCGAGCTCCTACTCATCTCTCAGTCTTAGCTCTCAAAGGGCTCTTTGGTGACCTGTGACATCTTTAACTCCCATAGGCTGGTCTAGCCATCAGGCCCTCTCTTGGGACTCCCTACACACCCCTTGAAGGTGTCACACTGCTCGTACCTGTGGGTTCACTTATTTGTCTACTCAAGTCCTCTGGGTCCTGGGCACCAAACCATGCACAGTCCATCTTAGCTCATGCAATTTCCCGACACTGTGTATATGGCTTGCTCTGGGATATGTGCATGTAAGGCAGTAAGCAGTGAGAGATGATTCCAGAAGAGTAGTGAGGCCAGTTCATAAAGGGCTTTGAATGCCAGTTCAAAGAGAGTTCAGACTGTGTTCGTAGGCAGTGGGGAGCCACAGCAGGCATTTGAGGGAGAGCAGCTAGGGCAAGGGCTGAGGCCAAGAGGGCCTTTAGCTCTGAGTGTCAGGCTCAAAGTGAGGTCCAATCTAAATCCTTGACACTGTCTGCAAAGTCCTGGAGGGCAATGATATGATCTGCATTCTAGAACTATCTTTACTGAAGGTCACTTAGGGATGAATTGGAGACGAAGTGAGGAAGAGAATCAACAGACATGAAGCTTCCATAGACCTGTGCGTGTGTGCATGCTCAGTTGTGTCTGATTCTTTGCAACCCCGTGAACTGTAGGCCCCAAGTCTCCTCTGTGTGTGGGATTCTCCAGGCAAGAATACTGGAGTGGGTCAATATTTCCTTCTCTAGAGGATCTTCCCAATCCAGGGACTGAATCTGCATCTCCTGCATCTCCTGCATTGCAGTCAGATTCTTTACCTGCTGAGCCATCGTATTATATGTTTGAATGTAAATAGGTATAGATGTTCCGATTGACCCTCGGTGGGAATATTCTTTCCGCCTCACAGAGAGAGAAGGAAACTGAAGTTCAGGGAGGTGAAGAAAGTTGCCTGAGGCACCCTGTAGTCAGTGTGTGAGCTGAGGTTCTGTTGGGCCTGGATGCTCGCTGGAGGGTCAGGAGGCAGCAGTGGAAACATCAGCGAGAGATTCCAGCGAGGCCAAATTGGGGGGGCATCCTGAGCCCCACCCCCACACCAACTGGGGAGCACTGAGGGATGTATACTAGACTCGGGGGCTGCTTCCCCATGGCAGAGCCCCTCTGGGTGGCTCTGTGAAGGGGCCCAGGCCAGCCTGAAAAATGCCCATGCATGGAATCAGACAGCCGCGCAGGCTTTGAAACAAAACGGGTCACTTACTTTGTCCCCCTCCTCCCCATAAGATTTTGATTAAATTGACAGGGTCATCTGGTCACCACCAACGCCTTAGCTTTAATAGTGCCTTAATGTTAAAACCCTTGAAATAATTTTTGGCTCTCCTTAAGCATGAAAAGATTTTCCCTCAAAGCCTTTAATTCTGCACTCATCTATTTTTCCAATCAAAGGCAACTCCATGGCCTTTCATGGTCTTAATTAATGGCTCTGTAATCAGAATTCCACTCCGGTTGCTTTCTCTCCCCACTCCCCCCTTTATCCTGGTTTCTCAATGAAGAGCTTATCTAGAACTTGTCCCGACTTCAAACAGACACTTCATGATAGTAAATTGTAGTGAGGTTTTATCAAGTGGAACAGCCTTTTCCTTCTCTTTCTTTTGGGTCTTGGTATTGGTGCAAAACCTCCTTTAGGGCACATGGTCTGCCTTTCTTTCTGCTTTTCAGCAAAGCATGCCTTCCGAGAAGCATGGGCAAGGTGTTTTTGATTATGTACAACCAAGACCTTATAAGATGTTGGTAAATCCTTATAAGACGTTGGTAGGCTGGTGTTTATGGGGTTATCCGAAGCCTTTTGGTTTAAAGGTTGCACCTGACAGCCCTTTCTGAAGTATTAAACTCAATTTTGGATAGAGATATGAGTAGGAAAGATATCAATCTCTCTTGAAATGAATGTCAAGTTCCTTCTTTGGTCTGGCCATCTGTAGGACCCACCTGGCATTTTCATTTATGGTTTTCTCTTTTTCTTTTCAACTTTTCTTTAAAAAAATGTATTGGACTGTGCTGGGTTTCACAGTTGTGGCATGTGAGATCTTCAACCTTTTTTGCAGCATGTGAGATCTAGTTCCCTGACCAAGGATCGAGCCCAGGCCCCCTGCATTGGAAGTATGGAGTTTTAGCCACCGGACCACCAGAAAAGTCCCTGTTTGTGGTTCTCTCCTTTGCTTTGTCACCTATAAGGAAGGAAGAATACAGAGTAAACAGTTGTGTTGCTCAGGTCCCCAACTTTAATGAATGTCCTCCAGAAACCACCCCTTAAAGGGCAGCTCTGTTCTTGGGGACTTTGGAGAACGAACCAAGCAGTTCACTGATTTACTCATAAGTCCAGCCAATATTTATTAAGCTTAGACTGAGTGTGATGCTGTTAGGTCCAGGGAGACAGAAATGGGTGGGAAACTCCCCTTGTTCTTAGAGTGTGTGGTGTGGGAAATAAAAAACAGGTTAAGAGGTAAGCACGGCAGGTGGAAGTGGGTGTGGACATAGAAGGATCTCTGGGAGCACAGCATGGGTATCAATCCTAGTTGGGGGATTTGGTGAAGAGCTGTGTCCTGAAGAACGCTCACCAGGAGGAGACTGGGTGAGGAGGGAAGAGTGTCTTTGTTCATTTGTGCTGAGATAATACCATGAATTTAGGTGGGTTTACAAGCAACAGAAGCATATTTCTCATGGTTTCTGGAGGCTAGGAAGTCCAAGATTTAGGAGATAGCAGATTTGGTGTCTGGTGAGGCCCTGATTCTTGATTCATAGAGGGTCATCGTCTTGCTGTGTCCTCACATGGCCAAAGAGGGGAGGGAACTCTCTGGGGTCTCTTTATTAGGGCACTAATCCCATTTATGAGGGCTCCACCCTCATGACCTAATCACCTCCCAAAGGCTCCACCTCTAAATACCATCACATTGCTGATGTTCAGTTGCTCAGTCATGTCTGACTCTTTATGACCCCATGGACTGCTGCATGCCAGGCTTCCTTCACTTCTCCTAGAGTTTGCTCAAGTTCAGGTTCATTGAGTTGGTGATGCCATCCAACATCTCATCCTCTGTTGCCCTGTTCTCCTCTTGCCATCAATCTTTCCCAGCATCAGGGTCTTTTCCAATGAGTCAGCTCTTTGCATCAGATGGCCAAAGTATTGGAGTTTCAGCTTCAGCAACAGTCTTTCCAATGAATAGTCAGGGTTGATTTCCATTAGGACTGACTGGAGACAAACTAAGACATTTCCTTTCTTCATTTTTTCACCTAGTAATCTCATTAAAGGGGGCTCCCCTGGTGGCTCAGATGGTAAAGAATCTGCCTGCAATGTGGGAGACCCAGATTCAATCCCTGAGTTGGGAAGATCCCCTGGAGGAGGGCATGGCAACCCACTCCAGTATTCTTGCCTGGAGAATCCTCATGGACAGAGAAGCTTGGAGGGCTAGAGTCCATGGGATTGCAAAGAGTTGGACACGACTGAGCACATACACACACACACACACACACACACACAATCTCATTAAGTTTTTAGGGGAGCATTTATTTAGCTGTATCTATCTTAGTCCATGGTTTCTTTTTATCACCATATTTGACTTGGGCCTTTGGCAGCTGGGCAGACTCCATGTTTTTAAGTGTTTTGTTGTTGCTGTTGTGTTAGTTGCTCACTAGGGAAGTGTATTTTAGGTTTTGCTTTTTTTTTTTTTTTTTTTTGCTGCACTGCACGGTGGCATGTGGACCAGGGATGGGACCCGCGCTTCCTTGCAGTGGAAGTGTGGAGTCTTAACCACTGGACCACCAGGGAAGACCTAACTTTCACTTTTAATACTACTTTTTCCCCTTTCAAACTTGTGTTTGTTTAAGATCCTGGGCTACTGTGGTAGCCATCTAATTTGCTGTTGTCTTTGTGTGTTTGATTATTTTTTTTTTATTCCTCATAAGAGAACACAGAGAGAGTTGACTTGCTAAAGCCATATGTGAATGTTAACAATGCTGAAAAGACCTAGATGGCTGCGGTTGTCTCCTAAATGTCTGTTTCACTGCCAGTGTTTAGGGAAACCGGTAAGCTTACACTTGTATGTATGCTGAGCAAGGAGGTGTTCCGTTTTATGGGAGTGGGTGGAATTTTACGGGTGTCCAGGTAAAGAAGAAAACAGAGTCAGCATCTTCCATTCTACCCATGCTCTGCTCGTATTTTGCCCCTGGCCAAGTACAGAGAGCTTGGAACAAAACAAAGAAGCCCCTTTGTTGCGACTGTATAGCCACCTTGAGTCAATCCAGCCCGCTCCTGTGCCGGTCTGGGATCTGGAACAGCTGGGAGGGAGGGCTGTTGGAGCAATCAGTATGAAAACCAGCCGGTCTCTACCACTGCTTCCCTGAACTTCTGGGAGAATTACAGGATTCGTGTCCTAGAAGGGGACTGGTGGGGGAGGGGAGATTTCTGTTTTAGATTAACAGGAGGATTTATCATGCCAGAAGGTCAATATTTACCTTGGCTTCAGCTTGATGAGTATTTACTTCTCTGTTCAGTTGGTCTTTTTGCTGACTTCAGCAGAAGCGAATATCTGCTTTTTGTCTGCCCAAGAGGATGCTGACTGATATTTTCTTATCAGAAAGGCCTGGAAACAGTTGCAGAGGAGCCCACTTCTCGAGGGTGTGTGTGTATGTGTGTGTGTTGGGGGGCTTGTCTACTTCCACCAAGAAATCTGATCCCTCTTTGTACAAACAAGCCCGTTTCTAAGGGTCTTTTGAACTTGCAGACCGGCGAGAGAGCACAAAATCACAGACAAATCACTTCTCTCTTCTCCTCATATGAAAAATGGGGAGATTATGAGAAGCCTGATGGTCTGTGTCAGAGTTGTGGTGAGTGGTCAAGGAGTTAAGGGCTCAGTGGCACCCTGATGACCCTTATCTGTCCAGTTTCCATTTTATTGAGGTCCTGGGGGGAGGGGCTAGGTGATGCCCCAAGATTGCCACGGAACTAGGGAGAGGGAGCCAGCAGTACGAGCTGGATACCAACTCCAAGGCTTTAATGCTTGACTTCTTGGACTCTTGGGAACAGTGGCTTCTGCCTCTCGTGAGGCTTTAACACGTATTCAGTGAGTGCCGTGGGCATAGTTTAGAAATACAGAGATGAGTACTTGTGTGGAGTGTGAACCAGAGACATGTTGGGGTGGCTAGAATCTGAGGAGTCCCTGGATCTTTCTGAGGACACCAGAAGCCCCTTTATTTCAGGGCTGCTCAAACTTCCCCACTCTTGCCGCCACCCCCAATTATGTTTAATCTTGAAAAATAATGCAAATGGCACATTCTACTCAATGATGTTCCTGTATTTGTTTTAAAATGAAGTTTTGCTTTAAATTATTGACCACAGAGAAAGATATACCAGATTTATCCCAGGCTCCAGATTCTTCTAAGAAAGCTCCCAGCGCTCCTGGGTTATGAGCCCACTTGGGGGTTTGAGAAGGGAAGAGGGGGGCATAGTTTAATTTTAATCCCTCACCAAAGCTCTGCAAATAATAACCATTAACATTTATTGAACATTACAATGCATCAGGCACATGATTCCAAGAACTGTGTGTGAATAATTCACTGAATTATTTTACCAAACCCATACATTGGGTACTGTTATTCTGATTTTACAGATGTAGAAGCTCAGAGAGGTTAAGTAACTTGTCCAAGGTCACACAGCTGGAACCCTTTGGAATTGAACCCTATTACCTGGTGTCCTCTGGAGGTGAGGGAGGGATTAGAATGTGATACTACATATTCCATGTGATACCACACATTCTAAGAATGGAGAATTCTTCTCCATTCTCTTGGCTCCCATGCCCTCTTTGGAGGCGGGGGCGGGTACTGGAAAAGACTTTAGAAACGAGCCAGTCCACTCTTCATTTTCCAAATGAAGGACCAGAGAGGGAAGGGGTTTACTCTAGGTCACCCAGCAAGTCAGCAGGGACACCAGGAGCAGACCTGGGGCTTCTGGGTCTGAGTGACCTGTGATATCACATTTCTTTTCTTGAGTTTTGGCATCTTTGCATTTTTATCCCTTGCCCTCTAAATGGAATCTCCTTTTGTTATCAGAGCATTTGTCCAGACTTCCGGCTGGTTTAAACAAAGCTATTTATTTACTCAAGGCGGTGCTGGATCTTCGTTGCTGCTCGTGGCTTTCATTAGTTGCTGCGGGTGGGGGCTCCTCTCTAGTTGCGGTGCATGGGCTTCTCATCGTGGTGGCTTCTCTTGTTGCGGAGCACGGGCTCTAGGCACATGGGCTTAGTTGCTCCGTGGCATGTGGGATCTTCCTGGACTAGGAATTGAATCTGTGTCCTCTGCATTAGCAGGCAGATTCTTAACCACTAGACCACCAGGGAAGTCCATGCTGTTGAAGGAAAAAAAAAAAGTTATTTTAACTCTTCCTAAAAAATAATGTAAGCACCCTGAGGGTGAAAAATATGTTACTCGCTTCTCTTAGAGCATGCACTGCACCCAGCCGAGTGCTGGGCATGCAGAAGTTTCTCAATATACATTCACGGGGCCAGAGTGAACTTTTTGTCTTATAGGTGAAATAGAGGACCAAACTCAACCAACCTCCTTAGTTCTGAAGTTTCTGGGATGTATTAATTCTTTCCCTAAAGCTTTTCATTCTAAAAGAATCTGCAGTTATGGAAGAGTGTTATCCCTTCCTCTCCTTGGTCCCTCTAGCTTAGGTGCCGCCCATGGCACTGGAAAAATGAGTTTAAGATAAAAAGTGAACTCTTGTTCCTCTACTGCAATGCCTACAGAATAAAGCCAATTTATAGCAACATGGAATTCCTCTGGTCTTTAAGGTCTCATTATGCAAGTGAAGGAGGGAGAGGAAGAAGACAGATGCTCACAAATTCCTGGCGGGGGGAGGGATGACCTCATCATTTATTGGGTGTTGGAAAACAGCCCAAGGAACACAGTCCAGATTCCTTTTGGGGGAGGCACTGAGCATCCCCTGATAACCCAAATTCTCCAGATCTTTTAGGCCTTGAGAAAGGGATGGAGGGCAAGATGAAGAAAGTGGTCCTCGGTCCAAGTGATGTTTCCCATTAGGGGGCTGTCCACTCGGAGATGGACTCTATGCATCCTTATTCCTAGGTGGAAACTCCGGACTTGGGAAGTGTGGAAGTCCCATTTGAAAGGCTGAGGCATGGGACTTCCCTGGTGGTCCAGTGTTAAGAATCCACCTTCCAATACAGGGGACATGGGTTTGATTCCTAGTCGGGGAATTAAGAGCCCACAAGTGCAGGGCAACTAAGCCCGTGTGCCATAACTAGAGAAGCTCATGTGCCACAAGTAGGACCTGATACAGCCAAGGAAATTAAAAAATAAATCTGCATGCAGGTCAAGAAGCAACAGTTAGAATTGGACATGGAACAACAGACTGGTTCCAAATCGGGAAAGGAATACGTCAAGGCTGTATATTGTCACCCTGCTTATTTAACTTATATGCAGAGTACATCATGAGAAATGCTGGGCTGGATGAAGCACAAGCTGGAATCAAGATTTCTGGGGGAAATATCAATAACCTCATATATGCAGATGACACCACCCTTATGGCAGAAAGTGAAGAACTAAAGAGTGTCTTGATGACAGTGAAAGAGGAGAGTGAAAAAGTTGGCTTAAAGCTCAACATTCAGAAAACTAAGATCATGGCATCCAGTCCCATCACTTCATGGCAAATAGATGGGGAAACAATGAAACAGAGAGTAGATTTAAAATCTTATTCATTTTTTGGGGCTCCAAAATCACTACAGATGGTGAGTGCGGCCATGAAATTAAAAGACGTTTGCTCCTTGGAAGAAAAGCTATAACCAACCTAGACAGCATATTAAAAAGCAGAGACATTACTTTACCAACAAAGGTCCATCTAGTCAAAGCTATGGTTTTTCCAGTAGTCATGTATGGGTGTGAGTTGGATTATAAAGAAAGCTGAGCACCAAAGAATTGATGCTTTTGAACTATGGTGTTAGAGAAGACTCTTGAGAGTCCCTTGAACTGCAAGGAGATCCAACCAGTCCATCCTAAAGGAAATCAGTCCTGAATATTCATTGAAAGGACTGATGCTGAAGCTGAAACTTCAATACTTTGGCCACCTGATTCGAAGAACCAACTCATTGGAAAAGACCCTGATGCTGGGAAAGATCAAAGGTGGGAGGAGAAGGGGACGACAGAGGATGAGATGGTTGGATGGCATCACTGACATGATGGACATGAGTTTGAGTAGACTCCAGAAGTTGGAGATGGACAGGGAAGCCTGGCGAGCTGCAGTCCATGGGGTCGCCAAGAGTTGAACACGATTGAGTGACTGAACTGAATTGAACTGAAATAGTAAAAAAAGAAAATAAGACAAAAAGCCCAGGCAGGATTCGAGGGAATTGAGTGGATAAGGATGGGCGGTTTAGGGAAAGGGTGAAGAGGACTGGATATGAAATCTTGGGGCTTGTACTCATGAGAGTGTGGTGGTGGTGGTGGTTTAGTCGCTAAGTTGTGTCTGACTCTTGCCATCCCTTGGGCTGTAGCCCACCAAGCTCCTCTGTCCATGGGATTCTCCAGGCGAGAATACTGGAGTGGGTTGCCATTTCCTTCTCCAGAGGATCTTCCCAACCCAGGAATTGAACCCGGGTCTCCTGCATTGCAGGCAGATTCTTTACTGACTGAGCTATGAGGGAAGCCCTCAAGAAGGTACATATGGGAATTGTATATATGGATACACACTGAGATATGTAACAGGAGGGTAAGAGCCATGGAACCTGGGCTTTCCCTCCACATTTTCAACAGCATCTTCCTGTTCTTCTTCTAACAACAATCCCACAGTTCTTCTATAAAATGGGTCACAGTCCACCAAGCATTTCCATTCTTGATGGCTTCTCTCCAGTCCTACCTGCATTTTAGGAACTAGGAGCTTCCCACTGTTAGCAGGCTTAGAGTCAGCTTCAGGGCCTCTGCCAGCCCCTAGGATGCTGTGGGGAGAACTGGAAAAAGATGTCAACCTGGGGAGTGGGGCACAGGCTGGATTTCAGCTCCCACTGGCCCTTTATGCTGGTACAAGCCCCGAGGGGATAACGTGGTCCAGAAAACACCAACTTGGGGTCAGGCTGGTCTTGGGCTCAGTGTGTGATCTGGGGGACCCAGTTCTCACACCTGTAAAAGGTGGGATTGTATCACGTCTTCCCCCAGCTCCTTCCCAGATATGATGCTTCACAAATCTGTGAGTCTAGGGACAACTTTGCACCCCATACGGAATGCCTCCTTCCTCCGAAGTATCTTCTTGGCTTAGACAGCTGGCAGGTGACAGAGTCTGGAGGTAAAAATGGGAGATGATTCTGCAGACATCTGGATGCGAAACGATTTAGTTCAAAGAGCCTTGGACAAGGAGCGTGTATCTTTCCTGCCTAACTTTTTTGAGCATCAGTTTGTACCTCTGAAAGATGGGACTGGCACCACCTAATACAGACAACCATGTTGTAGGGATTAAAACACACTGCCCAGGAGAGCATGCCAGGAACAGGGTGGGTGCTCCAGAAGGTCTGCGACCTGAAGGTTTGGTTGGGAGGTTTCTAAGGAGCTTGTGTGCAAGGACCCAGGCACAAGGTCTGGCTTTTGGGGCGCGCGGGTCCCGGGACCCCTAGCGGAGCAGGAACACCCTCTCCCCCGACTCGGCCTCCACTGGCGCCTCCTCGGCCCCGGACTGCCGAGGGTTAATGAGAAAGCCCCACGCCCCCTTTGACGGCGCAGAGCCCACCTCGCCGAATTTGAAAAGGCGGCCCTGAGAGGCGTGGGCGCCCCCCAGGCACTTCCAGCTCGGACCCGGGCTCCGCTCGCTCGTCGGCGCGCTAGCTCGGCTCCGGCGGGGGCCGCCGGTGCGCTCCCGACCGTCCTCCCGCCCGGGACTCCGGGTCCCCGCGGGCGGCCGCGCAAGATGAAGCTGGCTCTGCTCCTGCCCTGGGCGTGCTGCTGCCTCTGCGGGTCGGCGTTGGCCACCGGCTTCCTCTACCCCTTCCCGGCCGCGGCCCTGCAGCAGCACGCCTATCCTGACCCGGGCGCCGGCTCCCCCGGCAGCGGCTACGGGGGCCGCCGGTGAGTAGCCGGCGGGTGGGGGGCGGGGGGTGGGGTGAGGGTGCGGGCGGCGGGCCCGGGGGATTTGGGGAAGCCCGGGTCTGGAGGCGCGCGGGGGTGGGGGCTTAGGGGCTGCAGATCATGGGGTTGGGGGGTGGGGGCGCGGGCGGCCGGGGCTGGGGACGCCGGGTGGTTGAGAACAGGGGGCCTGGGGACTCCGGGCGGTCCGGGGCTGGGGGCGCGGAGGTGGAGTCTGGGGCTTGGGAGGGTGGGATTGGGGGCTGGGGGCGCAGGACGGTCGACGACTGGGGGGTGAAGACAAGGGTGATCGCGTGCTAGGGGCACAGACTGTGGGGGCTGAGGGCGCGGGGCCTGGGGACCGGAGGTGCGGGGCTGAGACTGGGGTGGTCTCTGGCCGCGCCCACCCCCCTTCGTTTCCTTGCTCTCCGAACCTTCGCCCCTTCGGCTCCCGAATCCGAGCGAAGGCAGCTCAAACCTGCGGCGGGGGTGCGCGGAGTGGGGCGACCGTGGTTGGCTGGGGCTCGGTGGCCCAGTTCCTGCAAGTTCACCGGCTCACGTGGCTCCGCCGCGCTCACCTGCGCGGCCGCGGCTTTGTGTTGGGGAGCAGGTTCCCGCGACGCCAAGGCCTTGCATCCGGGCCCCCTACTCGCACGCCGGCCGCCAGAGACACCAGAGGGGCGACTCCATCCGGCCTTTGGGGCTGGGCCCGCGGAGCAGCCTGGGCTGCGGCTCCCCAGCCACCGGGGAACGGGAACCCGGCTCGGATCGCAAGAGTCCGCGGCGGCCTGGGAGAGGGAGCTGGGTCCCCGAGCCCGCGGTGCCGGGACCCACCCGCGGCCACCTCCTCTGCCGGCAGGTGGCGCGCTGGCCACCCCAGGACGGTTCGGGCAGCGTCTCCTCAATCCGTGATTGAATCCCCCCAGAAAACGCGTGAGCCCGCGAGTAGAAGTTGCCAAGTCTTTTCGTTTGCGCAACTCGCCGGAATTTAGCCTTTCCCATTTAATAGTAATTACGACTCACACAGCTGTGTTACCGTTCTTGAATACATCCTGCGTTGGTGCCACCCGTCTCTTTTGATCCTAAAACCACCCCAGGGTTAGCGATTAGAGTATAATATTGTCTTTTCTTTAACCGAGGGAACATGGGCTCCGAGAGAGGTCCCCAGGTTCAGTGGCAACTCAGGACTCACCTCCTGTCTTCTTTCTCCAAATCCTGTGCTTTCTAGGGTACCGCGGGGCTTATCGTTTACGCAGCAAGGCAAGAAGCGACAGGTCCCGGTTCTTTTGTGCTCCCTGGTGTTTACCAAAGCCTGGCAGGGCGACCAAGGCGAATTCCTGCAGTGCCTTGTATTGAGGAGACCGGGATGCTTTGTGTCGGTACACTGCATGGCTGGTTCAAGCGGTTCTCAGAAGAGCATATAAAAGTACTTCTGGAATATTTTGCATGCAATTTTATTTCCTTCATTTTGTTTGGAAATGCTCCCCCAAGGCTTCTATTAGTACTATTCTCCAAACACCCAGAGTAGTGTGGAAAATGCACACTTGCATAGGAGAATATTTTAAAATCTAAGTTTTTCAAGTTGAAAAATGATACATTTAAGATCTCTCACTTATGAAAAATTCAATCTATATGTAGATGTATGTGTATATATATATATATATATATATATGTATACAGTTGGTAATAATAATACTGTGTGTGCTCAGTCATGTCTGACTCTTTGCGACTCCATGGACTGTAGCCTGTCAGGCTCCTCTGTCCATGGGATTTTTTCAGGCAAGAATACTGGAGTGGATTGCCATTTCCTCCTCCAGGGGATTTTCCCGACCCAGGGATTGAACCCATTTCTCCTGTGTCTCCTGCTTTGGCAGGTGGATCCTTTACCACTGTGCGACCTGGGGAGCGCATATCAAGTTGGTAGGAAACCATTTTTGGCAGTTTCCCATATGGAGAGACCTGGGCTTGACCAGGTCAGAAGAGAGAGTGAAAGAGAACTCCCATTCCCTCCACCTTCGCCCCCGCTCTGTCTGCTTGTGTCTTGTTTGCATATTTTACAAGGAGCATATACCCGTGTATTACTTTTGTAGTTCAAAAGTGTATGTGTGTGTGTGTGTGTGTGTGTGTGTGTGTTGGGGGTGGGGAGGGGAGATGTAAAAGGCTCCTGCAGCCTGGACTGTGCGTGCTGAGAGGGACCAGATGGGAACTCCATGCAGGGAGCCAGTGAATGGGGGATGTGGGTTCTGGCATTTGGTAGATTGGAACTCGGGGACTTCCAGAGATAATTTGGAAAGGATGGTTTTGGCACCAATAAAAAGAGTCCCAAACAAATGTCATCTCACAGAACTCTTTCCACCAGGATGGGAGCAGGGAGAAGGTGTATTATGTTCAGGGAGGAACTGGATGAATGGGTGGAAAATGGGTTTCCAAATGGGATACTGGGAGGTGTTGAGGAGGCTTGGGGCAGGTTGAGATAGTTGCTTTGGAGCCTGGCTGAGCCTTTCCACCCGAAGGCCTGCGTGGGCACTGCAGGCACTAGATTCGGGTCTGGGCGAGTTGTGGGCTGGTGTCACACGTTCCTGAGTCTGATTCACTCTAGAAGCAGAAGGCTTGGGGACAGCGTTTGGCACTGGGTTCTTCACAGCGTTGGCCTCTGCTTGGCTCCATACGTATGTTTACAGTGGCTTGGTTTCAGTTGATGGGCAGGGTGACAGCACTGTTTCTTGACAAATGGTCTTCTCTTATTTCACGGTTATTGGTCCTGTGTTCTCTTTTCTCTGTGTGTGAATGTGCCTGTGCCTGCCCTCCTGGACTGGGCATCTGGGTCTGACATGTTTTGGGTGCATCTTGCTTTTTATGCAGCGGTGCTCTGCTCTGGACACCTCCATCACAAGCCCAGCGTGGGCCCCCTGATGAAGCTATTTTGGCAGAAAGAAGAGGACATCAATTCCTTAGAGACCCATTTCCAGTAAAATCTTGCAGCCCTGTGTTTGGGCCACTAATGACTTTTGTCAGCCACAAAGGGTTCAGATGCCAAGTAAAAGCTAAGGGGAAATGTGACATTAATTGACCGGGAGGCTTGCATAAGGATGGAGCCCCCAGCTCCACACCCTAGTCCTTCCATTGGACCTGAATAAGGCTAACACACTGGTGAAGCTCTTTGAAGTGAAAGTGAAAGTCGCTCAGTCATGTCTCCCTCTTCGTGACCCCAAGGGCTATACAGTTCAAGAATTCTCCAGGCCAGGATACTGGAGTGGGTACCTGTTCCATTCTCCAGGGTATCTTCCCAACTCAGGGATTGAACCCAGGTCTCTGGCTCGGCAGGTGGTTTCTTTACCCTGTGAGCCATCAGCTTGTGTATTTCAGTCTTCTTCCTGCCTCCCTCCCCCGATCATTCCCTCCCTCCCTTTCACAGATGGTGATCAGACGTCTCATCTGTTATCACCTGCTCATCTCTGTATCCAACTCTAAAGGGCCGAACACAGCAGTGAGTGATCAGAGCATGAGGAGTGAAAACCAGAGAAAGGGCCCCTCCACCCCATTCTGGGTGCACAGTTCTCAGCTGGGGAGGGAGAGGTTTTAATTTGAATAAGAGTTTTAATATTAATTCTTGGAGTGAGAAGGTTCTGCTAAGAGAAACCAGAAGAGTGGTGAAGATCTGCCCAGATTTTAAGCAGAGGAAGGAATGAATACACCCACAGGGTGGGATCATGGGCAGGGGTGAGGGACAGAGTTGCTTTTGCTTCTGCCCTGGAGAATGGCTTGTTCTGTAAACCTGTTCCTCCTGTACAGGGTGTGAGGCTTGAGGACAAAGGGAGACCACATGCTGCAGGGCTGAATGTTTACAGGTTATACAGTAAGCTAATGGATGGTTAAAAAAGTAGGTCTGATCTTCCAACCTTGAGGAGTAATTGCTCCGTATACTCAAAGGTCCGGATAGTCAAAGCTATGGTTTTTCCAGTAGTCATGTATGAATGTGAGAGTTGGTCCATAAAGAAGGCTGAGCGCCGAAGAATTGATGCTTTTGAATTGTGGTGCTGGAGAAGACTCTCGAGAGTTCCTTGGACTGCAAGGAGATCAAACCAGTTAATCCTGAAGGAAATCAACGTGGAATGCCAAAGTCTAAAGAGGAATTCTCAGATACTTTGGAATTCACTGCTCTGGAAAATGGTGGTAGGAGGAGGAAGGCTTCCCATGGACCAACTGTCTTCACTGCTTCTTTTGTCTTAATTTTTTTGGCAGGGAAGCCTGGCGTGTGGCAGTCCATGGGGTCAGAGAGGGTCGGACAGGACTGAGAGACAGAACCTCTTCTTTGTTGTTGTTATTTAGTCACTAAGTCATAGCTAACTGTTTTCGAGGTCATGGATTGCAGCATGCCAGGCTCCTCTGTCTTCCACTGTCTCCTGGAGTTCGCTCAATTCATGTCCATTGAGTTAGTGATGCTCTCTAACCAGCTCATGCTCTGCCACGCCCTTCTCCTTTGGGTTCAGTCTTTCCCAGGATCAGGATCTTTTCTAATGAGTCGACTCTTCACATCAGGTGGTCAAAGTATTGGAGCTTCAACTTCAGCAACAGTTTTTCCAATGAATATTCAGGGTTAATTTCCTTTAGAATTGACCTGTTTGATTCCATTGCTGTCCAAGGGACTCTCAAGAGTCTTCTCCAGCACCACAACTCAAAAGCATCAGTTCTTCGGCATTCAGCCTTTTTTACGGACCAACTCTCATATCCGTACATGACTACTGGAAAAACCATAGCTTTGACTAGATGGGCTTTTGTCAACAAAGTGATGTCTCTGCCTTTTAATATGCTGTCTAGGTTTGTCATAGCTTTTCTTCCAAGGAGCAAACATCTTCTAATTTCATGGCTGCAGTCACCATCCGCAGTGATTTCAAAGCCCAAGAAAATAAAATCTGTCACTGCTTCCACTTTTCCCCGCTTCTGTTTGTCATGAAGTAATGGGACCGAATGCCATGATCTTAGTTTTTTTAATGTTGAGTTTCAAATCAGCTTTTTCACTCTCCTCTTTCACAGTCATCAAGAGACTCTTTAGTTCCTCTTCACTTTCTTCCATTAGAGTGGGATCATTTGCCTATGTGAAGTTGATATTTCTCCTGGCAATCTCGATTCCAGCTTGTGATTCACCCAGCCCAGCATTTGGCATGATGTACTCTGCATATAAGTTAAATAAGGAGGCTGACAATATACTCCTTTTGCAGTTTTGAACCAGTCAGTTGTTCCATGTCCGGTTCTAACAGGAGGCAGTGACCAAAATCATCCTCTTCTTTAAAAGAAGGCTTTTCCCCTTCTGCCATTAACTTGGTGAAGAAGGCCAGTTGTCCTGTAGGATCCCAAGTTCTAGATTTGGCTGGCTACTCCCAAGTGGTATAAATAATTTGATCCACTATCCCCTGTATCTCATCTATATTAGAGATTAGGTGTGAAAGTTTGATTAGATTTAAGGATCTTTTATTTGGGAGAGTGGGGGAGGGTAAGAATGCTTCATAGTTGGTCTGGTGGATCTTGTTAGATCATGTGTTATGGATTGAATGTTTATGTTCCCTCCACCCCCCCAATTCATATATTGAAACCCTAACTTTCGGTGTGATGGCATTTAGAGATGGGGCCTTTGGAAGATAATTATGAAGATGAAGATTTAGATGAGGTCATGAGGGTCGGGTCCCCATGATGGGAATGGTGTCCTTATAAGAAGAGGAAGAGAGATTAGAGTGTCCTCTCTCACTCTCCCTTCCCATGTGTAGACCCCAGAGTCGGCTGTCCGCAAGCCAAAAAGATAGTCCTTATCGGGAATTGAATTGGCACCTTGATCTTGGACTTCCCAGCCTCCAGATCTGAGAAATAAATGTCTAGAGTCTAAGCCACTCAGTCTGTGGCATTTTGATAAGGCAGCCCAAGCTGACTAGTACTGGTGGACATGACTTTTTTTTCTCCTGGAGAATTGGGTTTTAAACCTCCACCAGAATACTGCTGTCTACAGGTTCCCACTTCCTCCTCTCTCTTTTCTTCTCAATTCATTTTGAAGAAACTAGGCCTTGCTAGCATTCTCCTTGTTTAAGGTTTTGTTGATTATAGGGCTTCCCCCCGGCTCAGTGGTAAAACAAATCTGCCTGCAATGCAGGAGACTTGTGGGAGACGAGGATTCAATCCCTGGGTCAGGAAGATCCCCCGGTGAAGAAAATGGCAACCCACTCCAGTATTCTTGCTTGGAAATCCCCATGGACAGAGGAGCCTGGTGGGCTATAGTCCATGGGGTGACAAAGAGTAGGACACGACTGAGCAACTAAGTCTTATACAGAGGCACTTAGCTTTGTTGTTTCACGATGGACTGTGGAGATTGCTGTAGATCAAGGCATAGGTAGCTTTCTGCATTCATTTTGTTTTTCACAATTTAAAACTTTGTGGTTAAAATTTTTTTTAGCTACATCAACCATAAAATTTACAATCTTAACCATCTTTACGTATGGAGTTCAGTGGTATTAAATACATTGAGTGTTGTCTACCTGTCACCCCCATCCGTCTCCAGAATGTTCATCTCGCCTGCATTCATTTTTGTAGCTCTATAGTCCTGGTGGTGCCAATGACTTAGTTTTTTTCAGCGAGTCCCCTACTAATAGACATTGTGTTATTCTAACCTTTTGTGTCGCATGTAATGCCACAGTAAATAGCCTTGTGAGTTATTCATTTCATATTTAAAATTTTTTTTCAAAAGCTCTGTTTTTGGCCGTGCTGGGTCTTCATTGCCGCACAGGCTTTTCTCTACTTGCGGCGAGCGGAGGCTACCCTTGAGTTGTAGGGCGAGGACTTCTCATTATGGTGGCTTCTCTAGATGCGGAGCACAAGCTGTAGGGTGTGTGGACTCAGTCGTTGTGGCTCCCAAGCCCTAAGGCACGGGCTTAGTACCTCCTCGGCACGTGGAATCTTCACGGACCAGGGATCGAACCTGTGTCTCCTGCGTGGGCGGGTGGATTCCTTACCACTGAGCCACTAGGGAAGCCCTTCATTTCATATTTTTGCCGATGCCTCTTTAAGATACATTTTAAAATGTGGGCTTTCAGAGTGAGAAGGTAAATACATGCATAATTCTGCCAGATAGTATCATAGAAGTTATACTGTTTTGTATTCCCATCAGAAGGTTTTTCTTGGGGGTGTGTTTGAAGATGACACTTCAGTGATGCTGGGTCAAAATGGCCTTGGGGAGGGGATGAAAACAGCCTTCCCTGGCCAATACGACCTGTCAGTTCTGCCCACCCCTCACATTTGTGAGGTCACAGATGGAAAGCTGAACATTGTATGTTTAAATGTTTAAAAGATATAGTGGGCTTCCCTGGTGGCTCAGATGGTAAAGAATCTGCCTGCAATGCAGGAGACCTGGGTTTGATCCCTGGGTCAGGAAGATCCCCTGGAAAAAGGAAGGGCTACCCACTCCAGTATTCTTGCCTGGAGAATCCCATGGACAGAGGAGCCTAGCGGGCTACAGTCCATGGGATTGCAAAGAGTTGGACACTGAGGGTCTAACACTATAAACTATTAAAATAAATTCTGTCACTGACCTTGACAAACACACCCTCCTAATGACCTGGGGGTGGGGGGTTGAGGCTCACTTTTAGAAATCTTGCCTCCGTGAATTTTGTGCAGGGACTTGGCAGTGCAGGAATAACCCCCCTTCTCTTCCCTCCTTGTGCCCCGGACAGCTTGCCCTGGTCCAGCCTCACCCACACACCCTGGACACTCCCGTCCAGCCCACCACCCGCTCCTCACCCAACCACTGCCACCTGGCCATATCTCCTGCCTGAGTGTGTCTGGGGAGGGAGTTCTGGACCCCTGGGTACCCACACTTGCTCTCGGGGGGCTGTGGGCTCTGGGGGTCATATCCCCTCAACCCCATGGTCTCCTTGCCCTGTGGGGTGGGAATGTGGCCAGAAGGGGCCAGATTGGGGCCGCAATAGCTTACTGCCTAGGATGGGGCTCCTCTTGCCCAGGTTTAAGGCAGTTTTAGGGGGATGTGGAGTGAGTCTTGGGGAAGGAGCAAGGATGCGTGTACCCCAAATCCTCAAAAGTTGGATGGCCTTTCCCCAGAAGACCATGGCCACAAAAGTTCACAGTGACTGAGCTAAGCCATCTGTGTCCAGATGTTCCCGGTCTCCTGTTAGACTGTGAGGACCAGAGGGGACATCACCTGCCTGTTGGGGGCCTGGCCCAGGGTTAGGAAGAGTTGGTCCCTGCCAGTTGTGTGGAGTGAACCAGATTGTATCCACCAAGGACCCACTGAGGCTATGAATTCAGAGTGGATGCAGGTCCTGCCGGGGGTCACTTTGCAGGCGAGTGGCATGGGACACGCAGTAGCTGGGGATGAAGAGATCCCTTCCAGAGATGACGGGGAGCTTCGGGGAAGGAGGATCCAAGGTGGCTCATAGGGATTTTGTTCTGGCTCCTTTAGAAACACATCTGTATTCTGGCCTGACCTTCAGAGCTTTTACCGATTTTCACACTGTGCTAAGAAGTGACAGGATGGAGTTCAGAACTTGCGACTGCTTTTGGTTTTCCATTTAGAAACTCTCTGGCCAGTCAAGATTTTGGAAAGGGTCTGACCCTGATATGCTGACAGTGCTGGCCCCGGGCTATTTCTTCCTTCTTCCTCCGGGCCTCCCACCTGCCTCCCTCTGCCCGGCTTCCCAGGCAGGGCCCTTGGACCTGTGCAGGGGCCAAGATGCAGTGCTCAGCAGGGTCCACACTTGGAGTTCAGTGCTTTGTCTCCCAGTACTGTCTCCCACTTCTCAATACTCATAGCCTTGAATGCGTGCTCTATAAGAGAAGTCTGATGGGACCGTGACACACCAGGGACTTGATCCTTAGCGTTGACCATGACCCACCTCTCAACACCTCCCACCACCTCCCTGGTGTTTGTTCTCCGCTACTCACTCCCCACCCTCTGGCACCCCAGGTCCATCTGGCCTCCCTCTCTCCACCCCTGCCCAGTGACCACTGCCCACCCTCTGCCTCTGGCTGGAGCCTGGATGTGCGCTCTGAGAGGGCTGGGATTGGGTGCGTGCACCCTGTGGCACCCTGGAGTGGGGCATGGCAGCTGTAGTTCCTGCCTTGGACTGGCAGTGCCATAGTGTGCTCAGCGGGTGACTCAGCAGGGCAGAGCCTCTGGCCACCCTGATCCTGGCATGTCCTGGGGAGAGACAGTAATACCCTGGAAGGGTGCCCATCCGCCTTATGAAAATGGGCCCTTGGGAGGGGGAGATGCCTGGTTTGACTTCCCTGCCCCTGACCTGAGTGATGCTACAGCCCACTGGCCAGCGGGAAGGGTGGCGTGTGTGTGCACTTACACCCCGTGGAGTTGCAGGGAGGGGTCTGCCCTTGCTAACCACGAGGATCTCTGTGCATAAAGGAACACACGCGAAACACTAAGCAAATGACAGGTTGAGAAGGAGAGAGACAGATACTACCTTTACTGATCCAGCTTTTTGAACGAGGGCTCCCGTAACTTCAGTTTGCACTGTGTCCCACAGATTATTTAGCTGGTCTTCGATACAGCATCCCCTAAACAGCAGGGCACTGAATGGCTCATCAGGATGAACTGGGGAGACTGAAGAATTGGATAACCAGACCCATGCAGACTCAGGAAGTCTAAGGCCTGGAGAGCTGTATCTAATGGCCTCCCCAAGTGTTTTTTTTTTTTTTTTTCTTTTCTTTGATGCAGCCAGGTTTGAGGAGCACTGCATGGAGAACAGAGTTTTTTTTTGAGATTCTTTCATCATGACCCATAGTAGGAAATACCTTTTATATGGTGCGTGAGTCTGTGCGTGTGCACTTACACACACACACACACACACTCACCCTTGAAATAAGTTTCACAAAATCGTGCTTACTATTACCATATGTAATCCTTTCTTTTTTATTGTATTCTATCTAGTTCATAAAAAAATGCTTGCCAAGACTCAGAAAATTGATTCCACAGGCCCTCTGACTTAGGACCTGCAATGAGAGACCCCTTGCTCTAGGCAAATGCAGGGGTCTTTTGGCTTCCCACCCGCCCTCTTCCCAGTTCCTGTGCCTCATCCTCTAGGCTCATCTCTGACTCTGAAGTCTCTTTCTTGTTTCTGCTGAGCTGAGGTGCTTGTCCTGTCCACTTCCTACCCCATATCCTGGCTCCACCCTCTTCTAGGGCGGTCACAAACCCCCCTCCTTCAGGAAGTCTTCCAGGATTGCTCTGTTCCCTCTCTTTGGGCAGTTTCCTGTGCCTCCTGTATCTGTGGTTGCCTATGGGCTTTGTACTAAGAATTCACTTCCCGTTCTCCTTTCCTGAAGATAGAATCATTTCTCTTACCTGTTTCCTTCCGAGCATAGCTCTGACTGGTTGTGAGCCAGCCCGTGCCCCGAGCCCGGGCTGTCTGCCCCTGACCCACGTGAGCTTATCCAAGCTGGGAGTTTAATCACCCACCCTTCTCAGTCCATGGTCGGGGTCAGTCAGCAGGCTGGAGCTGGGGGCTGAGCCTTGGGGGCAGGGGCTCTCTGCCCTGAGCCTGGTATGGGAGAGGCTCTCTGCTGATTCCACAGGAGTGAGTGGATGGTCCTTTCTGCCTGCTCATGGGCCTCGTCCCTGCCACTGGATCCACGGTGCCTGGAGCCTTACCTTCAAACAGTTACTAACAAGCACCCACTGCACGCTTAGTGCCGGGGTAGTGAGATGACTGCTGATTGAGACTTAGCCTCTGCCCTTGATGAGTTCAGAGGCTGGCTGGGGAAGCCCCCAGAGCAAGCAGTGGAACTTGCTGTGACACAGATGTGTGCGAAGTGGGTCAGGTAGGCAAGGGGCATATGAGCAAGTACCCATTTAGGGAAGCTAGGTGTATGGGTGTTTGGGCATCTTTATGTCTAAGTTTTCTCCTCTGTAAAATGGGGGTGATCTACTTTGTAAGGTTGTTGTAGGCTTAGATGAGTGAAAATTAAAAGTGCTTTGAGAAATATGTCATAAACATTCTGTTCATGCTTGTGAAGTGTAGTGTGCTAAGCTTGCAAAGAGTGCCAAGAAGGGGGGGTTTCACAAACCTAGGAAGCCATAGAATCCTTTGGCTGAGATGATGTTCCAGACTCTGCTTGTGTGTGCGTCCTCAGTCGTGTCTGACTCTTTGCCACCCCATGGTCTGTGGCCCACCAGGTTTCTCTGTCCATGGGATTTCCCAGGCAAGAATACCTGAGTGGGTTGCCATGCCCTCCTCCAGGGGATCTTCCCCAACCAGGGATTGAACCCGTGTCTCCTGCAATGCAGTCGGATTCTTAACTACTTGAGTCATCGGGGAAGCCCATTCCAGACTCTACACCTTGGGAGACGCTGGCCTGGTGGACCAAGGCTACATGCCAAGGTCTTTTGAGAAGAGTCACCTTTGAAGTGGGTCTTGTAGGGTGAGCAGAGGTGACTGGGAAGGGCGTTTCAGGCGACAAAGCAGCTGCCTGAGGGCTGGGAGTGTGGGGCAGATGAGGCCTTTCAGAATCTGAAGGCGAAGCCTCTTTTCTTCCACCCTAAGGAACCTGGGCTTTGTAACAAGACTTGGTCACAGTGGGTCCCATGCCAGCTTTACTGGTGTGGAGGAGACGGGACAGAAGAAAGAGAGCCAGAGGAGAGGAGCAGCTAACGGACTGTGTAAGGAACCCCGAAACAGGGCTGGGGCGGTAGGGATGCAGTTGAGACAGGAGTGCTCAGAGTCTGTGCGGCTGGCAGCATCGAGCCCCTCGGTGGACGGAGGACCAGCGGGAGCAGATTGTAGCCTCGAGCTCCTGGCCTTGCCCAGAGCCCGAGGGAGGCTGGTAGCTGGCTCTTTGGCTCCCTGGAACCTGGCAGAGGCTCCACGGTGTATTCTCAGCTTTGAAAAGCAACACGGCATGGTGTTCACACACCTTGTGTTTTTGTCAAATACTTGTATTTTTAACATCAAGGGCAGGCTTGCGTGTGTCAGGTGTTCCACGGTTGCCTTTTGAGCAAGTGAATGAACAAGCGGCTTGACCTCTGTCCTCCGGGAAGCTGAGGGGGTGGCCTCTGCCCCCGTGCAGCTCTGCCATTCTAAGAGGTCCTGGCGTGAGGTCCTTGTCTGCGCTTTGCCCCCACCGAGCAGCTCTAGAAGCTGTGTTTAGGGGGGCCACAAAGGTGACCCTGCTTTAGGGGGTCCTGCTTCTTCCTTTGAAGTAGGAAAGTGAAAAGTGAAAGTGTTAGTCACTCAGTCGTGTCCAACTCTTTGCGACCTCAGGGACAGTAGCCCGCCAGGATCCTCTGTCCATGGGATTCTCCAGGCAAGAATATTGGAATGGGTTGCCAATCTCTTCTCCAGGGGATCTTCTCAACCCAGGGATCCAACCTAGGTCTCCTGCACTGCAGGCAGATTCTTTACCATCTGAGCCAGCTTTGAAGTAGGAGTGGGTGGAAATCACACAGAATGGGCTGAATGTGAATATCTGGTGAGGCCTTCCCCTCAGACCCCCGGATTTTCTGCATCTCCTTGCCCTCCATCTCGCTGTCCCCTCTGCCCCCCGCACCCTCCGCCGCATCCCCCCACCCCGCCAGCCTTTCTGTTATTTTAAAATCCATTCCCAGAGAAACAATTCCTATGGCAATAAGAACACGACTCCAGGCTTCTCTTGGCTTGAACTGGTCCGACACTTCATTGCCGCTTCGAGTGTGCGAGCTGGACACGGACCAACTCTGCCTGGGGCAGGGGAATCGAGTAACAATAACTAACTGTTAGAGGATTTTCGGGAATCCTGCAGCGGATCCTTGGGTAGGAGACACACAGAACACGGTTCTCTTCTCTGAAGAATCAGGGAGTCCCCAGCCTCCTTGCCTGGTTCTTCCTTGCCCTGCCTCCCAGAAACATCCCAGGGTCGAAATGGTTCTTTGGTGGCCTTGACGAGACCACCTTGAGAGGAGCTGGATCCAGTCCAGGTTAATTCTGTAACACTCGGGTGAGAGGCAGGGGGGCCCCCTCCTCCTGGGCCTCCGTCTGCCCCACCCCTAGCCACCTCCAGAGTGATGGGTGGGAAGGTCAGAGCTGGCCACGCTGACTGCTGGCCTCTGCCAGCTCCCCTGCCGCCCGTAGTGACGTTGCCAAGCTTGTTCTGTCAGGTGTTAATGGAAGTTATGAGAAGCAGCCTGGGAAGTGCTTGTGAACCAAACTTGAGAGTTTCCTTCAGAATGAGGGAGGGCGTAAAGAGCAGGCTCTGAAGCCAGGCAGCCTGGCTCTGAATTCTGGCTCTGGGTGGCTCTGACCGAGTCATCTGACCTCTCTGTGCCTCAGTCTCCATATCTGTAAAATGAGCACAATCACAGTGTTTCCCTCCTCAGGTCGTTCTGGGGCTTCGGTGAGTTTATATTCACAAAGGGCTTGGAACAATATCTAGTAAACACTCTGTGCCGCCCCATGAAGTGATAAAGGCTTTCCCAGAGTGGGCAGCGGGCTGCTGGGCCTTGCAGAGGTTGGGAAGAAGCGGGGGTTTACAGACATCTATGGCCAGCAGATCCTTTTTGGGGAGCATGTTGTTTGGGTGGGGTCCCAGATGCTATGCTTTGGGGAAGGCTGGCCTAGTGGGTCAAGGTTAAATGCCTCAGTGGTTATGGTAGCTTCCAGCTTTTGCAGAGGCCCTCTTTCTGGGAGTCATTTGCAACCTCACCCTGCAGTTGCCCCTACTGGTGCTGTAGGGGAGCCAGAGAAATACAGAAGGGAGAGGCCAGTTGGTTTTTCTGAATCCCTTAGACCCCGCTCAGGTCTTCACGGCCAAGAGTGAAGGATGGGGGCCCATCCTCACTCCCAGCAGAACCTCAGCCACTGGTGGGGAGTGAGCACTGAGGGTCGCCCTTGGAATATGATTGGGGAGCAGGTTGGAGGGTCTGGGGTCCGGAGATGCCCATGGTGAGTCAGAGGCAGAGGAGTTCTGAGGAGCTTCGTGTCCTGGGAATGTGACAGCTGAGAGGGCCTCATGTGGCCCCAGGATGGGGGAGAGGGGACCAGGGGATCCACAGTCAAGCCGGCCCTTCCCTTCATGGACTCAGTGCCTCACGTGTAACGTGAAACTAATAGATTGGGCTGAGATCAAATGAGGAACGTGTTTGTGAAATATGCAGACTAATTATTACTCAGTGTGGCCTGCTTGCTGGCCGAGGGCCCCAGCTCTGCAGCTCCGTCTGGCCCAAGTCCACCCTCGGAATAAGACCAGGGGCACCAACACTTGCAGAAGGATGGATGTTTACCTGTGTGTGTGTGTGTGCACGCGCGTGCGTGTGCACCCACGTGATGTTTGCAGCCATGCCTGGCTGCGGTTTGTAGTGGAAACATCTTTTGTCTTTGAAAGTATGGTCCCCTCCCCTTTCCTCATTCTGGAAGGTATGGGACTCTGTGGCATTTACCGGGAAGCGCCCTAGTTCCTAGCACTCAGGGAGGCCCAGCTGAAGGGCTGCTCTGCTTTGGAGCCCTTGTGAAGGCTCGGGCTTTCCTCTTCCCCAGAAGGTAGCTTCTGGAATCCTGCCCTGCTGCAGGCTGCAGGCTGCCCACTGACCCGGCCACTGCTGCTGGCCCCCGGAGGCGCCAGGGCCTTTGGGGAGAAGGGTGGCAGTTTCCTTCTGATTTGGCTCCAGCTGTCTGTACCCCCACCAGCTGCCTCTGGCTTCTGACATTTTTGTCATTCCTGCAAGGGCTTATCTGGGGAGTCAGCACGTACCTCTTCCTGCCCCTCTCTGATGGACTTGGCTATGTGGCTGATTCTCCCTCCTGAGAGGTCTCAAGCTGCCCAGACACCCTCTATTTGGGGGGTCATGAGTTCCTGGGTCTCTTCGGGCTTTGCCAGGCTCCTTCTCTCTTTTGTCCTTTGGGTGATGATAACAATTAGCTCAGATCCTGAAAGTCTTCATGTAAGAAGTATGAACATGTGCCTTCCTGGAGAGGCAGCTGAACAAATGGGAGAGACCCCTGTATCAGGGGCTTGGAGGGAGCACAGTGTGACCCCGCCTAGCCTGCTTCTTGTCTCTCTGGGCACTCTGCTCATCTCTGGCTACCCTTTAGTCTCAAGCTGCTTCCTGCCCCGGGGCCTTTGCGCTGCCTTGACCAGTCTTTGCTTTCTCTTAGCCTAGTTAGTTCCTGCTCAAAGCTTGGAGATCAGCTTAAACATCACATCTTCAGGGAACCTTTTGCTGCCTCCCCCTCAAGGTAAGGTTAGGACCTTTTGTTAAATGCCCTCAGAGCTTACTCTCATACTTAGAATCTCATGATAACTGTAAGTCAATCCTATAATTAATTGATTGATAATTAGTTAATAGCTGTCCAATACTATAAGTCCTCTGAGGACAGGAGTCCCTGCTGTATCTCTAGGTTCTTGCAGAGTGCCCAGATTTCAGACAGCATCCAGGAAAGGACTAACCACTTTGCAAGCTGTACTTGTTTCTTACGGTTGGTGTAACAATTGACCGTGAACTTTGTGACTTAAAACAGCCCAAATGTATTACCTTACAGTTCTCAAGGTTAGACATCTGAAGTGGGTCTCACTGGGATGAAAGGTATTCGCAGGATTGGTCCTTCTGGAAAAGAATCCATTTCCTTGCTTTTTCCAGTTTCTGATCTCAGGTGGCCTCAGCCTGCAGCACCTTGGAGCAGGGCTCAGATTCCTAGCCAAAGACTGAGGCTGGGTTGAGGTGCTGAGAATGCCAAATCTTAACCACTAGAGCAGTGGTCAGTGACAAGGGTCCTGGTTCTTGGACTTTGCAGAAAAGAATTCCCACAAAGACAAAAAGTGGTGAAACAGGTAAAGTATTTATTAAAAGGGAAAACAAGTACAGCACGTGTGCATGGACGCATGGGTGGATTCAGAGAGAGTTGCTGAGTTGTGCTCTCATGGCAGTTGGCATTACTTTTATGGGGCATTTCTTCCAGTTTTCCTTTGGCCAATCATTTTGATTTGCCTGGTTCACAACCCATATTTGGTTCGTCTCAGGATCCCACCATGTGTGCGCATGCGTCTGTTAGCTAAGATGGATTTTACCAAAAAGGCGTCTGGGTAGGACATGCCTTGGCATCACTCCCCTTTTGACCTCCAAGAAGCCTTTTCTGCGTATGTGTGGTTGGGGAGATCTCCTGACTTGGAGAATGAGAAGTACGTGGTCTGGGCGGGGCCCACCGCCTCCCTTAGCTGTCCTGCTGTTCCCATCTTGGAGTTTCAGGCCACAGGGAGTGAATCTCCGATGGCTTTATGCTGGTGGTAGTGGTGGGGCTGGGGCCCCTCTGCCTCCTGCTTCAGTTCTAGAGGCTTCCGGCATTCCTTGACTTCTGGCTCCTTCCTCCGTCTTCAACGGGCATTCTCCAGCCCCTCTCTCTGGTTCTAATCCTCCTGCCTTCGTTTTATAACACCCTTGTGATTAGGTCGGGCCCACCCGGATAACTGAGGCTCAGCTCCCCACTTCAAGATCCTCAATTTCATCACAACTGCAAAGTCTCTTTCACCACGTGAGATAACGTATTTGCAGGTTCCCAGGGTTAAGATAAGTACATTTTTGGGGACTGGGCATTATTTTGCTCCCCACCACACAAATGAAAATGAAAAGGGAATGGTACAACAGACAATTGGAGCCTTGGAGAGTTGTATTGATCCTAGATTTCAGACAGTATTAAGATTGAGTGTCTTTGAGCTTCAAAAGCCTGTTAAGACTCAGCCTTGTGGGAAGAGTTGTGATAAAGACATGACTTCCCACCTAAGTTTTTACATAGGTTGTGAGGTAGGGATTTAAACTTTAGTTTTTTTCCCCCCCAAATCTCCCCTTACACTTCTACTGAATAACCCATCTGTCCCCAATTATTTGAAATGCCTTTTTTTAAAATTGCATACTAAATTTCGCTATATACACAGCTTTTTTTTTTTCTTCCTGAACTCTTAATCTGATCTGGTGCCAGAAATCGCACTATTTTAATTACTGTATCTTTATTCATTGTTTTGTTAGTTGGTAGAGCAATTGCTCTTTCACTGTTCATCTTTATCAAAATATTCTTAGCATGTGTTGCACATTTTTCTTTTGGGTGAATTTTAGAATCATCTTGTCTGTTCTATAAAACATGCTGTTGGGGTTTTGATCTAGACTGTGTTGACTTAGTGGATTAATAGAATTCAATGTTTATAATATGACATGTTTTTCAGGAATAAGGAACACTGCTCCATTTATCCAGACCTTGTTAGATTTATTCCTAGGCATTTTGTAGTTTTTATTGCTGTCATGAATGTGTTCTGTTTGTTCCCTGACGCTTGTAAATGTTTATATCTGGCAAATAGGAAAACTTGATTTGGAGCAGGTTGGTTTTAAACACTGATACCTTCAGGTATTGAAACATGTTTTAATGGGTTTTCAGGTGGTTCTCTAGGATCTTTGAGGTAGAGAACCCTGTTGTCTTCCAATGTGTTCGTGTGTGTATTTGTGTGTTGGTCATTGTGTAAGTCAGCATGTTGGTTGAGCAGGAAGAATGGGGTTTCATCTTTCTTATGAAGGATGATGAGGTAGAGGGCTCTGAGGAGAGAGAAAAGAAAGTGGGCTGTGTTTTGATCTCAGCCAGAACCATCTTCTCTGCTCCCTCTTCTCCTCCTTGTCTACAAAGATGATGATATATTCGCCTCACCTCTCGGTTTATAGGTAGAATATTTTGGAGTCAGAGGACCTAGGATTCACCTACCTTTCCCTCCCCTCCATCCCCCCATTTATTAAACAAACAGCCTAATAATGGACTGTGGTTTCTCGACTCCTTATAGGGTCAATCATTCTGATTTGAGGCTAAATTATTCTGCCATAATCACCCATCTGTCCTTTCCTCCCCCATCAGCAACAACTTATCCTTCCTGCAGACAGCCCTGGTCCTAGGCTGTGAACTGGCAGCTCCTGTTTGGTCTATCTCTTTCTCTCTAACAAAGCCAGCATCTGTTTGAAACGGGCGAGGAGGTGAATGCTGAGCTGGGGGTGGAGAGTGTGTGAATTCCTCCCTTCCCCTGCCCAACTTGTCCTGTGCTAGGAAATTTGGTTAAAAGGAAAACCAAAGGCCATCTTGATTAACAGAGGCAAGAACATGAACCTATGTCCTTCCACACAGGTATCCCAGGTAGATGATGTCCACTCCCCCTGCCCCAAACCTCAGGTGTTCCTAAGGGCCAGAAAGCAGTGTTTCAGACTGGCACGACATTCTCTTACAGAACGATGCCAGCTGTATTTTAGTCCCTGTCCAGTTGCTTCATATGGACTGGGGGCTGGCTGTGTGTGCCAACTCTGGTCCCTCCATGCCCATTGGTGATGAAATCACAGGGACAGATAAGACTGAGTCACAACTGTGTCTCAGGTAATACAGAAGGCCAAATCATCAATGCCTCAGATCTTGGCATGCCCTAGCAGGGAAGCTTCCAGGAGCCTGGGATTGTCTGCCTTGGTTATCACAATATTCCTGGAATCTGTCCATTTAGAGTCAGAAATAGGTGATAAAGCCAAATAGGTCAGGCTGGGTGGGCATCAGCCATCTGTGAGTAATTGGGCAGGTCAGTTTATAAAGTTTCAGCCAAGTTGGACTGTGGTGGATGGTCCTAAAAGCATAGACCTAATACTCAGTACTTTGGAGAAAGGCAAATTGATGTCAGAATCTCGGCTCCTCATCTAGCTGTGGGCAAGTTCCAGTTACCTTGCATCAATTTACACATCTGTGAGATGGGACCTAACCAGTTCCTGTGGAAGCTTTCAATGAGTTTGAATCAGAGCTGTGTCTTCTGCTTGGAATCTAATGTGAACAGTGGCCCCTGGGGTGGGTCGTGATGCCTTCTGGATAGCGGAGCACCTGGCCACGTGTCTGCCGTGGGCTGTTTTCCCCAGGTCCTGTCTGACTTGCTTTTTTCTTATTTCATGCTCTTGTTCTGCAACTGGGCTGTGAGCCTCTTGGGGTCAGGAGCTCCATCCTTGATGGCTTTGTCTGCCCCAGCAAGTAACCCATGGCTGAGCATTGATTCAACCGTGGCAGGCCCAACTTGGACATTGCAGTGTTTACTTTCCAGGCTGAGAAGTTTAAGTCTCTCTGGAACTCAGGATCCCGGAGTTACATTCTAGCCTGGAATGAACCAGGGAGTGAACAGAGGGGCCCGGTGGACTCTGATGCGGTGTGAGGGTCCAGGCGTTGCATGAGCAAGGGGTTTGGCAGGAAAAAGATCAATTCCCTGCCTGGCTGTTGGCAGGGAGGTGGGAGGGCTGGAAGTTGTCTGCCTGCAGGCCTGGGGCAGCTGCACGTGGGGACAGCTGTCTCAGCTTTGGACATAGGATCTGCCCCAAGATTAATAACAGAGCCTGGGCCATGCCCGTGGGGAGCGGAGAGGGGCTTGGGTTACCACACACCAGGAAATTCGCCTGCCCCGCTGACAGTGGGTGGGTAGCCCGGCAGGATGGATGGGCTCTGGGGGTTCAGGGGGTGTCTGGGCAAGACAGCTCAGGGCTGGCCCAGCCAAATGCACCCCCATGGGATGCAAGCTGACCCTCCCAAGGGCTGCTTTCTTTCCGCTGGACCCGAAACCGGCAGGAGCCGATCTCCAAGAATTATGTGAAGAGTTGAGAATGGAAACCAAATGTTGGTGTCAGGTAGAGAGAGCTGATGGAAGCCTGGGGCCTGGCAGGCCTGGGAGCAGCAGGGGTTGGGGCTCTGGTGGCCAACACAGATGTTTAGGTGAAAGGAACCTGACACATCTTCTTTCAAAAAAGGTTTATTTTTTTCCCCCTGATTATATTTATCATAGATCATTTGGGAAATATGGAAAAGCAGAAAGAAAGAAATCATTTATAGCTCCTTTTTTAGGTTTTGAATTTTTAATTCTTCATATTGTGATAGAATTCACACAACTTAAAACTTACGACCTTAACCACATTTAAGTGTACAGTTCAGCAGCATTAAGTGGATTCACATTATTGTGCAACCATCAATGCCATCCGTCTCCAGACCCTTTTCATCTTGCAGGACGGAAATTGTACACCCCCTAGACACTAACACCCATTTCCTCCTGCCTGCACCCCCAGCCCTTGGCGACTGCCATTCTGCTTTCTGTGTCCATGGCTTTGACTACTCTGGGTTCCTTGTGTAAGTGAACTCATACAGAATTGGTTCTTTGGTGACTGACTTATTTCACTCGGGCTTCCGTGGTGGCTCAGATGGTAGAGAATCTGCATGCAATGCAGGAGACCCCTTTATTATTATTATCATTTTTAATGTCCTCAAAGCTCATCCATGTTGTAGCAAGTGTCAAAATATCTTCATTTTTTAAAGACAGAATAATATTCCATTGTGTAGATGGACCATATTTTGTGTATCCATTTACCTGTTGATGGACACTTGGGTTTCTTCCAAACCTTCTGGCTGTTGTAAATAATGCTGTTAAGGGACATGGGTGTACAAATTTCTTTTGGCTAGATACTTGGATGTGGTGGTTCTATTTTTAACTTTTCTGAGGAAATATCATACTGTTTTCCATAGTGGCTGCACCGTGTTACATTCCCAACAACAGTGTGAAAAGCTTCCAATTCCTCCACACCCTTGCCAACACTTGTTATTTTATAATTTTTTTTTGTTTTGGATAATAGTTATCCTAATGGGTGTGAAATAGTATCTCACTGTGGTTTTAGTTTTTATTTCTCCAATGATTAGTGATTGTTAGCATCTCTTCATGTGCTTATTGTCCATTTGTTTGTCAACTGTAGAGACATGTCTAAGTCCTTTGTCGAATTTTTTTGCCTTTTTTTTTTTTTCTTTTAAAGATATGTATTTATGTATTTGCCTGTGCTGGGTCTTAGTTGCAGCATGCGAACTCTGAGTTATGGCATGTGGGATCTAGTTCCCTGACCAGAGACCCAATTTCAGCCCTCTGCCTTGGGAGCATGGAGTTTTAACCACTGGACCATCAGGGCAGTCCCTTTTGCCCAATTTTGAATCATGTTTCTCATTGTTATTTTTGTTCCCTTAGCTTTTCTGAGTTTTTACCAATTCATTTCCAAACTCTCCCCCGCTTTGGGCAGATTTCCTCCTGACGCTGTACGAGATGCTCCACAACTCTCACCTTCTGGGAGCAGTCGCTCTTGGAACCTCTGACCCTCTGTGATCTGTTATCCTTGCAAGCTTGTGCTTTCTACTAGTTTCTCAGTTCAGTTCAGTTCAGTCACTTAGTCTGGGGTCTGACTCTTTGCGACCCCACGGACTGCAGCACACTGGGCTTCCCTGTCCATCACCAATTCCCAGAGCTTGCTCAAACTCATGACCATTGAGTCAGTGACACCATCCAACCATCTTATCTTCTGTCGTCCCCTTCTCCTCCTGCCCTCAATCTTTCTCAGCATCAGGGTCTTTTCTAAGGAGTTCTTTGCATCAGATGGCCAAAGTATTGGAGTTTCAGCTTCAGCATCAGTCCTTCAATGACTATTCAGGACTGATTTCCTTTAGGATTGACTGGTCTGATCTTCTTGCAGTCCAAGGACTCTCAAGAGTCTTCTCCAACACCACGGTTCATTCTTTTTTTTTTTTTTTTCAACACCACGGTTCAAAAGCATCAATTCTTTGGTGCTCAGTTTTCTTTATAGTCCATCTCTCACATCCATACATGACTCCTGGAAAAATCATAGCTTTGACTAGATGGACCTTTGTCGGCAAAGTAATGTCTCTGCTTTTTAATATACTGTCTAGGTTGGTCATAGCTTTTCTTCCAAGGAGCAAATGTCTTTTAATTTCATGGCTTCAGTCACCATCTGCAGTGATTAGTTTCTCGCCTTTTATATAAATCCCTTTCCTTTCTCTCCAACTTAACCATGCACTCAATAATATAATACATATTTTTTATATTTTAGCCAGTTTGATCAGTTGTCTTGAACTGGAAAGGATTTTGTGAGCAAGAGAAGGGCCTCGGGTGAGGAAGGGAAAGCGGACCATTCAGGGAAGATGAGAACCAGAGCCTTTCTCCAGAGTCCCCAGAGCGGAGAGAAGGCTGTGGACAATTCACACTCAGACGCTCTAAGTGGGTCCGTGAGTGCCAGAACTGTGTGGTCGACTGAGGCAAAGTCAGCCTTGCCTGGTCTGGGGGCTCATGTGGGTCAGACACCCAGTGGGAGCAAAGACCCAAACTTCAGCCTAGTCACGGGTGCAGATAACTGGGGACAAAAGTAAGGGACAAAAGTGAACCCACGAGCGAGCGCCTGATCCATCCTTTTCCGGGAAACTGAGGCACTGACCTCCCTCTCCTCCAAGGCGGGTCTGTAATTCAGAGGGGTCCTGGAGCAGAGGCCTCTTCTGCGCTTTGTTCCCACCAGACCCGCTTTCCAGAAGCCACTTTAAAGGAGCCACAGAGGCCACCAGCTTTAGGGGTCTGGCTTCTTTGAAGTGGGAGTGGGCGGAGAAGGAGGAGTTTTCCAGAAAATTCTTTGTGGCAGCCTCAATATAAATATCTGGTGAGGTCTCAGGAACTGGGAACTGCTTCTCTAGGGCTGGGAAGCTGCAGGGGGCTGTTCTGGGGTGGAGAGGGGGCACTGATGGGAGTGGGGGGAAGGGCCTGGCCAGCTGGGGGCCCCCCAAACCCCCCAGAGCTCCTCACCCTTCTCTCCTCCCCTGTGGCTCCAGGGTTCCCTCCCAGAGCATCCCCCCTCCACAGGTCTCCTCTTGGGCCTGTGCCCTTTGCCCCCCACCCTTCGTCTCCTGCCTGACCCTCTAACCAAAGCCTTCTGTGCGGAGGTCAGTGCTGCCTGGCGTGGTAACAGAAGCCACGTGGGGGATGGGGCAGCGGAAGGAAAGGGGGAGGGGGAGGGGCAGCCTTCCGAGCCGGAGCAGATGGCGAAGAAAAGAAGCTTGTTTGCCTCGCCGGGGGCGTCCGGTTCCAGCACAAGATGGGAGCTTCTCCAGTCTTGGGTGTTTGCTTACATACAAGCCCACATGGGAATGTGTGTGTGGGTCACCCCCTTTTTGCTGGAAGTGCTGGGGCCTGCTGGGGATCCTGGTTGTTGCCTACCTTCCTACAGGGCTGACTGTGACTGAGCCATGAGCGCATCCCGGGCAGGGGCCGTGACACCCCCTGCCCGAGGCCCTGCGTATCTTGGGTGTGCATCCACCCATCCGGCTGAGTGACAGCTGGACCCAGGAGACTGGAGGAGGACAGGAGAGTCTGTGTCTTCCTTGCCGTCCTCCTCGGCAGTGCTCTGCAGGTCTCCTCTAAGACTCTCTGGGGCAGGGAGCTGTCTCTGCATTTGGACCCGATTCTGGAGGCCTGAGAGCTTAGACACGGTCTCTCCTGCCCACTGCAGTTCCTGGGACATCCTCGACGACCACTTACAATGGCAAAGCCTTCATTCGTGCTTATTCTGTGCCAGCTGATCTTCTACCTGTGTATCAGCTCATTTATTCCCCACAATGACCTACAGGCTGCGCTGTGCTAAGTCGCTTCAGTTGTGTCCGACTCTTTGCGACTCCATGGACTGTAGCCCACCCGGCTTATCTGTCCATGGGGATTCTCCAGGCAAGAATACTGGAGTGGGTTGCCATGCCCTCCTCCAGGGGATCTTCCCGACCCAGGACACAAGCCTGTATCTTCTTACGTCTCCTGCATTGACAGGCGGCTTCTTTACTACCAGCACCGTCTGGAACGACCCACAGGTTAGGTGCTGGTATTATCTCCATTTTTTAGGTAGGGAAACTGAGGCACAGGAAGAAGTGATGGATGTATCTGTGGCAGAGATTGTAGTGATCGTTTCCCTAGCATATACTTGTCTCTGAATTCATCAAGTTGTATCCATTAGATACGTACAGCTTTTCGTATGTCCATCATACCTCAATAAAATGGGTTAGAGAAAAGAAAAGCAGTGGGTCTGCAGGCCTCGCCGTCATTTGATCCCCAGTGTCCTGTTGTGAGGTCTCTTCTGGAGAGGAGAAACCCTTATTCCGAGGAATTCTAACCAAAAGCTCAGCCATCCCACCACAGACCTGATGAAAAGAAACCTTTCTAGCAGGAAGACTGCAAGTCATTAGTTTTCAGCTTTGTCTCGTGTGACCGACCGCTGGGTGGGCTGCTTCATAGCATCCTGCAGCTTGTGATGGCTTTAATTTTCTGTCGTGATCTCATGGTGAAGCCCACCTGTAGGACTTCATTAGCCGGGCCAGCCCTGCGCCCATGCTCCCGGGACAGACAAGGTGCAGACAGAAGGGCCCTCCTGGGGGGCTCCGTGGGAATCGCCTGTCTGAAGAGGTTCCTGGGAGGAAAGGCCTTTCATCAGTGGGACAGTGGGGGAATGGCTCTGCAGAAACAAACCAAGAACTTGAAAGAGCATCTCTCTGCCGGGTGCCAGGGGACAGAGGCAGTTCTTCTCCGGTGATCCTGTCTCTTTTTTTGTGGCCAACCTCGCGGTGCCTGGAGGACTTGGGCAGAGCAGCAGCATGAGAGGGGAAAGGTGAGGGGAAGGTGGGCTGCCCGACAAGGGGGACATCTGCCTTCAATCACAGCGGAGAACAAAGCAGGGCCGAGGGATTGCCTTCCACCCGGCTTCTCCGGAGGCTGCCACCTTGGGGTGGGGTCTCAGCCCTGGGGTCGTGCATGCAGGGGCTGCTGGAGAAAACCTTCTGGAACTTAGCTGTGTTCACATCCTGCCCTGGCTTACAGACTGTCCCAAGGGCTCCCCTGTCCTCAGGCCAAGGCTGGAACCGCATGGCCCCTCCAGCCCCACGCAGCCGTTTCTCTGGCAGTTCTAGAACCTCCAGGCTTTTGCAAATGCCCGTCCTCCTCACGAACACTCCTCGGGCCTGACTGATGCTGATGCTGGATGCTAAGAATCATTTCCCGCCCTGGTGTGGGGGTGGGGGGCGCTGGAGGAAGCCAAATTGTGTCCTGGGAGGGACCATGAGGCCAGGACCAACGGCAGCAGGAGTGAGAAGGGGAGGCCCAGTGGGTGCTAAGGAGACGGCATAAAGCCCTGGTGCAGGCGTGGTGGCAGAGATGCTGGGGACATTTGCTGAGCAAAGGGCCGAGGGCTGAGTCATGGGGAAGGGGAGCCAGTTTGGTGTGCAGGACGCTGAGTTCGCTTTTGAGCTTGGGGACAGTGCAGTGCCTGGACAGCCTGGAGAAGATGACTGGGGGCCTTCCCTGTAGACACCTGGAATGGACGAGCTCCCTCAAGGCAGGCATAGAGGGAGCAGAAGGGTTCATGGGACCTGGGGGATCCCAACGCCTAGATGAAGCTCAGAGAGGAAGGAGGAAGAGGAGGCGTTGATGGGGCTCAGAGAGTCTGGAGTGGAGACTCGGGAGGCTGGGGCATGTGGACTCCTCTTTTGAGAACTGTGGCCCCGAAGAAGCAGAGGAGAGAGAAGGGCGAGCCTGGGTGCGGGGACCGGGATCTGATGTGAGAGCCTGGAGCGTGTGGGTTGCTGGACAAAGATCCAGTGGAGGATGGACGTGAAAGCCTGGACTATATGGGGCTTGGGAGGTGGGGGGACAGCTGGCTTGGCCTCCTGATCCCAGTGAGCTGAGAGGCGGAGAGGCCACCTCTTCTGGGTGAGTGGGAGGGGGAGGATGAGCAGGTAAGCCCGGAGGAGGCTGGGGGAGAAGCCTAGGGAGTGCACATCTGGGGGCTCAGCATTCTCCGTGGATTGGGAGGTGGGCAGCCTGCGGTGGGGGGGAAGGAGAGGAGGGGAAGGGAAGGCCAGTAGAACATCATGGGGGGGGACCAGGGAAGACTGAACTGCCACCTGCCGGAGGGCCCCCACCCAGGTGGGCGTGGCTCAAGGGGATCAGAGTGGTGGTGTGGGGTGAGGAGAAGGGGTTGACCTTCCTGTCTCTCCCGGGCAGAGCCGGGCGTTCCAGGTCCTCACCTGTTCTCATCACCTGCTTCCTATTTCTGTGGTTCTTCTCTGTCCTCCTCCCAGGCTGCAAGTCTCCTTTCCTGCTGCGCCAGCCAGTGACCGTGTCAGGGGCCAGTGCCGGGAGAGCGCTTAGTAAGTGTGAATGGACCAAATGGCTTAGATCCGGCATCAGGAGCTCAGAGTGCCTGTTAGATGGGGCAGGTGGACAGCGGCTCACCTGACGTGCCCCACATGTGCTTTGCTGGAAATTCTCCCTGAGCCCCTGGCTGGGGGACGATTCTGCAGACGCAGGTGTTTGCAGAACTACCTGCCCGGAGAGGGTGTAGGGCAAGGCTTTCCCCGACACCGCCAGCCCTGTGGGCGGCAGAAGCCTGGCCCTGCCTGGCTGGAGGACGTGGGACCTCACTGGGCCAGTCTGGTTTCCCGGCTGTCTCACTTCTAGGCGAGGGGCAGTGTTTCTTGGGCCCTTCTGCTGAGGTGGAGGGTGATGGTCTTGATAACAGTCCCCCAGCTCTGATGCTGTCTTGTCTGTTCCATCTGCTGCTGAGGAGGAGGTGGCGGCCCAGAGAGGGATGGGGTCCGAACAAAGTCACACAGCAATTCCTGCAGCTGGAACCCTAGTTCAAGGCTCTGGAAGCTCCTGTGAGGAAGGTCCCTAGAACCCACTGGCTTGTCTTGGATGAAAAGTGCAGGATCCATTGGTTTTAACCCATGTTTCCCTGATACCTGCTGGAGGGGTTGATGAGCTGCCAGTGAAGGGTGCTAAGAGCAAGAGACTGCTAAGAGGTTAGGAAGCAAAGACAGGTTTGAGAAGTGGGGATCCCAAAGAAAAGGCAGAGTTCACCAAACAGCAGGATTTAATTCGGAAGGCGCCATTCATTCTCCCGAATTCTGCCCTTTGCAGGGGAATTGAGGAAGCCCTTAGAGGCTCCCACAGCTGCAGGATTCTGGGGTGTCATGGGCCACCCAGCTGGGCCCGGTGTTGAGAGCTGGGACCCTGTTCCTTTGGAAATGGACGCAGGTCCAGAAGGTGTTTGGTTCACGGAAGAGTCGCTTGGTCGTGATTGTGTGTGATCCTCGGGCGGGTATCAAATGCCAGATTCCACAGTCAGTCCCTTTCAGCCGTCACATTCTTCAGATTCTTATCAGCTTTTTTTTCCTCAAGTGAACACTGGGAACCACTCGCCTGGCTGATTGTAGGAGGATGGGAGAAAATTAAAAACAGGAGTCCTGGCTTTTGTCTGGACTCTGCCACCAGCTTGCCATCCACCTTGGGTCCTTCCCTTCTCTTCTCACCTGTAAAGAGTCAGGGTAGGGACAGGATGATCTTTGCAAAACTTCTTGGGGGTACAAAGCTTTCATGATCCTCCATCTAAGTCCATAGCAAGACGCTGTCCAGAAAACACACCTAAACCACATCCCGACTGCGTCACCAAGTGTGAGAACCTTCCAGCACATCTACAGTGGTGGGGCTGAGGAGAGGTGGGCTTTCCATGTGTCCCCTTCCTCGTGGGGTGCCATTCCTCCGCCTGAACGTTGCAGCAGGGATTCTCAGAGATGGGCACTCTTGAGTTCCAAGGGGCTGGGCCGTCAGGGAATGCTCCAGTGAGTTTGCAGCCCCCACATCTCCCCAGCAGTCTGCTGTATGGCCACTGACGGCGATAATAACCATGGCAGTCACTGTCACGGATGCTCCTTAGCAAGTGACAAGCGGCTCTCACATTCGTTTATTTTTTGTGGATGCCGGGTAGCATGTTATTATTCCCATTTTATAAAGGAGGTCACAGAGGCTCGGATGCCATGAAGCCTGTTCAGCAAGATGGAGCAGAACCAGGCCTGTAGTCTGACTCTCCTGATTCCCCAGGACCTGGGCGTTTTCTGCATCCTGGAGTGCACAGGGCCACACACAGCTCATTGGGGGACCTTGCATGAGCCAGGGGCTCCATGGACACTGGTGGGATCGGTGAGTGAGGCCTGCTTGGGCCCACCAGGCAGAGTCAGCGCCATGGTTGGCACTCAGCTGTGAGAACCTTGGGGCACGTGCTACGCTGATGTTTATGGAAGTGAAGCATTTACATCCCAGGGATCCTAAGACCCCAAACCAAGGTTGGTCAAGCCACAGCAATGTAACCCTCACAGACACAGCCTCTGAGACTGTTCATCATCTAGTGGAGGAAAAAAGATGCAGATTCCAGGGACTTCCCTAAGAATTCACCTTCCGACGGGAGAGGAGTTTGGGGGAGAGTGGATACGTGTATATGTATGGCTGGGTCCCTTCACTGTTCACCTGAACCTATCGCGATATTGTTTGTTAATCGGCTCTACCTCAATACAAAATAGGAAGTTAAAAAAACAAAAAGGATTCGTCTTCCAAAGCAGGGGACGCGGGTTCGATCCTTGGTCGGGGAAATAAGATCCCGCATGCCGAAGGGCAACTAAGTCCATGTGCCATAACGAAAACTCAGCACAGCCAAAAAATAAGTACATAAATATTTTACAAATGCGGATACCACTGGGTAAAGAGCAAAGTCCTCTTTCATCCCAGAAGAGATCAAGCTAGTTCAGGACCGTGATTTACATTATGAAGTAAATCTTTATAGTTTGAAAGTAACGCCTATTATCTCCCTAGAGGTTTGCAGTCTGCAGGTTACATTCATACAGATGTTATTTCTCTTGAGACTTCTGGCAGTCCTTGGAAGGTGGGCTCCCATTTGCAGATGAGAAACTGAGGCTCTGAAGTTGAGACTTGCCCAAGGTCATGCAGGTGATAAGTGGTGCAGGTTGAACACAAACGGGGCCTCCTGGTCTCACAGTCTTGTGTCTCAACAGTTTTGTGTGATAGCACGTTTCCATTAGGTTGCTTTTAGATGGTTGTAAAAACCTACTGGTATCGGCTTTCACAACAAGGTGATTTAATATTTTGCATGTTGGAAGTGGGTGGCTCCAAGGTTAGCTGATTCAAGAGCATCACATGCTCAAGGGCCCTGTCCTTCACTCTACCTTTCCTGGGCTGTCTTTCCTCATGGCTCTAATATGGCTGTCACAGCTCCAGACATCACATTCTCATACAACTCTGTCTTTCTTTCTTGCACACCCTGCTTTCTCCCATGGGGGATAATGCTTTCCAGAAGCCCTTTAGCCAACTTCTGCTTGTCATTGACCAGAACTGGGTGAACTTACCTGTGCCTCAACCAGTGAGACTATGATTTTGCCTACTTGTCTTACTGATGCCCAGAGTCTGAAGAAACCCAGAGGTCTATGCCTAAGGTAGGAGGAGGAGGAGGAGGAGATGATTATTGGGGACGCACGTGTCATCTATAAGAGGTCAGCTTGGGCCGGCCTGTCTCGCAGTCTGTTCTAAAGGCCACAGTTCCCCAGAGTACCTGCTGCAGGGGTCCTGGGCCCCCTTGTTTTGTACCATGTGACTCCCCCTCCCCTACAGCCACCTAGGAGTGAGCATCTGACCCAAAGCAACTAGACCTACTGGGGCCTGGCATGGGTGAAGAAGCTGGGCCAATACGAGTCTCTCCAACCTAGGAAAGAGACCTGGGGGAGAAAGAAGGCTTTCTCATTAGTGCCATTCCTTCCTACTCAGCGTCACCTGCGAACCCATTACACCTGCCTGTTCCTGGGCCCGTCCCCACAGAATCTGAGTCAGGAGGTGGTTTTGAGAGATGATGCCCTTTGGAAGGACTACAAAGGACCATGTCTTCTGAGAAAAACACTGTTGGATCCGTCCTGATCTTGGATGCAAGAAGGCTCCACTTTCCACAGAGATCACTCACTGACCAAATGCAGCCTGGTCCCCTGTGGACACCGAGGACCGTTGGGAGGTCCAGAACGAATGCACAGCACCTTGTTGACGCACTGTGGGCACTCAGGAAAAGTGCTGGTCAGTTCCAGTGCTGGTCGTGGGTGGGGCGGCCCTTGTGGCCAGAGAGCGTCTCAGCATGTGGTCCCCCTAAATGTGTGCAGGAGTGCTGATCCCACACAACGCATTTGGCCCCATCTTCTCACAACTTGCTGACTCTGGTGCTCCCATTAAGGGGAGTAGATGCAGATCGATATAAATGCTCAAAAACCACACGGTCGGCTCGGCCAAATCATATACTCCCTTAGCTGCCCTCCTCTGAATGAGAAATTCAACTCCTAAGTAGCTGATGTTCCGTGCAGGGCTCTCTCCAGCCTCCTTTCTGGTGGGGGAGGCCTCAAGAATTCCCCGCTGTGGAAGGTGCTAGAGGATGAGTGCAGACAATAATGGAGTGGGAGGAAGCCCAGAGGCTGCCTGCAGCACAGCCGAGATCCCTGGGGTCTGCCGGCTCTCCAGCACACCCCCCACCCACCCACGAATCCGAATTACCCCTCGAAGTCTCCACTCGGCACCCTGGAGTCTGTGCCAGCACACTCCTTTCTTGCAGAAACATTTGGTCAGTTGCCACGGGGCTTTCCGATCAGCATCCTTTCCCTCTGAAAGTCAGTGACCTCACATGTACTTAAATTCCTCCCCAGTGTTGCCTCGAAAGGGAGAGTTCCAGTAAAAACGATTGGGAGGAGATGCAGGCAAATTGATCTGCTTATCCAAACACTCCTATTGGTTTTTGTGCCCTGAAAACCCATCAGGCCTTAGCGTAACACACACTCAGTGATCCTTACATAAACAAAGCCCTAACTCCGGACAGTAGTCTTGGTGGATGAGAGATGAGAGATGGAGAGAAATGTCAGCTGGTTTCTTGGACGATTAACTTTGTTGCGAGACGCTGCATGGTGGCCCAAGGATGGGTCCAGTTTCGACCTAGGTGGTAAAGGCCATTTCAGGGGGCTTCTGTGGGGCCTTGGCTGACGCTTTCAAGGACTGTGCCTGTTTATCCCGAATGGGTTCAGCCTCCGGCCTCTGCCAGCAGCTGGTCCTCCTGGAATCCCACTGACTGGGTTCCCATCTCGTTTGAAAATCTGTGTCTTACCCCGCCTTTTCCAGGTAAGGTGCGTCTCCTCCAAGCTCTTTGAGGGCCAGCTGTGTATGTTCACTCTCCATCCACTAAGTGGGTGTCCTGCCTCTGCTCACCCATCACCTTCCAGGACGGGGCACCCACTACAAACATATGGGCAGCTCATTGCACCGTGGCCCACCCTTGTGGAAGCAGACACCTCCCCAGCCTCTGTGGAAGTCTATCTTCTGATGGTCTCCATATTCTGACCCTGCTCTGGGCCCATGGTGGCCCCACGAGCAAGGGTCATCTGGCCCCCCTGTACTTATCTCTGGGGGGAGAGTTGGGCTCCCAAGCTGCCCCACCCCACTGTGGCCCTCAGCTTATTTCTGCTCATATATCTGAAGTGTTAGTCATTCAGTCGAGTCTGACTCTTTGCAACCCCATGGACTATAGCCTGCCAGGCTCCTCTGTCCAAGGGATTCTCCAGGCAAGAATACTGGAGTTGGTTGCCATTCCCTTCGCCAGAAGATCTTCACGACCCAGGGATTGAACCCGGGTCTCCTGCATTGCAGGCAGATTCTTTACCAACTGAACCACCAGGGAAGCCCATATATCTGAATATGTCTGAATGATCTGTTGCCAACAGGTCTCACCTACTGGAGAGGGCAGGTGGGAATCCGAGGGGCATGGGCTTCCCCTCTCCCTCCCCAAATCGTGGGCTTCTGACCTGTGGCCTTCCCATGAATGCTCACTGGTCCTCAGCCCCACCTTGCTCCCAGCCTGTCATCTCCTGCTCACAGGACAGTGGCCGGCAGCCCTCTCCTCCTAGTGCACCTCCTCTCAGTTTGTTCCTCTCCTGTTGAGGCTCCAGCAGACACCAGGTGGAGTCCCCAGGAAGCAGATTCTGAGATGGGGTCCAAGAAGGAGGATGTGTATTGGGGGCGGCTCTTAAGATTGGTGCCCGTGGAAGCTGGGGTGGGGGGTGGGGTGGGGCAGAAGCAGGAGTTAGAGGGAGAAGTTGAGCTGTGATGTGGACCCTGTACCTCCAATGGCCCTCCCACTTGTCCCACGGTCCATAAGGCTGGGCCTTTCATCTCGTGCAGGGACCAGACACTGGACAGGGCCCCGGCAAGACCTGGGACTTGGGGGAGGTGGTTCTGGGCAGCCGAGGCTGAATGACCCCTGGCAGTGTTTCTAGCACCTGGGGCTAAAGACCCTGCATTGAGGGGCTCTGGGTGGTGCAGCCCAGGGTCCGCCGTATTTGGGCCGGTGCAGAGGCGAGCAGGGATGTTCTTGACATTATTCTGCTCTTCAGACGGCCTGAGATCGCCTTTGCTCGCTGTAGACCGCACACTCTGCTGACTCACAGTGAACTTATTGTTGGCGAGAACCACCGCACCCCACTTGGGGCTCGTCCGCTGGGTTTTGGGGCCCGCAGTGCCGGACTCCACGTTTGCCTGGTCATGTTTCCTCTTGTTAGATTTGGCTCCTCGCTATGGGCTGGGGAGATCTAGCTTGGATCCCAACTCCCTCCCAGGCCCTAGGCCTCTGCATCTGCCAACTCCCGGGCTTCCGCAGTTTCCTTCAGCAGCACTATGCCCACCCCCGCCCCCCGCCCACCCTGCTGCCTGCGTCCATCACGGTCTGCAGCCCCGTCCCCTCCTGGCAGCACGGCCCCAGGTGGACAGACCCCTGTATGCAGGGACCCAGGCTCTCAGGGTGAGCTTCAGGTCAAGCCAGCAGGGTAGCCAGGTGGCAAAGGGCTGGGCTTGAATCTGGGTTGTCCGTTGACTTGTTGGGTGGCCTTGGATATGCCTTGGCTTCCTTACCTGGAAAACTGGCATGATAGAAGTTCTGACTGCCCAGGGTTATGTGAGGAGGTCTTGATTAGGTAACCGCAGCGGGGAGGGGCAGGGGACAGGACCCGCTTGGAGCCCACCCCGTGAGCCCTGTTGTGGCCTGAAACGCCCTCGGCAGTTGTCCCGATGGTTTCACACAAGAGGCGGGGGCTGGCCCCTCTGCCTGCTGTTTGGTGTGTGAGGTGGTCCCCTGCGGGCCTGCCGGAGTGTGCGGTGTTTGCTAACTCTCCGCTGTCCTTCATGGCCACGTGGACACCACATGAGGTTTGGAATTAGAAGGCTGCCCTTCAAGACCCAAGATAAAAGGGATAAACTTACAGTTACAAAATAAATGAATCTCGGGGATAGAATGTGCAGTCCGGGGAATATAGTCCATGGTATTGTGAAAACTTTGTATAGTGACAGATGGTCACGAGACTTATCATGGTGATCATTTTGTGAGGTGTAGAAATATTGAACCACTCTGTTGTACACCAGAAACACGTAGTATTGTCGGTTAATTATATTTCAATTAAAAAAAAAAAAAAAGAACTTACACTGCTCACTTATCACTATGTGACCTTGAATCTTCCCTGCAGTCTGGGTTCCTTCTTGGTAGAATTCCTACCTGAGACTTGTTGAGAAGTTGAACAAGGTCATGTATGTGAGTGAGTTGACCGGGATGGCCATAACCAAGTACCTCACAGGGGCAGCTAGAACAACAGAAATTACTTTCCTTATGGTTCTGGAAGCTGGAAGTCCAAGATCAAGGTGCTGGCGAAAGTGCTTTCTCCTGAGGCCTCGCAGATGGCCACCTTCTCCCTGTGTCTTCAGTCATCTTCCCTCTGTTCATGAAAGTCAACAGTTGTGTCCGACTCTTTGAGAACCTGTGGACTGTAGCCTGCCAGGCCCCTCTGTCCATGGGGTTCTCCAGGCAAGAACACTGGAGTGGGTTGCCGTTCCCTTCTCCAGGGGGTCTTCCTGACCCAGGGATCAAACCTGGGTCTCCTGCATTGCAGGCAGATTCTTTACGATCTAAGTCACCAGAGAAGCCCCCCTCTGTTCATATCACATATTTCTTCTTTTTATAGAGGCACCAGTCATATGGATTAGAACCCACTGTAAGGACCTCACTTTAATGTAATTATCTCTTTAAAAGATCCTATCTCTAATACAGTCAGATTTTGAGATAACTAGGGTTAGGGTTTCAGAATACGAATTTGTGGGGATACAGCTCAGCCTATGACAGTGTGTGAAACTGCTTTGTCAGCCATGAAACCAGTCTTGAGGGGCTGGGCCCGACTCTGTCTGCAGGAGAAGGTCCTCTGTGTGCTCAGGACTCTTGGGCTGACTCTGTTTGGGCCAGAGTTGTTCTTTCTGCCCCTGGCAGGGGCTGGGAGCTGGCTCCTCTGCCTGCAACTCTCTGGGGACCAGCCCCAGGCCCTGTGGGCTCTGTGTCACAAGTGTGGCCTCAGCATCATCCAGCTCACCCATCCATCTGGCCATGGCCTTCAGGTTACAAACTTCAGTTCTCACAGAGTTTCTTGAGCCCAGCTGGCAGGCAACCCCACCCCCCAGAACTGGTCCCCCCTGGAATTGATCAGGCAGGGAGTGATCAGGTAGTTAGAACAGTGAGGGCCAGGTGGAGAAGGGTCTGAAACAGGACACCCCCGGCCTCGAGGTGGGTGGCTGCATCCACGGGAGCAGAAGCAGTTTTTGGTAAGAGTGAGTGAATGTGGATGGGAAAGGGTCCCTCTGGGATGTGGAGCTTGGAGTCACATAGATGAGGACACCTTTACAGGGCCTGCCCTGAGCCCACTGTCCTTGGGAGCCTGTGGTCCTCAGGTACAATGAAGGCTAAGATAGAGGCGTGCAGGGGGCCCTGTGGGGCAGAGGATCAGAGAGGGCTTCCCCGAGGGGATGGAGCCTGAATGCAGGCTGGTAGGGTAAGAGTTGGCTGAATGAAAGAAGGTGGGATGGCATGCCAGGGAGGACGGAGTGACAGGGTAAATGGCAAGATGGAGCGTGTTTGAAGGTAACACCAGGGAGGTGGGTGGGAACCGAGGGGGTGGGGAGCTAAGAAAGGGTTTCCAGGGAGGAGGTGACTGGGCCAGATTTGTGATTTAGGGAGCGCCCTCTGGTGGCACCTTGAAGAGACTGCAGGGAGACTGGCAGACCAGCAGGGGCTGGACTGCGGGAATCAGGACCCTCGGCCCTGGGCCGGGGTGCTGGCAGGACTCCCCTGATGTAGGGCTGGTCAGCCATGGAGCATGAGGGAGGGAGAAGGTGGAGGGAGGGAGAAGGTGGAGGGAGGGTGGGGCAGCTTCCCCTGGGGATTCTGGGTCAGGGGACCTGAAGCTTAGTGCAGCTGGTCACCAAGATGGAGCGAGAAGGGGTGGGAGAGCAATGGTTTCAGTCGTGGACGGATTGCAGTGGTGTATCTTGAGGTGTTCCATGGGCTGTGACGAGGTGTGTCCACGCAAGTGGGGCACATATGTTGGGGGTTCAAGAGGAAGCATTAAGGTGATGCCACGTGGGGGTGGAGCAGAGCGTGGGGCAGGGACATGGGCGCAGACCGTGTGGTCCTTGTGGGAAGGAGGGCACTGTCAATGCCCCCAGGCTTGGGTCAGGCCCAGGGGTCGGTGGGGGAGGCGAGATCAGGTCCCAAAGCAAAGCTCAGACAGGACTGGGGCTCAGAGGTCACTTGGGGAGGGGGTCCCAGGGCTAAGGCAGGGAGGACTGCTGCAGTGGCATCTCCCGGGTAAAACAGCATCAGAGATGGATTGGTTAGTCCTGTTAAGAGGAGGGCATGGGCTGGGGGTGTTCTAAAGACCTCTCTGTTTCATCATGACATGATTTCCTAAAGCCATTTAGCGCTGGTTTTTCCCAAAGGACTCAACGGAGGATTTAACGATTCACCAAATCAGAGAGCCAGACACTTAACGTGGCGAAAACTGCTTGGGAGCAGCCCTTCTGGGGGTCAGGTGGAGCAGGGCCAAGTCAATTGCTCTTCTTCATCAGGGGTAGATTGGGCTTCCCCGGTGGCACAGATGGTAAAGAATCCTCCTGCAATGTGGGAGACCTGGGTTTGATCCCTGGGTTGGGAAGATCCCCTGGAGGAGGGCATGGCAACCCACTCCAGTATTCTTGCTTGGAGAATACCCATGGACAGAGGAGCCTGGTGGGGTACAGTCCATGGGGTCACAGAGAGTCGGACACGACTGAGAGACTAACACACATCAGAGGTGGGGTGTGTGTGTGTGTGTGTGTGTGCGCTAATTCGCTTCAGTCGTGTCCTACTCTGTGCGACCCTATAGACTGTAGCCCCAGGCCTCTCCTCCTAAGGAAACAAGTCTGGAGGAGAGCAGATTTGTGCCCAAAGCTGGGAGTCAGTTTCCCTTCCTGGACCCTCCACGAAAGCTCAACTGGAGGGTGGATGGCAATGATGAATGGATATTGCTGAGATGATGTCCCCAAATAATGCCAGTCATCCCCCCTCCCCTGATCCTGATGGAGACTGCTGAGGCCACACTCACTTCCTAGGCAGTTTGAAGACCAGCCCTGCCACTCCCGAATTCTGTGCCCCTGGGCCAGTCCTTCCGGTGCAGTCAGGATTTGTACTTCCGCTGTCAAGCTGGTCTCTGGGTGGAGTCATTCTGTAGTCCATACAGCCTTGTTCACCCACCATCGTGCACTCATCATGGTCAGGGGTAGGGGTGAGGGTGGGCGGTGGTGCGATGCCACCCACCAAATAGGTGTGATACTCAGGACCTGGGGATCCTAAGGGGGACCCCATGTGAGGGCAGCATGTGTCCTCCCAAGATTCCCCAGAACCTCGGGAGCCTGGAGATGAACAGGGTTTAGAATTCCATCTGAAAAGACCCGGAGCCCTCCTTCCTTGTCTCTGCCTGCCTTCTTGGTTGTTTTTGGCCAGGTTTTGATTTTGGGAAGCCATTTACAGCCCATTAAAAGATCAAATGTCTGGAGATGATGAATCGAGGCATTTGAAAATGTTTTCCAATTCATAGCTCATTTCCCTATAGAAAGCGCTGACCCAGGAGTGGCTGGACTTTGTTCCAGATTGCCAGGGGCAACTCTCAGGGTGGAGCATGGTCCTTGGCTTGGGCAGCAGTTCAACCCTCAAGATTCTTGCTGATGCTCCCAGGTAGAGATGGAGGAAGGGTCCAGGCCGGGTTTCCCTGAGTAACTGACAGAGACAGTGGTTTGTATTGTGTAGGTACAACCCTGGGCAGGAGAGCTGGATTCCCTTCCCAACTCGGCCTCCGGTTTGAGTCATGGGCAGTGGGAATTCATCTCCCACTACATATTTTCCCATCTGTAAAAATAGGAAGGACAGTTTTTACACTTTATGAACATTGTGGGGTTCGAGTGGCCAGCTAATCAGTCATGACACCTTGGGGCAGGGAGTGCCATGTCGTTCACACACCAGTAGCCTGGACCTGCTCATTTAATCCTCACAATAACCTTGAGAGGTAGGCTTTTCTATTTCACTGAGGCTTGCTTCCAGTCATGCAGTAGACTGGTGACAGAACCAGGTTGCTTGGTGCCTTTGGGGAAAGGGATCGACTTTTGACTCCTTTTTCATGTTCTTTCGTGGTATTTTTGACGGTGCCAATATATTTTCCTAGAAAATTGTTCAGTTGTCGAGATTTTGAAAAATTTTGATGTCACAATCAGACACAATATTTATTTACAGTGTCTAATCTCTATATGGAATTTTTTTCTTGTTCTCAATGACTACTTATGTATTTTGTTGTTTCTCAATAATGATTATCTAAATTTTGTCTGTTTGATTTTTTAAAAGCCTGTGTTTGATTTTGTTGATTCACTTTTGCATGTACTCTATTTTCATTCATTTCTTTGTTCATCTTGCTTAGCACTCAGTGGGCCCTTTCGAATTAAGAACTCATGTCTTACAATTTTTAAATGAGCAGGTCCAGGCTACTGGTGTGTGAACGACATGGCACTCCCTGCCCCAAGGTGTCATGACTGATTAGCCGGCCACTCGAACCCCACAATGTTCATAAAAGTGTAAAAACTGTCCTTCCTATTTTTACAGATGGGAAAATATGTAGTGATATCATAGGATATCACTCATATGTAGAATCTAAAAATATACAAATGAACTTCTTAACAAAATAGTAATAGACTCATAGAGATAGAAAACAAACTTGTGGTTATCAAAGGGGAAAGTTGGGAGGGGGATAAATTAGGAATCTGGAATTAACAGATACACACTACTATACATAAATGAACTAAAAATAAAGACCTACTGTATAGCACAGGGAAACTATATTCAATATCTTGTAATGATCTATAATGGAAAAGAATCTGAAAAAGAATATACATGTATGTATATATATATATTTAAAACACTGAATCACTTTGCTGTATACCTGAAACATTGTAAATCAACTGTACTTCAATAAAAATATTTAAAAATGAAAAAATTATTCACACACGCAAAAGAATTCACGTCTTTCTTCAGCTCTGGGAAATATTCTTTATTATTGCTTCAAGTCTATACATTCCTGTGCTGTCTCTGGTCTCCCCTAATAGATGTGTGTTGGAACTTGGTCTGTCCTCTGGGTACCTCACCTTTGCTCACACATTTTCCATCTCTGTGTCCCTCTGCAGTGCATCCTTGGAGAGGTCATGGCTCACATCCACTCATCAGCTCATTCCTTAATTTGTCTGCTCTGAGTTTTCAGCCCATCTGTTGAGCCTTTTTTCTTTTCCCAGTCATATTTCATTTCCAAGGCATCTAACTTTTTCATTTCATAGTATTTCTTATGTGTGAAAAATTATGTCTCCTTGAGGACATTAATTACACTGGAGACAACCATCTCCATAAGGAAGCATCTCCAATTGCTCTATTCATTGTTTTTTTTCTTGAATTGTGATTTATTCTCTGTTGAGTCAGTGCCTTTCAGGGTATTGGCCTTTTTTCCTTAAATAGTTTGAAATTCTTGGCATTTGGGGTTTTCCATTAGCTGTTTCTGTTTCTCTGTTCATTGCTGCTTTGCCTCTTGGTGGATTGGTGGAATAGGTAGAGGATAAAGAATGTTCAAGAATTCAGCTGTCTGACCTTGAGAGAGTCCCAGTTTTTCCTGGAGGTCATCTGCCTTTGAGGCATCCATTCTGATCACACCTGCCACGGAACAGGACAGTTCAATGCCTGATTCTTTTTTTTGTTAATTAATTTTTTATTGAAGTATTGCTTTACAAATGTTGTATTAGTTCCTACTGTACAGCAAAATGAATCAGCCATATTTATACGTCTATCTCCTCCTCTCTGGACTTCCTTCCCATTCAGGTCACCACAGTGCATTAGAGTTCCTGTGCTGTACAGTATGTTTTCATTAGTTATCTATTTCATACACAGCAGCAATAGTGTATTTGTGTCAATTCCAATCTCCCAATGCCTCCCCCACCCCCGCCCCCCGCTTTCCCCCCTGGTAGGTATCCATATATTTGTTCTCCATGTCTGTGTCTCTTTTTCTGCTTTGCAAATAAGATCATCTATATACCATTTTTCAAGATTCCACATATATGTGTTAATATACATATTTGTTTTTCTCTTTCTAACTTACTTCATCTGTGTGACACCAATGCCTGACTCTTGACACCAGCAAGGATAGGAATCCTGGTCCTGCCTGTCTGGCTCCTTCTCCTGTAGTCCTCTGACAGTCGCCTCTGCACCCCTCCCCTATCCCATTGGCCACATTTGCTGCTCCTACAGTGCGCCCGCCTTGAACCCAGTCTTCCCTGTGTGTTTTGGTCTGTGCTTCCTCCTTCAGTTAAGTGCCGGTGCTTTTAGCTCCTCAAATTCCTCAAAGTACCGGTCCCACTGCTTTTTGTTTTCCAATGCTCCTAGGGACTTTTTTATTTGTATTATCTGCTTTATTGAATTCTGATTGACAAATTTAAAAAGTGTTTATTTAGATTGTACAACTTGATTTTTTTTTTTTTGGTTTACAATGTGATGATTTAATTGCATATACATTGTGAAATGATTACCACGGATTATTAACACATCTCTCATTTCACATAGCTACCTTCTTTTTGTGTATAAGAACACAAGTAAGAACACTGAAGATCTATTCTCTTAGCAAATTTCAAGTGTACAGTATGGTATTATGAACCATAATCACCCTATACAGATCTAAACTGTGCACTAGATCCCCAGAACTTATTCATCTTATAACTGGAATTTTGTATCCTTTGACCAACATCTCCCCATCTCTCCCATCCTCCTCTCCCCTGACAACCACTGTTCTCTCTGGTTCTATGAGTTTGGCATTTTCAGATTCTTCTTATAAATGAGATCATACAGATTTGTCTTTCTCTGTCTGACTTTATACCCTTAGCATAATGTCCTCTAGAGTCATCCATGTTGTCACAGATGGTAAGGTTTCCTTTCCTTCTTGTGGTTGAATAATTGCATTCCAGTGTGTATATACGCTGCATTTTCTTTATCCATTTATCTGTCGATGGACATTTGGTTGCTTCCATCTTGGCTATTGTGAATAATACTGCAACGAATGTGGAGGCGCAGATATTTCTTTGGGATACTGATTTTGTTTCCTTTGGATAGATGAACCAGAAGTGAGATTCCTGGGTCATATAATAATTCTATTTTTAATTTTTTTACAGAACCTGCCATAATGGGTGCACCAATTTACCTTCCTACCAATACTGTACCGTGCTTCCCTTTTTTCTCCACCTTCAAAAACCCTTGTTGTCTCATGTCTTTTTGATAACAGCCATCCTAACAGGTGTGAGGTGATATCTTATTTTGATTTGCATTTCCCTGACGAGGCTTTCCTGGTGGCTCAGCCCGTAAAGAATCTGCTGCAATACAGGAGACCCTGGTTCGATTCCTGGGTTGGGAAGATACCCTGGCAAAGGGATAGGCCACCCACTCCAGTATTCTTTGACTTCCCTGGTGGCTCACCCAGTAAAGAATCTGCCTGCAATGCAGGAGACCTGGGTTGGGATGATCCCCTGGAGAAGGGAACTGCTACCGACTCCAGTATTCTTTCCTGGAGAATTCCCTGGACTGTATAGTCCATGGGGTCGTTTCACAAAGAGTCGGACATGACTGAGTGACTTTCACACACTGATGCTGAGTACCTTTTCATGTGTCTGTTGGCCATCTGTATGTATTCTATGTGTATTCTTTAGGAAAATGTCTATTCAGATTCTTTGGCCATTTTTATTGGATTATTATTAATTTTTGCTATTGAGTTTTATGAGTTCCTTATATATTTTGATATCAGTCCTTATCAAATAAATAGTTTGCAAAAATCCCAAAGCTCCCACAAAGGCATTTTTGTCTGAGGACGACTGCCAGATTATTGTTATTGGGGGGTATTGAGTAAGGGACCTCCTCTGCCACCATCTTGATGATTTCATGGGGGACTTACTTTTAGATTTTCAATTTCTAGGATCTGGAGATGGGAGGGGGGAGGTGTCTGCCATCTTGATCTAATCACCATATTGTTTGCACATGTTCTGCACCCCCACCTCCCTGGGTCCCAGCTCAGGCCTCCTCAGCTCTTACACACTGCACCAGAGGGGCTTTTCTGAAATCAGAATCATCTGAATCATTGCCCACAGCTCAGAGTCTTTCAGTGGTTCCCACCAAAGTCAGGATGAGACCCACTTCTAGCCTGGCAGGTTCCAGGCCTCTTGGTGTCTCCTGGCTCCTCCCCTTCCTCCAGTCTTCTGGCCGCAGGCAGATCTTTGAACCCACGACGGTCTGTCTCAGCTCCTTGCCTTTGCTCACTCTGCTGTCTCTTCTGTGGACTGCCTCCACTCTTTGCCCCTACACTTAGGGTTGGCTGACTCTGATCTTTCCCCTTTCTTAGGACCTGGGTGGGGGGCCCTGCTGGGTTCCCACAGTTTCACAGCCCCATGCCCATCCTGTGATTGTCCCTATGACCCCGCGTTCCAGTGTGTTCTAATCATCTCCCCGACAGTTTTCCTTCAAGAGGGGGATTTCCTGGCAGGGGTACAGCCCCATCCTGATTTCACATGGAGTTGTTGGAAGACTGGAATGATGCGGGGGGCTTGATGGCTACGGGGTGTGGCTACTCTCTCCTTTTGACCGAGGCAGAGGGTCTCAGCGGGCCCCTTGCCCAGCAGCAGTGGCCCTGCAGGCATGTGGAGGGGCCCCGTCTGGCCTTGGACAGCCTTTTGATCCGCAGTCAGATGCCTCAGGAACGGGCGGGACTGATGCGACTGTTGCTCTCCCCACAGGCACTGGTGCCATCACACGGTGACACGGACGGTGTCCTGCCAGGTGCAGAACGGCTCGGAGACGGTGGTCCAGCGCGTGTACCAGAGCTGCCGGTGGCCTGGGCCCTGCGCCAACCTCGTGAGGTAACGGCCGCAGGGCTGGCCAGCTCTGCCTTTCCTTTTACTTCCTCTGGGTGAACCCAGCTCTAGCAGAGCTGCTGGGGTAGGAGGGCTGAGGCCTGGAAACAGAGGCCGGCACGCATTTATGGAGCAGCTTTTGTGTATGGGGTATGGGGACAATGTGTGTGCAAAGATGAAAGGGACTTGCTCCCCAGCTGAAAGATCCTCATAATCCAGCGGATATTTGATGAGCAAAAGGGCCAGGCGAGGCCATTCACACACACATCCCCCCACAAGCCCCTCTTCTCAAGAGCTGCCCACTTCAAGCCCCACCCTCACAGCCCCCACCACCCACCACCAGCCCCGTCCACCTCACAGCCCCACCCCTCAAGTCCCACCACACCACAGCCCCCCAACCCCTTTCAAGCCACACCTACCCAAGCCCCGCCTCTGCCCAGCCCCACCCCACCACGGCCCTGCCCATTTCATGGCCCCGCCCATCTCAAGCCCCACCCCGCTCCACAGCCTTACTTCCGTCTCCAGTGTCCTCCACTCCCAGCTCTCAGGAGCTCCTCAACATTCACAGGGAGAGGTCTAAATGGGTGACTAGACGTCCAAGGACTCTGAGACCCAGCCTTGCCTGCCTCCTTGTCCTCTGCCCCTTCAGGTCTTGCTCCAGCTCCCGGAACTGGACTCCTTACCGTTTCACCCCTACTGGTCTCCAGCTCTAGCTTTCTGTTTCAAAGACCCTTCCTCATCTTCTTCCTGGGACCACCCTCCTCAAACTCCAAATCCCTCTCCCTTGTGTGTTAAGAGAACACTTTGTGCCCTCCACTAAGAGGACATTTGCGTGGGGGATCTGTTTTAGGCAAGGTTCTTCAGAGAAGCGGAACCAATAGTGTGTGGTAGTAGATATATATGGGAGATGGACAGATTTTTAAGGCATTGGCTCATGTGGTGGTGGGGGTTGGCACCTCCAAAACCTACAGGGTAGGCTCCAGAGACACAGGGAAGAATTGCCGTTGCAGCTGGGGTCAGAAGGCAATCCGCTGGCAGAATTTCCTCCTCTTCAGGGGAGGGCAGTCCTTTTCTGAAGGCCTTCACCTGATTGAATGAGGCCCACCATATTATGGAGGGGTAATCTGCTTTACTCAAAGTTTACTCCCTCAATGTTAATCTCATCTAAAAAATACTTTGATGGCAACATCCATTCATATTTGACCATGGAGCTAGGTACTGTGGCTCGACCACGTTGACACGTAAAATTAACCATCACAGAGTCATCATGAGTTGGGTATGTTTTCATCCCCAAAGATGAAGAGTGAGCCCCTGAGTTGGGGCCTGTGCCCACACAGCGCTGCCCACTATAGGGCTCAGCATGGAGCTGACCCCAGAATCAGCCTGCAGCATGAATTGGTGGGACCCACAGGAGTATGCTCCTAGGCCAGAATTATTATTGTTTGTTTTTATTATGAAGATAGTGATATATCCTTACTGCTAAAAAGAAGTTCAAACATTTGATCGTAACTGAGTAAAGTAAAAAATGAACATTCTCTTCTCTTCCAGTGTCACTTCCATAATCCCATTGTTAAAATGTCATTCCAGATTTTTTCTCCACATATATGTATATATGTAAATATATTTTTTCTTTTTTAATTTATGTTTTATTGAAGTATAGTTGAATTGCAATGTGTTCATTACTTCTGTGCAGCAAAGTGACTCAGTTATACCTATACATATATGTATATATATATATATATTCTTTTTCATATTATTTTCCATTTTGGTTTATCACAGGATATCGAATATAGTTCTCTATGCTAAACAGTAGAACCTTGTTGTTTATCCTTTCTGTATATACCAGTTTGCATCTGCTGATCCCAAACTTCCAAGGCCCCCCTTGGCTGCTACCAATCTATGCTCTTTGTCCCTGATTGTAAACATATTTTCTTAAACAAATATTAAGTAATGTTATTTTGTTCTATAACTTGGTTTTCCCCCAGGAAAATATTGCAATATATTCCCATAGAGACACCTCATTTTTAACAGCTGTGTAGTATTCCACTGTAGAAGAGCATCATCATTTATTTCCCATTCCCTCAATTGATGGGTATTTAAGTGGTTGCCTAATTTAGCCACTCCAGACCATGTTTCAATCGCATTATCATATATATTTTAACAATTTACAAGGGTTTTTTCAAACTTTTCTTAAAGTTTAATTTTATATTTACACAAGTGTTGCAAAAACTAGTAAGCAGAGTTTCTGTGTAGCTTTTCCTTTCATCAGCTTCCCTGCCTTAGTCCATTTTGGGGCTGTTGTATCAAACCACCATAGACTGGGGGGCTTAAATGACAAACATTTATTTCTCACAGTTCTGGAGGCTGAGAAGTCCAAAGTCAATGTGCTGCCAGATTCATTATCTGGAGAGAGCTCTCTTCCTTGTTCATAGACAGTCCTTTTCTCAATGTATCTTCCCTGGGGTCTTTAAAAGGGTGCTAATCCCATTCATGAGGGCTCCACCTTTATGACCTAATCACTTCCCGAAGGCCCCACCTTCAAATACCATCACACTGGGGATTAGGTTTTAACATAAGAATTTAGAGGTGGGGGTTGGGGGAAACACAGACATGAATCTATAGCGTTTTTCCTAAGGTTAATATCTTCTAGAACCATAGTACAATTATCCAAGCCAGGAAATTAGCAATGATATAATACTCTAAACCAAGACATTATTTAAATGTTACCAACCATCCTACTCATATCATTTTTCTGGTTTTATTTTCCCCATTTTACATTTGTCTGTTAGTCTCCTCCAGTCTGGGGCCATTTTTTGGTCTTACTTTGTCTTTCATGACCTCAGCACTTGTAAAAGTACTAACCAGTTATTCGATGGAGATTATGCATTTTGGGGGAGGAGATTGTGAAAGGCATGTTGTACCTTTCTTGGCGCGCATATGAAGAGGTACATAGAATCAATACTGCTGATGTTAACTTTGATCACTTGGTTAAGGTGGTGTCTCAGCCAGGTTTCTCCACTGTTGTGTAATTATTTCTCTCTTTGCCATTTATAAGTATATTGTGGGGAGATATTTGGAGTCTAGACAGATATGCTGTTCCTCTTCCTCCTTTCTCCCAGTAATTTTAGCATCCATTGATGATTCTTGCTTGCCATAATTATTATTATGGTGTTTGCCAAATAGTGACTTTTGATTTTCATCATTTTCTTAGTAGTAGAGGTTCTTTAGTTGTGGTCTGTGTTGTATACAAGTGTTTTGATATACTCATTCTGCAGGAGGAATGGTAAGTAAGTGGATTCTGCTGTTGCTGTTTAGTCGCTCAGTCGTGTCCAACTCTTTGTGACCCCATGGACTATATTCCACCAGGCTCTGTCCATGGGATTTCGCAGTCAAGAATCCTGGAGTGGGTAGCCATTTCCTTCTCCAGGGGAATCTTCCCGAGTCAAGGATCGAACCTGCATCTGCTGCTTGGCAGGTGGATTCTTCACCACTAAGCCACCTGGGAAGCCCAAGTAAATGGATACATCCATTAAAAATTGAAGGCAAAAGGCTACTTTTAAATGTTGTGCTAGAGGATGACCAATGGATTGATAATGAAGAAAAGATGCTAGTCCCCCTTTCCTCTTTTATTTATTTTTTTTTTTTACAGTAGGCAGGATCATGGTTATCCATCTCCTGCCCCTGCTGGCTCCACAGTCCCTCTATTCTCCCCCTTTCCTCTTTTAAACTATTATTTATTTACTTGGTTGCACTGGGTCTTAGCTGTGGCATGTGGGATCTAGTTCCCTGACCAGGGATCAAACCCGGACCCCCTGCATTGGGAGCACAGAGTCTTACCCATTGGACCACCAGGGAAGTTACCCCTAACTCCCTTTCCTTTTCAGCAGAGGGGACAGAGACCCCATTTTCCCTCCCTCCCTCATGTCTCAGATTCCAAGGACCCAGATTCCAAGACTCTTCTGCTTTTCTCATCATCAGGGGTCATCAGAGGACTGGGTCATCATCATCTGATCCTGGGAGCATCTTCTGAGAAGAAGGGTCTCTGGAGTTGGGTCTATAAGTGACCCTGACAGTGTGGGTCTTGCTCATTGTGAGGAACGACCGCTCCAACAGATAAACTGCTGATTGGGGCTGGAATTCAGGCCATGAGGAGTGAGGGTATACCTGTCTCACAGTTCCAATCCCACCACTCTCGATTTGTGCAAGTAGGGAGCCCAGCTCGGAAACGGCTCTTTACAAGACATAGGATTTGACTTCAGTAAACTCATACCTATGTCTTCGGAGTTGAGGCATAAACATGAACAGTTGTATTTTTGTTTTTCCATATTGGGCTTTAACTGCAGTCCTGTGTGTTGGGTACACTCCACGGTCAGCTCCCAAGGTGGAAACAAGGGCTTCCACAATGGCACTGGTGGTAAAGAATCCACCTGCCAATGCAGGAGACCCAAGAGACAGAGGTTCAATCCCTGGGTCAGGAAGATCCCATGGAGTAGGAAACCCACTCCAGTATTTCTTGCCTGGAAAATTCCACAGACAGCAGAGCCTGCCGGGCTACCGTCCATGAGGTCACAAAGAATCAGACATGACTGAGCATGAGTGGGCTATACATCAGAAAACCTGGACAAACACAAAGCACTGAATGTGGAACAAAAAAGTTCATGCATGCAGGCACACACACACACTCCACTGGGTTGTATTTGGGTTTAGAGAATGAACTGTCAGGATTCCCTTTACTAGAAAACCTTGGAAGGAAGGGAGCAGTGGGCTGGCTTTCTTAATGTCAAAATTACAGCTTGAGGTTTTTATATTTTCTAAATACAGTAAGGCACCTTTAAGAAAAGCCAAATGAGCTAAGTACTGAGTCACTGACCTCACCTGAAAAAATGTTAAATGTTCATTGATTTTCACAAGGGCCCTTTGCTTTATGACTGAAGAAATAACGAAAACAATGGTTCAGGAGCATCGGGGCCTTGTCTTTGGAATGGGTGTTTACAGGCCTTTCAGGGAGGTCTCTCCCTCCCCTTGGCATCAGGAGTCGAGAACAGAATGCTCAATCATGCGTCTGTCATGAGCCTGCCCTCTGCCTTCAAAACTTCAGCCAGCAGGAGCTTTGTGAAGTAAAACTCAATTCCCATTCTTTCAAGGAATACTGCATTTCTGGTGTAATTGTCCTCACTACTTCTGTTACTGTTGTTTGTTAAGGAGGGAGGTGTTAGCCCCCCTTTCTTCCTTGCCAGTAACTCTTGTCTGAGTTGGAACTGGAGTGCACGCCCTCTGTGACCTCGGGCTGCTGGCTGGGCAGGTGGGGTGGCAGGTCGCTGCCTGGTGACCTGGGGAACCAAGTGCAACCTGCGTTCAGGTCCCAGTTCTGCTGTTTTCACATCTAAGAGGCATTGTCCTGGCTGCAGCCACTGCACTTGTGTCCCCGCATCCCTCCAGTCCCCTTCTAGCTCCTTCTGGCTGATCATGGCATGGCCCTCCTCCAAATCTTCCAGGAGCTCCCATCTCACTTAAAAGCCCATCCCTCTCTCTGTGGCTGACCATTCTCTTCCTGACCCCATGAACGGTCTTGCTCCCTGGGCTCTGGGCACATGGACCAGGCTGTCCTAGAGGCTCAGACTCTCCCCGGGGCATCACCTTTGCCATCCTTTCACCTGGGCTGTGTTCACGCTGGAGCAGCTGGAAACCCTGCGTTGCCTTACGGGATTCCGTCCTCTGTTCCAGGGTCTCTCTTCTCTCCCTCTCCATGTAACTCTCCAGCCCTTTATCCCGCCTAATCTCATTCTTAGCATTTACTGCTCTCTGACCCACAGCGTTCATTCTGTGGTCAGCCTGGTCATCGTCTGCCCAGCCTACCAGCCTGGGGGCCACAGGAGAGGAGGCTGTCTCAGTCCCTCTAGGCTCCCAGTGCCTGGTGTTCAGGGGCTCAAGAAACATCACTGAATCAATGATCTTTGGAGGATAAAATGAGATCAGAGTTGTCAGGACATGTAGAATTCATGCACAGTGAGCTTGTGATGGTGAGCTGGAACACAGATCATTATGGAGCAAAGTTCTTGTCTGATAAACCAGTCTACAAACTTGCGATGAGGCGATGGAGGCTCAGAGAGGCAAAGTGACTTGCCCACGGTCACAGGGAGTCACAGGGGCTGGGCTGGGTTTGACTCTGGCCCATCAAACAGGCCCCATTGGGATGCTCCTGAGGTTTCAAGGCCCAGCTCCCCTTCCCCCCCAAACGAACATTTGTTGACCTCCTCCTTTGTACACACGCCAAAGCTCCCAGGAGAATGCAGGTGAGAACGCAGACCAGTCCTTGACTTGGGGCGATGACAATGGGGTGGGAAGGGGGGACGTTAGTCAAAGCACCACGGTTACAAGTGCAGTTACATCTGTCACTGATGCTGTGTGGACACGTGTGGGGGCCCAGACCTGAGGGGAGGGCTTTCCTGAGCTGGGGCTTTCTGCGAGGGGCATTTACCAAGGTAAGAAAAAGCTCCAGGGACGTCCCTGGTGGCCCAGTGGTTACGATCCTGAGCTTCCAATTTGGGGTGTGTGTGTGTGTGTTCGATCCTTGGTTGGGGAGGTAAGATCCCACATGCTGCATACTGTGGGCAAAAAATTAGAAAAAAGAAAAAGCTCCAGATTGTATAGTTCTGTCTCAGTGAGCTTATTATTTCTTAGTCTAATTTTTTTAAAGCATACTTTTTAAATAACTTACAAATTTTATTTATTTATTTTGGCTGCCCTGAGTCTTCATTGCAGCATGGGCTTTCTCTGGTTGCAGTGAGTGGAGGCTGTGATGCAAGGGCCTTTCATTATGGTGGCCTTTCTCGTTGCGGAGCTCGGGCTTCAGGAGTAGGGATATGTGGGCTTAGATGCTCCTCGGCACGTGGGATCTTCCCGGACCAGGGATCGAACCAGTGTCCCCTGCATTGGCAGGTGGATTCTTAATCACTGCACCACCAGGGAAATCCTGTAAAGCATCATTTTATAGTTTTCTTAAGAGTCTGCGTGCTTCAAAAATTTGTTCGCTGGGCTGATAACCCTCAGCAGAGCCTCAGGGCAGGAGGAGCTTGGGAGATTCCTGGGGGCCCTTTGGGGCAGGCTCTGTGTCTTAAGTGTGTGTTCTCCTGTGTCTCACGATACCTTGGGTCGAACGCAGGAGACAGCGTTTGCCGCGTTTGCCAAAAGAGTCTTTGATAACGGGATCTTATTAACGTCACAGCAATCTGGAAGAGGTACTTCCATGTGGGGCCGATGATATGCTCAAGATCTTGGCCTCCTTTGACTTCCTTTCTGCCAGGCACTTCATCCTGAGGGGGTGGTGATCAGGAAGTCTCCTGGGATGAGGTGACGTCGGAGCTGAGGCAGGGACTCACAGCAAAGAAGCAGTAACAGCTAGTGGTCATGATTGGGAGGGTCTCTCATCATGGGGAGGGAGACCCCTGCATGGGGCTGGGTGATGACAGAAGGGACCTCTGTGCTGTCACACAGCTGAGGAGTTGGGGCTTAGCTGGTCCTTCCATAGATTTTGCAGCGTCTAGTCCAGGAGCCTTCAGTTAAATAGATTTATCTCCCCTAACCTTCCTGCCAAGACAACTGGCTGAGGCATTTCTTTCTCTTTGATGGGAGCACTTTGGGCAGTGAGGACCCAAAGCAGGAGGCGGGAGGCAGAAAGGAGGGTGAGCTGAGTGAGGAGCCCTCCATCCATCACTTCGTGCCTGGGGAGTGTCCTGCTGGGTCAGAGCTCTGGGTTTTTTTCAGAGCAGCTGTCTCGCCATGTTCTCTAGCACCTGTGGAGCCGTAGGAGATGGACAGGCATGAAGGAGGGGCCTGCCTGCACCCCTCCACCACCCTGCAGAGCAGAGTGCCTGGGGAAGATGGCCTTTCCACTCAGGTCAAGGAGACCCTTTAGGGAGGCCACTCTGGTCCTCCGGCCATGCCCATTCTCGTGGAGTACAGAGTCCATGAGGCCAGGAGAATGTGTCCATCCGGAGTCCACACCCCTCTCCTAGACCATTCTCTGGGCACCTGGCTAAATAGCCTTGTCTGGCTTCCAGGCCTCCACTGGCCTCTCCCTTGAATCTGGGGGACAGTGCCTATGGTGGGTGCACCTCAAGCCTTTATGGGGGCACTGAAGGATGGCTCTTTTTGGGAGTGAGAAGCATGGTTGGAGCACGAATGGAACTGGTACATGCGGGCTGGGCCCACACAGGGGAGGAAGAGAAGGGAAGGGGGTTGGGGTCTGGCTTGTTTCTTCCGTAAAAATGATGCGTCGTATGAAGTTACTGGGGGCATTTGGCGTTGGGGTGACGGCGCGTCCAGGCCAGTGTCTTGCTGGTGGTACGCCCTCGGTACGTTGGCTCCGACTCTCAGAGAAGAGGCGTAAACGTCCAGTGACTCGTGAGTAGATGCAGAGCTGTTTTGCTGCTGAGCGCTTGGGGCACCTGCACTAGCGCCCTCTTGCTGCCCACCCAGCTCCGTGTGAAGCCTGCGCTGGGGCCACGGCAGGGAGGAGGGGTCTCTGCACGTCTGCAGAGTGAGATTTGGGGATCAGCGGGGCCATAATCCTTGGTGGGGCCTCTCTTTGCTGAGCACTATGAAGTCATCACGTTATTTCATTACACCCTGATGACATTTTTATGACAAAACCGCGCAGGTGGGGGAAGGGAGGGTGTGGTTGTGAAAACATGAGTGTAACCAAATCTGGGCACAGTGAGGCCGATTTGGAATGCACTGGGGGATTGGCATGTGTCCCCAGTCCCTCCCTGCGCCCCCACCCTCTCCCGCAGGAGCCCTGCGTAGGCCTTTTTCTCTGCGTTTGTTCAGGCACTCGAGGGTCTCAGCAAATGTTTATAAAGGAACCTACTTTGTGCCATGGGGGCAGGAGTGGAATATGATGGTGAATAAGACTAAATCTTCTCTCTGATGGAGTTTGAAAAAGTGAAAGCAAAAGTCACTCAGTCATGTCTGACTCTTTGTGACCCCACGGACTGTAGCTGCCAGGCTCCTCTGTCCATGGGATTGAATATTGGAGTGGATTGCCATGCCCTTCTCCAGGGGATCTTCCCAACCCAGGGATCAAACCTGAGTCTCCTGCATTGAGGGCAGATTCTTTACTGTCTGAGCCACCAGGGAAGTCCCCCAGTGGAGTTTATATTCACCTAGATAGCATATTTAAAAGCAGAGACATTACTTTGCCAACAAAGGTCCGGCTAGTCAAAGCTATGGTTTTTCCTGTGGTCATGTATGGATGTGAGAGTTGGACTGTGAAGAAGGCTGAGCGCCGAAGAATTGATGCTTTTGAACTGTGGTGTTGGAGAAGACTCTTGAGAGTCCCTTGGACTGCAAGGAGATCCAACCAGTCCATCCTGAAGGAGATCAGCCCTGGGATTTCTTTGGAAGGAATGATGCTAAAGCTGAAACTCCAGTACTTTGGCCACCTGATGCGAAGAGTTGACTCATTGGAAAAGACTCTGATGCTGGGAGGGATTGGGGGCGAGAGGAGAAGGGGACGACAGAGGATGAGATGGCTGGATGGCATCACTGACTCGATGGACGTGCTGCTGCTGCTAAGTCGCTTCAGTCGTTTCTGACTCTGTGCGACCCCATAGGCAGCAGCCCACCAGGCTCCTCTGTCCATGGGATTCTCCAGGCAAGAACACTGGAGTGGGTTGCCATTTCCTTCTCCAATGCATGAAAGTGAAAAGTCAAAGTGAAGTCCCTCAGTCGTGTCTGACTCCTAGCGACCCCATGGACTTCAGCCTATCAGGCTCCTCCGTCCATGGGATTTTCCAGGCAAGAGTACTGGAGTGGGGTGCCATTGCTTTCTCCCGATGGACGTGAGTCTGAGTGAACTCCGGGAGTTGGTGATGGACAGGGAGGCCTGGCGTGCTGCGATTCATGGGGTCGCAAAGAGCCGGACACGACTGAGTGACTGAACTGAACTGAAATATGAAAACAAGAAAAAAAATACACCCTCCTAATGAGTTCAGGAAATTTAAAAAGGGTAACGTGACTGAGTAAGACTCAGGAACTTTAGAGGACATGGGAGAGATTCTTTGAAGAGATGACTTGGATGCTGAGTCGAGAGAAAGAGCTTCCGTGCGAAGATGGGGTAGAGACAGTTGGTGCAAAGGCCCTAAGGCAGCAAGGTCCTGGATGAAGGACTTTGAGAGAGAAAGGTCCGTGTCCAGAAGCAGAGCAGGTGAGGACAGTACAGAGGCAGAGACTGATCTCAGCAAGGGTCAGTTTGGACTTTATTGTAAGAGAGTGTTGGGAAGCCAGGGAAGGTTTTATTTTTGAAACGTGTGTTTGTTTATTTGGCTGTGTCTGGTCTTAGTTGTGGCACCAGGATCTTTGTTGCGTCGTGCAGGCTCTTTCATGGCAGCGCCTGGCCTCTGTAGTTGGGGTGCTTGGGCTCAGCTGTGGCGGTGCACGGGCGTAGATGCTCCGCAGCATATGGGATCTTAGTTCCCTGACCTGAGATCAAACCTGCATCCCATGCATTGGAAGATGGATTCTTAACTACTGAAATACCAGAGAAGTCCCCATTGAAAGGTTAGGTACTGATGATAAATGACTTGCTTTAGGATTTTTTTTAAAATTAAACTTTATTTCAAGGTCATTGTAAATTCACATTGTGTTAAGATCCTCATAAAGTTTGCCATCTTAACCATTTTAAGTGAACAACCAGAAGTATTTGTACACAGTATCTACTCTGTTGTGTCAAGATCCCACATGCTGTGCCCAGTACACACACAAAAGAACTTCTTCCTTTTTCTAGCTGAGTAGTATTTTGTAATATGGATGTGCCACAGTTAGTTTTAACCATTTGTCTGTTAATTTAAAAACAACTGGGTCATTTCCAGTTTGGGGCTGTAATGAATAGAGCTGCTATAAACATTTGTGTACATTCACGTTTCTGTGAACATCGGTTTTTGGTTCTCTGGGTGAATGCCCAGGAGTGCAGTTGTTGGGTCACATGGTATTTGCATGTTTAGTTTTTAAAGAAACTGCCAGACTGTTTCCAGAGTGACTGTACCATTTTACGTTCCCACCAGCAATGTCTGAGTGATCCAGTTTCGTGTATCCTGGCCAGCATTTGGTGTGGTCACTATATTTTATTTCAGCCATTCTGTGCAGTCTGTTTCACTGTGGTTTTAATTTGCGTTTCCCTAGGGGCTAATAATGTTGAACATCTTTTCATGTGCTTGTTTGCCATCTGTATATCTTCTTTCATTAACTGTCTCTTCATGTCGCTTGCCCATTTTCTAGTTGGGTTTTTTTCTTTACTGTAGAGGTTTGAGGTGTCTTTATGTATTCTAACCCAGTGTCAGGTACATGGTTTGCAAATATTTTCTCCCTCTCTGTGACTTGCCTTTTCATCCTCTTATGACAGTCTCTTGCAGAGCAAAAGTTTTTAATTTGAACAAAGTTTAGTGGATCAGTGTTTCGTTTTATGGATTGTGCTTTTGGTGTCAAGTCTAAGAAGATTTTCCCCTATTTTTTTTTTCTAAAAAGTTTATAGTTTTTTATTTGGCACACGAGTCTGTGGTCCAGGTTAGGTTGATTTTTGCACGAGGTGTGTAATTTAGGGCAAGGTTCGTTTTATTGGTCTATGCAGTGTCCCAGCTGTTTTGGTACCATTTGTTGAAAACATCCTCCCTTCATCGAATTGCTTTTGCATGTTTGTCAAAAATCATTTGGGCACAGTCACGTCCGGCTCTTTCTAAATTCTCTCTTCTATTCTATTGATACGTGTGTCTATAGTTCTGCCAGTATCACACAGTCTCGATTTCTGTAGCTGTGTAAGACTTGGAATCAGGTCGACTGACTTTTCCCATTTTCTTCTTCTCTTTTAAAAATTTTTTTAGGGGGGTGCTGTGCCATGGGCCATGTGGAATCTTAGTTCCCCAATCAGGAATGGAACCTGTGCCCCTTGCATTGGAAGCTTGGAGTCTTAACCACTGGACACCAGGGAAGCCCCCATTCTTCTCTTTTAAACTGTTTTAGCTACTGTAGTTCCTATGTCTTTTCATATAAACTTTAGACTAATTTTGTCTCTATCGACCAAAAATCTTGATGAGATTTTAATAAAAATTGCATTAAACCTGTATATCCACATGAGGAAAATTGATATCTTTCCTATGTTGACTGTTCCAATCCAGAAATATGGATTTCATTTACTTAGATAATTTTTTATTTCTTTCATCTTTCTTCATTGATTTCTTGGATTTCTTATAGTTTTTGGCATATAAATTCTCTCTTTTTTTTAAATGATTGTAAATAGGGCGTTTTTTTAAATACAGTTGGTAAAATTGAATTTTTAATTTTGATATCCATGTGTTCATGGCTAGTACATAGAAACACAATTGATCTTCTAGGATCCTATGACCTTGCTGAACCCACACATTAGTTCTGGGAGTTTGGGTATAGATTCCTTGAGATTTTCTACAAAGACAATCATGTCATCTATAAATAGAAACACTCCTGTTTATTCCTTTCTAACCTGTATGTCTGTTATTTCCTTTTCTTGCCCTTTCACTGGCTAGAACTTTCAGGACTCATAAATAAGAGTGGAGAGAATGCTTTGTTCCCAATTATAGAGGGAAAGCATTTCACTTTCAACTGTAATATTAACTGTAAAATTTTTGTATTATCCATGTTCTTTATCAGATTGAGGGAGTTCTCTCTATTACTGTTTTTCTCAGAGTTTTTAATCATGGGCACTGAATTTGGTAAAAAAAAAATTTTTTTTGCATTGATTGACATGGTCATGGGATGTCTTTAGCTTGTGAATATGGTGATTACATTGAATGGTTTTGGGATACTGAACCAACATCGCATCCCTGGAATAAACTCCACTTGGCCGTGATGTGTAATTTTTAAAAATGTAATACAAATTCCATTTGCTAATATTTTGCTAAGGGTCTTTGTGTCTGTATTGACGATGGATATTGGGCTGCAGGTTTCTGGTCTTGTACTGTCTTTGTCTGAACTTGGTATCGAGGTCTCATATGATAAGTTGGGAAGTGCTCCCTCCTCTTTTATTTTCTGGAAGAGATTATGTACAATTGCTATTAATTCTTCTGAAACATTTGGAAAAAGTCTCCAGTGAACATCTGGGCCTGGAGATTTCTTTATGGGGAGTTTTTCAGCTACAAATTCAATTTCCTTAATAGTTATGGGGCTATTCAAATGATCTATTTCATATTGAGTCAGTTGGGGTACTTTGTGTTTTTTGATGAATTGGTCCCTTTTTTCTAAGTTGTTAAATTGATGTGTGTTGTGCTCTTCCCTATGTTGTTCCTGATATTGATAATTTGTGTCTTCTTTCCTTTTTTCTTTGTCAGTCTTGCTAGAGCCTTGTCATTTTTGTGATCTTTACAGAAAACCAGCTTGTTGGTTTCATTGATTTTTCTCTATTGATTTTCTATTTTTAATTTGATTCCTGCTCTTCTGTATACTTTGTCTTTCCTTGTGCTTGCTGTTCAGTTGCTCAGTCTTGTCTAGCTCTTTGCGACCCCATGAACTGCAGCATGCCAGGCTTCCCTGTCCTTCTGTCTCCCAGAGTTTGTTCAAACTCATATCCACTGAGTCAGTGAGGCCATCCAACCATCTCATCCTCTGTCGTCCCCTTCTCCTTTTGTCTTCAATCTTTCCCAGCATCAGGGTCTTTTTCAATGAGTTGGGTCTTCGCTTCAGGTGACCAAAGTATTACAGCTTCAGCTTCAGCATCAGTCTTTCCAATGAATATTCAGGGTTGATCTCCTTTAGGATTGACTGGTTTGGTCCCCTTGCTGTCCAAGGGACTCTCAAGAGTCTTCTCCGGCACCACAATTTGAAAGCATCAATTCTTCATTGATGCATTCAGCCTTCTTTATGGTCCAACTCTCACATCCATATGTGACTACGGGAAAAACCACCATAGCTTTAACTATATGGACCTTTGTTGGCAAAGTGATGTTTCTGCTTTTTCGTAGGCTGTCTAGGTTTGCCATAGCTTTCCTTCCAAGGAGCAAGAGTCTTTTAATTTCACGTCCGAGTGACTTTGGACCCCAAGAAAATACAGTCGGTCACTATTTCCTTTCCTTGTGCTTGCTTTGGGTTTATAGTTTCTCTACTTTTTGGAGGTCCCTGAGATGGGCTAATTTAGGTTTTGAAAAGATCACTGGCTGCTGAGGGAAAAGTAGACACAAGCTCAAGATGAGAGTGGGTGAGAGCTGGGGAAGTGGAGAGAGGTGGGTGGATTCAGGGGGTGCTCTGGAAGTTGAGATGACCAGAGTGTCTGATCACTTATGGGTGGGAGCAACTAGGGATAACTCTAAATTTTCAGTGTGAGAGGCTTGCTGGTTGGGCATGCCGTTCATTGAACTGGGGACACTAACCAGAGATCATCCCCAGGAGGTAGAAACCAACAGCTCTTCTTGGGCCAAGTGAAGTCTGAGATGCCTGTGGGGGATCCATGGGGAACAGGGTATCAGGTAAGTAGTTGAGTAAGGAAGTTTGGAGTTCCAGGAAGACTCTGGGGCCATATTGAATTTCATGGATTCTCATATGCCATTGGTAGGAAGAAGTGCATTATACTATGGCACCTAAGAATGTTTCAAATTAAGCCATAGCACACCATCAACTGTTACATGAATTTCAGTATCAGAGATGTTAAAATGTAACAGTATGTGCAAGCTTCCCTCCTGGCTCAGTGGTAAAGAATCCGCCTGCCAATGGAGGAGCCTCAGGACATGTGGCTTTGACTGCTGGGTCAGGAAGATCCCCTGGAGGAGGGCATGGCAACCCACTCCAGTTTTCTTTCCTGGAGAATCCCATGGACAGAGGAGCCTGGCGGGCTACAGTCCATGGGGTTGCAAAGAGCTGGTTGGACACGACTGAAGCGACTTAGTATGCATGTGCGATGGTATGTGCGTGTGAATACGATATGATTGACAATCACAAGCATTCGGATGGTATTTAAAGCTATGGGGCTGGACGTGAACTTGGGGATGAGTAGATGGAGAAGGGGTGCTGATCCCAGAACAGTCTGGGAGGTAGGGCTAAGGAGATGAGAAGCAGCAGCCAGGTCAGAAGCAGCATCAGAAAACCCAGTGTCCTGGGAGGAAAGTTTTGGGAGGGAGAGTAGGAGTCTCTCAGGGCTTCTGGGTGGCCAATGGGATGAGGGCCAATGGAGGACCATTGGGTTTGGCAACATGGAGTCACTGGGGACCCTGGCAAGGACAGTTTTGGGGAGTGATGGGGATGGATGCTGAGATGGCATGGGTGGAGGAGAAAAGTGAGGGGTGAAGGAATGAAGACTGGAGAATAGAACACTCTTTCCAGAAGTTTTGCTGTGAGGGAAGCAAGAAATGGGGCTTGGATGCTGGAGGCGGAGCACGGGGCCCAGGGAGGTGTTTTGGTTGGTTTTTAAGACAGGAGACACAGGAGCGTGTTTGTAAACTGCCAGCAATGAGGTGGGAGAGTGGGGAGGCGGCTGGTGAAGATGGGCAGAGGACAGCCATAGGAGAACAAGTGCTGAGGAGCCCGGGGCTGGGTGTGGGTGGTAGTGGGGGAGGTGGGGAAATGAGGGAGTGGGAGGATTGGGGTTTGGACCCCAGAGGGAGTGGGGGCGACTTGTCAGAGCAGCGCTAGGAGAAAAGGCCAGGGCGGGGCACCCATCCCCTGTGCAGGGGCAACCACGTGGCAGCCAGGCAGTCTGATTTCAGTGCTGACTCTCCAACCACCACGAACACATCACTGTGGCAGGACCACAGTGTCCTCATCCCAGAGCCTGGGCACATGAAGGCGCTCAACGAATGTTCATTAGAGAAACATATCCATCCTCTTAAACGAAGGGAAAAAAATTGTATTACAACTGTGTCCGGTGTGGATTTTCCCATTCTGTGATTTTTTTATGTAGGATTTTTGTAATGTGTGTGTGTGGGGGGGGAGGTGGCACCCAAGACTACTGTTCACAGACAAACATGAGACCTGGAGGACTGAGCCTGGGGCCCAGTCTGTCCACGCTAGTATGGACCCGGGTCCTCTGATGCCTGCTCTGGCTTCTGGACCTGCAGCCCTGACTCAGGTTTCTCTGAGCCTGTGTCTGGTCTGTTTAGCTGTTTAGTTCTGAGTGAGCACTTAAGTGCCAGGCACTAGTGTGCAAAAAGATCAGGACCCCTCCCTCTCAGAGATGGGGGTGGGGCTGGGGCGTGAGGGCTATGTCCATCCAAGACTCACAGCCAATGGCGGGAAGGGTGTCTCTGCTGTGAGCCCTGGTTCTGGGGCTTCCCTGGGGGACACTTGAGCTGAGATCTGCGGAAGCAGGATGGGGAGAGGGAACAGCAGGACCGAAGACCCTGGAGGGGGGCAGTCTTCTCCCTGGTGGCTTCTTCTTCTGGCTTGTAGTGAGGGGGCTGGACCCGGACCCTTGCCCCGAGGGCCCTCAGAACCAGTTCAGAGGATGAGGGGTGCTGCCCGCTCCCTGTGCCTCAGTTTCCCTACCTGGGAAATGGGGATAAACGGCCCCATCTTGCTCCGGGGTGGGAAACACAGCCCTGGCCTGCAGCCGGATGTCGGGTGTTGTCACCCACCGCCCTTCCGCCTTCCAGAACCCCTGGTCAGCGGCTGGACGCGGTGGTCGCAGGGCCAGCCAGATTCGGAAGGAGGAGCCCCGGGGCTGCGGGGGTTAAGTTTTCCTCAGCCTGGTTTCCCTGCCCTCAGCTCTCTGCCTGGCCCCTCCGAGCTCTTTGATGGCATTAGAGCCAACCTCTTCCAGATGTGCTGAGCCGAGGGGTTTGCCGGAACTTCTGCCTCCTTCATTCCTCTCCGCCAGACGGCCCCCTGCCAGCCAGCCTCCCACCTCGGGCTGGGTTGCCTGCAGCCCACAAGGCCACAGGAAGTCCTGGACTTAGTGCTTTCTTAGAACGTGGCCTTCTTTCCTGCCCCTCCTCAGCCAGCCTGGGTGGGTCTAGAAGCTTGGATGTGTCCACCTCCCCCGCCTCGGCGGTACCCTCCGCCCCACCATCTTCCCGTCCCCCACCAGTAGACTCTGGTCCCGGGCTTAAGTGTGAGCGACGACCTGGGTGGGGGACACTGCCCTCTGGGCCTGCTGTTCCTTCCGTCTGCACTTGGGAACGCCTGGCGTGGACTGTGGGGAGGCCAGCGCCCGGAGGACCCTGCCTCCTGCCGAAGAACTGCGGTGGGACCGCCCCTGCCCCGCCCCCTCCCCGCCGGCCCCGCTGCTATTAATCAAGAGATTAATAATCTCCTGCCTCCCTTTCTGAAACCCCCACTCCCGTTTCCTGTTGAGTCTCCAGTCTGTCTCGGTACCTCCCAGTCTGGTCCTCCTCGTGGTGGTCCCCGGTGAGGAAGCCTGGTCGGGGCAGGAGCCGCGGTGCCCACTGAGGGAGGGGGCGCCTGCCTCCCCCAGATGAGGTCATTGGCCTGGCAGAGTCATTCCCAGCGGACCCTGCCCAGGACGATGGCACCCACTCAAGGACCTCAGGGTGTTGTAGGGACATCGCCTTTGGAGGCCAGAGAGCCATGACCTTGGCTTGCACACCTCCAGTGACGGGCGTCTCATCTCTCTCCGGAGCTCTTCCTTCATATTCGCTCTCATGTGACCTTGGGCACCCAGGACCGCCTTTGGGGACACACAGGACTCATCTCCCCCCTATCCAGGACAGTCTTTGAGCGGCTGCCAGAGGACTGTGGCCAGGCATCTCCGAGGACCTCATGACCGCCCTGCTCACTGAGTGGGTCCCGGGGGCTGCAAAGGGCAAGGCCCTCCTCCAGTTCCTGGGAGAGAACATGGGGTCCCTTCAGGAGATCAGGTTCGGTCCAACCTCTGCCACTTTATAACCTGGAATCTGACCCCCTGCTCCTCTGTGGCCTCAGTTTCCCCTCTGTTACCTGCAGCCATCCATCCCTGCCTGCCCCACTCCCTTTCTCGGCCAGCAGCCTCCTGGCTCGCCTCCCCACCTCCCATCTCTTCTGTCCCATCCGGCCTCCATGCCAACGCAGGTGGGGTCTCTCTTGATAGCAGATCTGATCACGGATGTTCCTCTGAGCCACAGTGCCTGGGTGGCTTCCCCACGGCTGGGAAGGGTGGTCTCCCTGTGGGTACACGAGACTCTCTTGTCGAGGGGTGGAAAAACCACATCAAATCTCCTGTTTATTTTTTAATCTACAAAATAAGACAGAAATTAAGCTTTACTGATTTTTTTATGTATGCAAAGATGGTAAATAATATGTGTTTATATACATGTATAAATTAATATGATCTCATGCAGGCTCAGAAATATTTTTCTGATCAGCATCCTTGGATGCCTGGAGAGCATGGCCAGTCTCCAGGGACACAGTCCAGACTCTTTGCCTGCACTCCAGGCTTTCACAGCCGCCCCAAGTGCTCTGTCTGCCTGTCAAAGCATTCTGCCCCCGAACATCATCCAAATTTCCTAGTTCTCCTGGTGCTGGCTGCCTTCTCACCTTGTCAGCTCAGCAGGCCTCCCTCCAGTCTCCCCTCATGTGGGCAGTCTTTTTTGGGCCCTCCTGGTGGGTGGAAGTGGCCATGCCCAGCTCCCCATCCCTGCATCCATCAGTTTCCAAGAATGTCACCCTGAGCTCCTCCTGGGAGCTACCCTGTCTCGGTTAGCACTGAAGTTCCCAGCCTGGGACTCCATCTGGTGCAAATTATTCATGGATTGTTTCATTCATTCCATTAATTTTTACTGAGCACGTATGATACGCCAAACCCTGAACTAGGCCTGGGGGTTAGTGGAGGAGACAGATGTCAGACAAATGATCGCCCAGGTGGGTGTATACTTATAAGGGTGATAAGAGTTTAGGAGAGAAGTCAGGGTT